>NC_048893.1:59952457-60024561 GCF_011077185.1 Oxyura jamaicensis | reverse complement strand
CAACTGCAATTCATGGCCTTCTTCATCAGAAGATCCTTCTGTAACTTACCGGTCAGCCTGTGCCCACCCCAGCTGACTGTGCAGAGCAGCAACAAGCTTGCCCCCCTCACACTTTGCTTTCTTTGCCAGGGCACTAATGCGTGTGTTGAACAGCACTGCTCCCATCACAGATCCCCCGTGGCCCCCACAGGTAACCTCTCTCCACAGTGAAAACCATCCCCTGGTTGCATGCTGCATTTTACTTGTTATTTGAGCACATGAGGATCATCCCTTTTACCCTTACTTTCTGCACCAGGAGCTTTTCCCCCACCTCAGTGGAAGCTGTGTGTACTCCCTCGGCCAGACCACCCCAGGTCACGGTCCTGGTGCCTCTGCCAGCAATGTCTGCGAGGCTCACGAGTCCTGGCTTCCCTGAGAAAAGCGGCGCTGGCTCTCCTCCAGCACATCACGTTCTGCTCTGTGTTTACTAATCCTGCGTTTTATCAACAGCTCTACCGGTTTCCCTCACAGATTAAAACTTACTGCTGGGCTACCTGCATCAGCACTGTGTAAACCCTAATGTGATCAGCCCCGCTCCCTTTGGACTGAGGATGATTTAAAAGAGAGATTATAAAGCTCTCTCAGCTATTTATTGTTTGAATTCCTTCAGAATACTTAGCAAAATGAAATCCTATTGATTAGTTATTGGCCCTTATGTCAATGTATTCTTTAGCCTCTTGCATTAAGTCTCCCATTTTCCTCAGGATCATCCACACAAATAGCAGCTCAGCCTACAGCACTCTCAGGCTGATGCAAGAAATTCAATTAGCAGTAAGGAGCAATAGACTCCTCGAGAAATACCCATGTCTGCATGTCACTGACTGCCCAGGCAACAGGGTATGGAAAAGCAGAGATGTAGGTAGCTTCCCAACCACTCATCGGGAGCATCCCCAGCAGATGTTTCCTCCCTCGCTCTCAGCCCCTCGACACACAGACCAGCACAACAAAAGCTGCATGGAAACTGCTCCGTCTCCACACAATGCTGCAGCTCTGACCAGCTCTGCTTGCAGCACTCAGCCCAGCCCTCCTCCACCTAGTAAGACAGCTCACGTCCACAAGAGACCAACCTAGAGACAATGAAATAAATTTCACTAATTCTCTAAATAAGGATTTCCAGCAGCAAACCCAAAGCTGGGAGGCAACTACTGTATGTCACATCCCTACGTAAATTCTGGTAGGAGCACTGAGATTATAAAATAAAATACCATACCCAAATTTAAAATTTAAACAGATTTTAACTGACCAAAGAGAGGCACCTAGATTTTGTCATCACTTCTCCATAAAGCAGCAAATCTACTAGAGACCGAGTAATACATGGGACTTCTGGGAGAGTCTCCTAAACAAAAGGAGCATAAGATCTGCAGAAACTTTGGTCAGGACAACAAAGAGCATCCACCACATGGTGTTGTGTTTTCAGAGCATACACATCCATTCCTGTATTCTGCACATGAAGAGATACTTCTTTAAAAAGTATTCTTGCTCCCCAGACTCTGGGTACAAAAGTGGTAGGTTAGTTTTCCTATCCCAAATAGATTATGAAACAATCTGTGTGTTAAAAGAGGCAATCCTAGCCTGCATTATGAATATGCTGGTGGGTTCTTAAACAGAGACGTGGAAATTGCCACTGCCTTGCAGTTATGCTTGGAGCTTAGGTTAGTGTCAAATAGCACAAGTCAGAGTAGTGCAAATGCCAGCCAAATTTCTCCAGCATATTAATTTCTCTATTCTCTGCTCAGTTTCACTCATAGGCATATATTAAGTATCATATTTTACCTTTTGAAATGTAAATTATGGATTTAATTAAATGCAGGGTTATGCTAAATTCCTCAGTTCTTTAAATCTTTTCTTACATCAAGAGTCCATCTTCTCAGAAGTCATTAAAAGCTTACATCATCTTATCAATTCTTGCCAAGGGGACGCTGACAGTAGAAGACAACTAGATTTTAGGATCAACAAGGTCCTTCCCAAGGTTTTACTTAAATATGCTGTTTCTGAAATAAGAACAAATGTGGTAATTTCTCTTATGGCAAAAAGCGACAGTCCTTGAAGGACTCCTTGCTGTAACAGAAATGTCAATGAAAGTTTGTGCAAAGAGGAAAGGAAAGAAATGATGCAGGTGGTGATCTAACAAAGACAATGCCCTTTATCCCTGTAATTCACCATGAGAGAGACTAATAAAGGTGCCTAGGAAAGCAGGAAGAAGGAAAAAATGCTTTCTTGAAATAAATTACTTTGCTTTATTTTTTCTGTAGTCTTCAGCCTTCAAAGCCTTGAATGCCAGGTTTGAAAAGGACCTGGGAAACTTTTCTTCTCTGTTAGGCAAACTTATCGTATGTTTGCATTCATGAAGTTATCAAGACCCATTTATTTAGTCCAGTTGTTCTTTTTTTTATTATTATTATTAATTTCTACTGAGAATCTATGCCAGTTCTCCACTCCTCTCCTGTTTGTTTTTTTTTTTGTTTGTTTGTTTTCCCGTAATTTTCATCCCATGTGTTCTGGTCATTTTATCCAAAGAGTTAAAACTGAACCTACAAGCTCCAACTTTTATATGACCCTTCAACAGAATAAAAGGCACCCAAATGCCTTGACCTAGAAATCTTGAAACTCTTTGGTCAAAACTCTTTGACTGAGGTTATGTTAGGATAGAGGCATGCATAGAGATTTGGAATCTCAAATTTCAGAGATTCTGGAATCAATCGAGCAACTAGGATGATAAAATTTAATCACTGTCTTTCCAAGTAAACAATGAGAAACGCTCTAGGGAACTCTGAGCATAAATGATTTCCAGCTGCATCACAGACTGGACATCAGCATTACAGGAGATTGATATGTTTTTACTATTTCAGAAAGCAAAGGCAGTCTGAGTGTGAAGCATTTTCATGAACATACATTTGATCCAGACAAAATCATAGTATATTTCAGGACCTGTGTTCTGTAGTTCAACTATAGATACAAAACGACGAGCAAATTGGATGGAGATGACTATGATACGATTGTGCTATTTATTTCTTCTATCATATGCTAAAATCATATATACTTATTTTCAGAAGGGGTACTCATAGTCTATAATAACACTGCCAACCAAAGGAAAATACGTAAAGACCAAAGTTTTTTGTTTGAGGGGGATTCTTGGTGGCATCAAATATTCTTCATTTGATCTGGAAAATGAAGAATTGGTGGGGAGAAACAATGCAAGACAGGGAGGGAATGGCACTAAATCCTCATCAATTTGGAACAGCAAATTAAAAAAAAAAAAAAAAAAAACTGGGGAAGATTTTTATTTTTATCTTTTAACATTAGTCCTGAAAATGTTTTCTTGCCTCTCAGATGCTAGCACATTGCTTTCAAAAATAAACTAATTTAAGGTAATTTCTCTATCAGACCTGGATCCTCTGCTGGCATAAGCTATTTACACAAGCTGAAATGTCATTATGACTCAAGAACTATATGGCCTTGCACAGACTATGTAATGAAGTATTCTGATTTTCTTCTTTTCTACGAATCAAATGTGTGCCTTGCAGTTTTGCACTGCAAGCTACAGACAGTTGTTACAAATGTGAATTTTTTAGAATCTATTTCCATAAGCCTGAATCATTAAGTGTTTTTTTCCTTTCTGTTTGTGTAGTCTCTCTTCCTTGGATATGGAAACAATCTGAAATTCTCACTACTCATCTCCACATTTCTTCCCCATTTACAAGCTTCTATGTAGTAAATATAAGGGATTCATGGATTAAAAATAAAGATCTTCCTTTTCTGGGTATGAAAACAAAAAATGAGATAGGGAATAAAGACCCATACTCACTAGTCAAGTGAGAAATACTTCAAGTGTTTGTTAGACTGTAGATTAGATAGAGGAATATTTTATTTTATGCCAGAAGAATTTTATTACCAAATATTGATATAAGAATCAAATTCTCTTCCTCCAGGATACACAAATACTAGGACTGAAGGAATGATTGAGAACAAAAGCAAACTTTAAAACAATCTAGGGAAACAGTTTTTCTAACAAAAGATTCTGAAAGCACACAGGACAGAAAAACAGTCTTTCTTCTGAAAAGCCAGCTAGACTTTTGAATTCCAAATACAATTTTTACAGAAAGAAGAGAGTCTAGGTAACAGAGCAGGGATAGAAGCTCAGGCTTCGCATGCATGGTTTTTGAGGAAAAAAAAAAAAAAAAAAAAAGAGAGAGGCATTTACTTTTCATTAGAGTGACACTTGAGAAAGGCAGATAAAAACTAAAACTATCTTTAAAAATAAATAAATAAAACTAAATTCTATTTTCTCCCTAAGGAACGAAGCCAGTGACTGAGATATGACAAAGCTTTTGTTCCACCCTCCCTCTCCAGGACTGTATGAGAAATAAAAAAAGAGACCAAAAAAAAAATCAACCAGTACCTTTTTCTTTTCATTCCTCACCACAAAGACTATACAGTTCAATATACAGTTCAGTTCAACAGCAGCCAGTGCTGTCCTTAGGCAACCTTATGTTTTGAGCATCTGGAGCAAGAGGGCCCTAATTCCTGGCAGGGCTCACAGCAATAGACAAACTCTACCACGCACCTTTCCCCTTTCATCCCCTCCAGAGCATTTCTGACTTCCATTTCCTCTGGCATGGTGTGCATGGCTCAGTCTAAGTCCCAAGGAAGTAGACACATGCCCACTGCTCCCAGTTCCTGTGTCTGAGACAAAGTACAGCACAGGGTGCAGAAAGAGGATGGAGGGTAAGTAAAATGCAGACAAAAACAAAACAAAACAAAAGTGAGATTCCCCAGCAAGTCTGTGTAGCATCCTGCTCCTGCAGGGCCCCGTCCAAAGCTCATCCAATTAAATCAAAAGGTTTCCCCTATTTTTAGTAAGTTTCAGAATGGAAGACTGGAGACTCAGGGATAATTCTTCAGGTCTTTCTTTTCGGTTTGTGGGACTTCTGCCTGGACAAGGAATGAGGGATCTGGGTAGCAAAACTAATTGATAATAAGTCACCACCTTTCTGACAACCACCCCACTCCTCAGCAATTGACTGGCAATACCAAAGTGAGAAGAAAAAAGTACACCTGATATCACACCCGATGTGACAATATGTCCTTCAGTGCACAGAAAGCAGAAATCTTAGGAAACTGCTTGAAATAAACTTCTAGAGCTGGAGGAGAAACAGAGAAGGGCTTGAGTCAGAGAAGCATTAACCTCAGAATACCCAGCGTGTTTATAAAACATCAATTCATACTCATTTAGCCCTGAATAAAACATGAGTTGTCTACCAAAAATACTTATGTTCTAAGCTTATTTGTGATAATCAACTTTGCAGTTACGTGTAACCATTCACAAATCAATCTCTTTGTACCAGACTCTAACATTTCTGCCCGGAGGAGCATTTCACATCAGATTAAGAAAGCATCGTCTGTGTCACGTAACGTTACAAATCTCCCTGGAATTATATGGAGGGCCTGCAGCCTTCAGCATGCTGTGGGACCTAAAGAGGTGCCCTGGTGAGGCTCCAAGGCACCATCATCCAGGTGGTTCCTGGCTCCAAGGGACAGCCATCGTGGGGCCGTGCCACACGTCTGCTCTAAGTCTTCATTTAGGAAAGCTTCCAGGGTGGCCCCAATGGCAAGAAATTGTGGACGTTCCACCTGCTAGAGCAATGATCTTTGTGGCTGAGAAGAAAGTGCAGGTCTTTAGCAGTCATTAGCAGCTCTGCTGGATTTAATTAAAAAGACGTTGTATCTGGAGTCTTTTTATTTGTTGGAACCAATTTCAAAAATGCTCATTTTTCTCATGACCTGCCCTTTAAACAGTTTCTCTTTTTTCATCTAAATTCTGTTAAAATATACATATGGGCTTTTTCTTCCTCCCTGTTGACTCACCAGTTGTATATAAGCAAGCTAAGAGCGACAATACAAAGCACTGTCAAATGCACAGAACAAGCAAACAGCAGGGAGGAGGAGATTTATTTTCCTGTAATATCTTTTTGGGTACTGTAATGCTGGGTGTTACTTCAGTAGTGCCTATACAGCTCCAGAAAAAGACGGTTAATTGATGGTGCTCCTTCAGGGTCAGATAAATCTCAGATGCCACGACTTGACAGCAGCCTCGCAACTCCAGCACACCTAGAGTTGGGACAGATCCGGACATTAACCTCATGGTGGGTCACGCCACACTACTTGGACGTTTTTTTAAGCTGGAAGATTTTGACAGTACAAAGGGGACTGGTAATGGCATGCTCTTGGCTCCTGTGTTAGTGTATTATTTATTTGCTGGAGTCGTTTGGAGAGAAATACTGATGTGAACTGAAGTTGCTGAATAAGACCGCCATGGCATCAAAGTAAAATAATACCTATTTATGCATTGTTTTTACCATGAAAGCAAAACGACCAGTTTCTGAGGCTTCCTTCTACCAGTGAGCATTAAGATGTGAAGATAACAGGATGGGAGAGTAGAATCCTTTACCACTAAGTTACCAAAGTAAAAGTTGTCAACTGTACAAACATCCTGCCCACTTTCACCCTGCAGTGCCTCATCCTCAGCACAGAAGTAACACTTCTAGCAATGAGAAAGTAGGTCAACCACCAAATTCAATCCACCTTTGACCTTATAATTTTTCATCCTGTGTGCAATAAAAACACACATCCCCTAAGATTTGGCCCATGTGGGAATGTCCCCTCATTTTACAACAGACCTGTCTGGCATTCTCAACCTGAACAAACTCTGCTGGCTGAAAACCACCAAGAGAGAGGTGAATGCTCACAAGACCTTGAACCTTATGGCAACTACTTATATTATTTTCCCAGAAAAAAAAAATAATAATAATAATAATAATAATAATTTTTTTAAAAAAGTCTCCCCCAAGCTCCACTCTGTATATACTTTGAATAAAAAGAGTTTTCACAAAATAATAATGGAGAGCAAAGGTGGATAGAAGGTGAAAAAAGACATATTTTAAATACATTTCTATTGAAGTGGTATCATTGCCCCCCTTCCAGTGATATTCCTGATATAACACAGCACAGCTCGACCAGACCTGAGAACCAGCCCCAGGGAGTACAGAGCAGGTACACAGGGCAGCACAGTGAAGACGAAGGAACCCAAACAAATGCCTCATAGCAAAAAATAGATAAATCATAAAATTTTAAGAGGAGCATGCTTAACTGCTGCTCCACGTAGGAGTGAAATGTACTTTTTAGTATGGATTTTTGCTGCTCTCAAGGTGAACATAACAGGCAGTACTGCTGGGGACTGGGGAGGTACCCGCTGTTAATACAGACAAGTGAGCCACAGACCAGAACTGTGAAAATCAGCAGTGTGGTGCTTTGTGCATGGCAGGCAAAGAGTTGATGTACTCAAGCACCTACATCTGCAACTGGGAATGAGAGAGGCAAGTACCACCTAACTGGCAGAGTTACTGTGACCACAAGAGCCATCCTTACCCACCCGTCATCGCAGCAGGTTGTCCTGACAACTCCACAGGCATCACTACCTCCCAACAGCAGT
The DNA here is from genome assembly GCF_011077185.1 of Oxyura jamaicensis. Lineage (NCBI taxonomy): Eukaryota > Metazoa > Chordata > Aves > Anseriformes > Anatidae > Oxyura > Oxyura jamaicensis. Next base: position 60,017,033 of record NC_048893.1, on the reverse strand, counting down.
GTTCAGGCTTTCAAGCCACAGAGTGATGCTGAATGGTTAAGAAAAGTTCCTACAGAGAAAAAATCCACCAGGAAGGCAATTACAAATACCCATCAGATCCCAGCAACTGCACGCAGGTCACTTCTGTAAAGCAAATTTTCAGGGAAAATTAAAAAGATAAAGAAAACTCTCCAATTCGTATTGCTGTTGGAAGCATGTAAGCAGATCACTTTTATGAAGACAAGAGCTAAGGTAACATTATACCCTTCCCCCCTCAAAAAAAAAAGCACTGAATCCGGAGAAAGACAAACACCTTGTTTACGTGATAAAATTGCAGTGCTTTGACTTAAAGTAGTGTTTATCTACTTTAGTCTTAGTAGAGCAAATTGAAATGTGGAAATTACTTCCTCTTAATAACACCTTATTGTGATTGAGATCGAATCTGTGCCCCATGGATTTAAAGTAACCTTAAACAACTGCTCAGAGTGCCCACAGAGGAAGCTGTGAACCTGGATGGCTTCAGAGCACCTACTGACAGGTGACTCGAGTACAAACTTCCTTCTAGTAAAGCTTTAAGAAAAAGGAAACAGTAAATCATGTACAATAAAAACTGTGCAATCTACTGTGGAATGAATACTAAGTGACAGATTCCCACACGTCCTCCAGGACGTCCATATATTTTGTTATTCCGATTGCTTGGGTTTTTAAGGCATCTGGTTGCAAGGAGAAATACTGAAACCACAGCCCATCCATAATGCAGCAGTGACTGCCTGAATTTGCGGAGAAACTGATGCAGTAATTTTGGTTATAAAGGGGTCATGATTCAAATGCCAATGACATTACTTCAACACTGTTGACAATGCACTGCTAATTGAAGCATGTAGGAGAGATGAGGATGAATACCTACACAGCCTATTTGAGTGACTGCTCGTTTTGAGTAGGCTTTTAAAACAACATTGCTGGTAGCAGCAGCCGTACTGTAAGTTTCATTTGCTTGGCAGGTCAGCATTCAACTTTCCAAAGTTGAGAAATGCTGCATTAACTGATGAAGACTGTAATTCCACCTGGGGGAATGCGATAAATTTGAGCTTTGTTCTTGTGGTCTATCATGTCACCAGAAACCTTTGCCGGGGCTACAGAAGTACTGCATGCAGATGAGAGTGCATTACTTCATCAATAAAATGTTTCAGGAGCTTTTCCAGAAGCAGCAGAAGAAATATAAAGAGCAATTGAACCTTGAGAGAAACTATTTGGTCTGTCTTATGAGATAATTTATAATACCAAAATATTCTGTTAATTAAAATAACAGTGTATTTGTGACTTTGTTTTACGCTCAGTGACAAAAAAAAAAACAACTTTATAGCACTGTAACTTGTGAAAATTCATTTCTATAGTGTTGTTCATATTGTAGATTTCAAGAATGCATTATGCAGACATGAACCCACAGAGATATCTGTCTCAACCACAGTCCGTTCCCACAGAGTTCTGGATCTCAGAATCAGATTTGGCCAAAGTAGCTAATATTTTCATTGGATTCCGAGGATTAGGATTTGCTTTTTTTTTTTTTATTTTCAAACAGAAATAAAAGGAATTTGCTATCATACCTCAACTGAATGACTGCATCTCAGATGTAGAGTTCTGTCATGACTTTCTAATCTATATCAGACCTTGTTCCGTGACCATGTTCATTTTAGCACGTCCATTGTCGCTGGCTTCAAATTCAAATGAGAAGGGAAAGCACTAACAATTTTCTGAGAAGTACTTCTAGGGAATATCTTTGGGAAAGGGAGTAAATGGATACTAGACATCATCATATTCATCATCTGTCTCACTAACTTTACCTTCTTCCAAAGGCCACCTGAAAACGGACTTCCCATTGAGCTAATCACCCCTAATTGCACAGCTCACCAACCTCATCTCTCTCCATAAATTCACCTGGCAAGAGGCACTCACAAGAAAACGAGGCCAGACCCTATGCAGAGGCAACTAAACTAGAAACTTACAGAAGTAGGTTGCCCAGAAATAAGCGGTCTGTCACAGGTGCTTTGAGCCTCTCCTGCATCCCCCACATTTTGGAATTTCCCTCTGTCGCACTGAAGAAAGGCAGCCAGCCTGGTGCTAGTCCCCCCAGCTGGAACATTTCCCCCCAGACACCTACACAGCCCTGTCTTCTCATAATTTTTAGGAGCTGCCTGACACTAGAGCGAAAGCAGATACGCTTGCCATCTTTGGTTCAGCTCCGTATGTGATGTCCTACATTCCAGGAGCTCAAAGCGAAAATATGTTACCTCCCTTCAGCAGCAAGGTTCAGGGAGGCAAAACTTGATTTTGTCAAGGTCGCACTACAAGGAGGAGTCAGATGGAAACAAAATTAACACCACCGCTGAATCCAAAGCCACCTCAGTGTTCTCATTTGACTATTTATAGGTGATGCCTCACGCAGGTATCTTGCCACGTTCTAGGTTTAATCATCCGCACTGCTCCTTTGCCATGCTGGCAAGGGAGTAAAGGGACATTTATGTATGTAGTTGTCATTAGTCCAAACAGGCTTAATATTTGCAATTGGAAACTTTTCTGAAGGTTGTGACAGAACTGAAAGAAGTTCAGATGCAGCATAAACAGGAGCAGTTTATATTCAAGTGGAGAGAGAAAGAGTGGATGCTTTTAAATCAGACCAGGGATTTGTCTCAGATATGGAAGAGATTTGGTGGTTTGTGAGGAAAACAAATGGGTGTATGATGTGAAATACCTTTGATTTAACCAAATTCCAGTTAAGACAATAGAAACATTACCACTGGCATTGACTGGATTAGTATTTTGTCACTCAACTTCAATATATGGGTTAAAATTGTATTTTCTATACCACTAGGTTAAGCCTTCTTAACCATATCCTTTATTTTGCCTTTTGCACATTCCAGCTTTCTGTGCACCGTTCAGGTACCAAGTATGTTATACAGCATTTTATTGGTATTTTGCAGTCAATATAATGCAAATACCCAAAAATATGAAATATGAGAAAAATAAATTTTAATATCCATTTGTATGTCTGTCATACTAAATGGCTACCACTACTGACCTAAAGAGGAAAAAAAAAAAAAAAAAAAAAAAAAAAATTTACAAACCTGTTTGCACAGTTACTAGCTTCCTTTGACACGAAATAATAATAATAATAATACATTCTTTAGATGTTAGATTTAGTCAATCTTACATCAGGAAATCAGAAAAATGTTTTAGATTACCCCGTTCATTCTGCAGCAGAAGTAGAATTTATATTTCCAGGGATTTACCTTGTCCAGGTTCAACTTTCAATCAACCCACAGGGTGCCAGAGCTCTGAGACATATCCCTGGCTGCTGCAAACTGGTCTGGTACACTTGGCCTCAGTGTTGCCAGACTGATTTCCACCAGCTGATAGATACATCGTTAGAGGATTAGGGAGCAGGGAAGTTAAATGTCATCCATTTTTATAACTGTCCACCTCATTTAACATTGTAGCTCTTAAAACATTTCAGCATTGTAGGTTTCTTTGTTTTAAGTGCTTAAACAGGAGACAAAATGCTACCCAACAAATAAGGGACCTTTAAGTCTCCAAAGCCATTTCCCCATGTTTCCATGGAAATAGGGACCTAGCTCCTTAACCAGGATGACATTAATGATCAGGTGCCTGCAGTCGCACAAAAGAGAGAAAGGGGACAGAAATTACCAGCTACTCGGCGGTGTGTCAATCTGCAGCACAATCCCCCCAGTTAGGGGTAGGATCCAATGCTCCTTTTGCACCCTCAGAGCTTCAGCAGAAACAGAGCTCGCAGTGTCAGAACAGAGGAGCGTTGCTGCTTTATTTTTAAAGCTGGCTTGCTAACTAAGTTTGCTAACTATAGAATTAAAACAAATAAAAAAAAAATGTCATCATCATCTGAAGGAGGAAGAGGAGGAGGAGGAGAAAGAAAGGGCAGCTTTAATAAAAGCAACACTATAAATGTGTTGCCACGCTCCAGCCCCCTCGCAATGTGTCTGTATCTTGGTTTAACCGAGTGCTACCACCCATGGCTAAACACTGGAGACTCGAAAGGACTGCCCTAGATCACCCTGTTTGAGATTATCAGTGTTACAGCATGACCTGAAATGAAAATCAAGGATTTCTGAGCTAGGGAAACATGCTCTAAATAAAGGACCCTGCTGGGTTAAGAGCTATCCATCTAAGCAGAGAATGGAAAGGACGCTGAGGGGTGAAATGGCTCGTCCAGGCTCATAGCCTTTGCCATGAGCAAGGCCAGAGAACCAGGTTCCCCCGAGGCCCATCATATTCCCCAGCCACCAGGCAGCGCTGCCACCATGCCATGCTGAGAAGACTCACCCTGGCCAACCTGAACTGCAGTCATTCTTTTGCTTAGTTCATTTCCTTCAACACGTCCTGAGTCTCCATTTATCCTAACTGGATTATCATTGTTTTCCACTGAGCAGAATTAGAGCTTGTAAAAGGTTTCAAGCAATGAAAGCGCCAGATCAGTTTTGCACAGTGCCTATCCAAAGGATAGAATTTGGGTAAAGATTTGCCACCCGCCACAAGGGTAGTGAAATATCAGGGAAACAGTCCCCCTCACGTGGGCCAGAGAGAGCCTTCAAGTGAGCCTTCAGATCCAATAAAGGAAAAAAATAACAAAACACTACATAGGACAAATAAAAGTTGCATTTCTCCTCACCTGGAAAACACCTGTCAGGGTACTGTTTTTCAGGACATCAAAATTGCATACCAAGACCTACATAAGTATTTCTATGTTGGATTCTCTTCTGTGCATCTCCTTTGGTGTCACTGGGACCAACCTCTGCCACTGAACTTTGTGATTTTCAGCACAGAAATAATGCTAATAAAGTTTAATGAATGTTGGGTCTGAAAGCCATATTGCCAAACCAAAGGCACACTGTGAAAAAAAAAAAAAAAAATGAAATGAAACCAGACCTAACTATTAGTGTGTTCATCTAGGTATGCAACACCATAAAGAGACAGCATGAAGAAAAAAATATTCCCTTAGTCCTCCCCAAATTTGTATCCGTAAAAGAGAACAGCTCCAAGTCAGTCCACAAAGCAGACCTGCCCGGGGTCCCTTACACAACAACAAGTTGTGAAGTCAAACACTGGGGGTCTGGGGCATCAGATCTGGAAATCGTGGGCTTTTCTCATCAGGTCTGTACAAAAGTGTGGCCTTGGCCCCTGCCCATATGTGCTCAGGGCACCACAGGGTAGAAGGAATGCCGAAGGTGATTGCTTTGCACAGACTAGAAAAAAAGCTTGGCAATCATTCAGAACATTTTAGGTTTGTTTGAACATAAAACCCTCAGTAGATCTCACTGTGAGTCAGATACAGAGAAAATATATGCAAGAGAAACCTCTTATACACAGAATTTCCCAAATGCTGCAATGATTCTACACATTAATCTGGAAACAATTACCATTTTTCATAGGTAATTCAGAACACCTATATTAACCGCATGTTGTACAAAGACCTGGAATTCAGAGAGCAAGACTAATTTTCAGAGTAGTATGCATTAAATATGCATACAGCACTACCTGCAACAAATGTATTTTTTAGCAAAAAAAAAAAAAACAATACATTTAGATGACTCATTTTACAGTTGTGTTGCGTTCCTTCCTTTTATTTGAAATATGGTCAAGTCACAAAGCCCTAGGGAGGTCTCTCAACCAATCTGATCCTAGACTGACCATCATGTAAGGGATCAGCTTTAAGCCTAGTCACAATGACACCGGCCCAACTATATCACATTGAAATAGGACTCTTCAGACACTTTGATGAAATGGGGGATAATGCAGATGAAAAGAACAGTTAATTTGTTTCATTTTAAACCATACTAATCAAATGCAGCCGTGCTTTGCCAACTCAGACTCCAAAACTCAGCTTTACAAAAAGACCAGGACTAGAAATAACTTCATGTTTTGGGTAAACTCAATGAAGTCAAAATATAAACACTAAACACAATCTGTGATATTGATTACAATAAATGTATGAATCATGGTGTCGTATCTACATGTCAACGTATTTTATGCTGGGATTGTCTTTGAAGCTAATATACCTGTAAATCAATTAAAATGTAACCATCTGAGTAGAACAATCAACGTATTTAGCTCTCACCACATATAACTGTTTCAGCATCCTCCAGCATTTATTGATTTTTTCTAATAATGTCACCACGAGAAAGAGAAACCATAATATTTTGACTTTTAGAAACGAAAATGGAAACATTAGTGTTTTACTCTACTCCCTACAAAATCTCAAAAGCACAGAAGGAAATGAAAGCAAGAATCTCACACCATTGCCTGAAGACCCACCTGTGCTTTTTAATTTCTACGACTGCTTACCAGTAGCAGACTGCTGTGCCTACCTACCAACTTAGAGAAAGCTGATGGATGACATTTAAATCTTCTCAAAGCTATTCTTACAGCAAACAAATGGAAAAATTTTACTGAAGCAGGCAAGGCTAGGCACAACGTGAAAAGAGATGGAAAGAGGGCGTAACAACAACACTGTCTTTCCTGATCTTTCATATTTCTTTCCCCTGTCATTCTCTAAGCATTAATTTAGGAAGTGGCTTGGGACTTCATTCTGGTACAGATATCTCTAGAGAAGGTTTAAAAACCACATAGAGATAATAAAAAATAAAAGAAAAAAATAACAATTTACTTTAAAAAACAAGTAAAAGCAAAATGAGCAGCAGTTTAGAATAGCATACAGTTTTGGGGTGAAAATTACAAACCCACAGTCCATTACAGTAATCAGCACAGTTATGGATGCTGAGAGGTAAAGTAATAAAAAAGACCAAGCTGCTCATAATATTCTTCTTAATTGTATTTATAACGCAGAATCTGTGCTATCCGAGCAAAGTCAAAATTACAAAGCAGCCCAGGCATTTTTCTAAATAACTTCCTTTTCTTCATGCCTAAACCTAATGCAGCTAACTGCTTCTGAAAGGCACTGGCTGAACACCTCTTGAGAACTCAGTTTAAGCCTACGCTGCAGCGTGTCACTCCATGTCAAGGTGCTCTGGCACCAGAGGACGTACAGACACGCTAGCATGACACTGGGGCTGGCATAACCCACCCTGGCAGGAAGGCCAGGGCTGCTGTGCCGTACCACAGATGTGCTGCAGCCTGTACCAGCTGCTACGTGTGCACGCTGCACCATGCCACACGTGGCAGCTGGCCACCAAGAACCAAAGCCAGACAGGAGGGGAGGCAAAACCTAGGTCTGGGATCTGAGGTGGGAAATCAGGAAGATAGGAGATAAGCCTACTTGTGCTGTGGTGAAGACCAGCAAGGAAATAAAAACCATGTGGCCATCAGCAATTCTGTCCCCGTTGCATGGCCTGAACCATGTCACGAGAAACCACAAGGAGGAAACAAAATGTTGAATAGCTTCTCGTTCAAGCAGCAGTGGACATCCTGTGCACAGAGGAATTCTGTGGAAAAACAGCGTGCAACTGCGTAATTAAAGGCTGAATCATAACACATATGCGCAAGCGGGTGGGAAAATTAATGTCCTGGCATTTCCTAACTTTTCATGTTTGATTTCGCATTCCTGATGGCACTCTTCTTCTGTAGGGCATGAATGTGTGTCCAGTATGTAAATGAACACTCGAGGCTGCAATTCAGTATTGTGCTCCCCAGATCAAGTGCTGCACCCTGCTGAGCCACTTCTGCACAGGTGTGGCCGTCAGTCTGTGCCCTTGCATCACAGCGAGGATGGCCATGACCTGGCATACTGGGTACTGGGGAGAGTGCCCAAACCTACAATGGTTTTCCCTTCACACTATGAAAATATCCTGAAACAAAATTAGAAGAACAGGTCCGTTTCTGTTTCTACCCCCAGAAAAAAAAAATATATAAATATATATATATATATATGTAGTGAAGTATTGACTGCAAAGGTGATAAGTGCAGGGCAAAGAGTGAGTATTTCAAAAACAGCCTTTAAAAGAGGACTGCAGCCAGTGCACAAAGACTAGCACGCACAGGCACCTTACAGTAACTCAGGAGATGGGAACCCAGAGGAACAGAAGTCAGTCGCTAAGGGAAAAGCTTCCAGCACCAAGCTGTCAAACGATTGTTGCAGCATCAGTGAAGGGGTGGGGGAAGAAAAGAGGAAAATCTCAACAGTGTCTCCTTTTAAGGGACTTAAACTGGCTACAGCCACCTAACCCAGCTCATATGCCACACTAGTTCGGGCAAATTCTCCCCCTTCCTCCCATAACTCCTGCCTGCCAACAAAACATGTGATAATGAATAATTGGATTCCGATAGTCTATTTTTTGCCACTTGAAGCACTACGTGGGCAGTTCAGAGGCTGTTGATATGCATTGTTTCCTCCTCTTGCAGCGATATGCTTTGGGTTTAAATTATTCCACCTCAAAGCCAACGCAGTGACTCGAGGACTCCAGGGGCTGACTGTACTGTACTCACTTCCAGAAGAAAGAAAGGAGGGAGGTCGGGTTTTACATTTGGATTACCTATTGAAAAGCTTGTGATTCTTCCAGTCATTTGATATTAGGTGTTATTTCATAACAAGTGAACTATGATTTTACTATATAGCAAGTTTTGTAATTTCCACCTCCTCTGTCTTGTTCACTGAATACCTGTGGAGGAACGGGTATAGAAAACAGATATCAAGAAACCGAGTACCACCGTGTCCTCAGAGTAGCTGCATCTCTGCCCCCACTCCCACCTGCTCATCTCTCTGACCATTCTTCCTCAGGTAGCACTGTTCATCCTCCTCTCTCACGACACCCCGACCTCAAACTAGGTCCTGGGGCACACCAGCATCTCTCAGCAACCACTCCTATCATGCTTATTCAGCTAGGGTTAGCTAGCCCCTCTCCTTTGAAAAACTCAAGTAATAGACCACATCAGAACAGAGCATCATTTAAGATGAGTCCTAGTAACAAAGCACAGCAGAGTAAAAAGTTTGGGGACAGGGGACATGACAAGTTGTCTTTCTAGCACGATCTCTTTGCAAAGCCATAGGCTTTAGCATCTGGATAACACGGGTGTCTGCCTTTTCTCCCTCCTCCCTGTGCTTCAAAGCCCATCTTAAATCCACCCATAATACTCCCAAAACCACCCTGTGAAACTCAGCAGAGGGTCAAACTAGATCACAAAAATGGACGTGCCTTCGGCGCTGTAGGCATACAATGGATCCATTTCTTCCTTCCAGCACTTGCTCCATGACAGCCACCATATTACCTTCACAAAAACACACGGCAACATGTGCAATAACCCAGACAAGAGTCCACTTCAATAGATCATCACAGTCTGTTCTAAATCAACTGCACACAGTTTGCTCAGAACATTCCCAATTAGTTTTCCCCGTATCTCCTACTATGTAGCCTGAAACAAAGAGTTTGCAGCTTTGTTACCAGAGGCTAATCAGCCCTCCATATGTTGTAATAATACATACAATGAGGAACAGACTAACAAATGACAGAATATGATCAACAACAAAACAAAACAAAACAAAACAAAACAAAAAAAAAGTGCCTCTGTGCTTCAAGTCAATTTAACCCAAGATTATCTCAAGAAAAACGTATTTTTCCTGTGCCTTGGGAGCTACAGATTCGCATCAGGGCATCAATTCTGATGCAGGAGTTCGGCTCAGTCTCCCCAGAAACATATATCTGCAGCTGGTCCACGCAGACTGCTTCAGAGGAAGTAGAGAACAGCAGCAATAGTGGATGTGATTCTTTCAGACAGCTCTGTCGCAGGTACAAAAATCCCAGCACGACTAGAAAATTTCCACCCGAGTTCCATCTGCTGACCAATTTATGCCCTCATTCTTTAGATTTCCTTCCATTCAGCATTAACTCAAATTGCTGCAGTTAACTGCTTTTGGGCTAGTGCCCTAAGTTATATTTATTTATGCTTCCACTGCCTACCACCAACAATTCACACTCAAAGTTGAACTCAATATACAAGTAAATCTGGCAGTCATAAATGCTAGAAAATAATTTCCAGCAAGATTTCATCTACTACCAGTTAGCTTCAGTGAGTGAATCGTGGTTCTACTAGAGCAGAGCCCTGGTGCACAATTTGGTTCATTTTAAAGTACTATTTTGAAAGAGGTGTTCTTTCTCTAGCTTCAAAGAGGCTTTGAAAACTGAGAACGGTTTTCAAAAAAGGCTTAATAACTTGAAAACCTAAAAATAGCCCTAGAAATTTAGTGCAAGAACCATGGTTTGTCAGTCAGGTCTACAGTTAGACTACAGACTGCAGGCAGAGGTGAGAGACGAGTGTCAAAGAGACACAAACTGAAGTCAAGACACTCTCAGCCGGGAAGGCAGTGGGAGAGGAGGGCAGAAACCTGTGCTGAGGCCACACGGGGAACAGAGGGTAAGCAAATATGTGGAGCAGGGCTGAAGCCAGCCCTACTGGAGGCTAGGCCATGGGCTCAGAACCCAGTGACTCACAGAGAGCACTTTGACCTGGCGGCCCTAATACGTCCATGTCCTGCAGATTTTACTCTGGGGACACCCATGGACAGCTCCTGAAGCTCCTGTACCTCCACCAGCTGCCGCAGAGCTGCCCAGGGAGCCACCAGCTCCTCACCCATGCCAGTAAATGAGGAGACGGTCTCAACATAAAATGAAAGCTCTGAAGTCACCTGGGTGTTTTTTAAGCAGTTACATGTGTCCACCCAGGAAAGTCCGTTCACTTAAAAGTGATAGGAGAACGCACATACTATGTGAAGCCCTGGACTTGGATTTAAAGTGTTTCCTTTAAGCCTGGCCCTGATAATCAGCTGAGGCTACACTAAGAAAAGTAATGTCAGTAAAAATATTGGTGTCCAGAGTAATACTGTGAATTTAAATTTACCTCAGAAGTTAAAATGTTACATCTTCCCCTCTCCATACAATCTTACTTTGCCAAATAATTTGTCTCCTTAATCATCTCCACTTCACTTTTCTTGGGAGATTCCAGAAAAATAAATAAATAAATAAAATAAAACAAAAACCTCCTAATAAAAAGTGCATCCTACTGCGTTTCGAAAAGCAGAGAAGCAAAGAATGCAAGTATTTGCAATGGTAATGTGAAAGAGAGAGAAAACGTAAGAGCTACTTTGACACATAACATCCATAATCTGTTGGAGTCGTGCCTGGTTCTGTTCAGCTGCTTCAGACAAATGAAGTTAGTCCGTGCAGGTTGGGAAGTTGAAGGGGGAGGAAATTCCCACCGAAGGGACCTGGACTAAAATAGTCTTGATTCTCCACTTGGGCTCTAATGAACTTCTCATGCGCAAAAGACTGCCAAATACAGATACCACGTAAGGGGTTTGAAGTGCGTTTTCCCCAAAAAAAGGGTTTCTCATCTTTAATAGAGGCACATACAGAATAGCCAGTCTGTCAACTTTATCTCAATTGAAATGAAATACTTTATTGACAATAGGATCTTTCTTGCACGTGGTATGTTTTTGCACTACAAAAATGCAATAAATCACAATTTAGTTTCCTTACAGGCCTCTTTGCCAGCATCCCTCCAAACACATGAGCAACTTGAATATTCTTGTTATTTCTGTTACCTTACTGTCCTTGTCATCCACCACACAGATTAGATTCTATATCCCTTGTTTACTTCCTGTGCAAGTTTAAATGATTATCCTCTTCCCTCTTAAATCCCATATGAAGGCCTATGTCTCCCGTGTTACTTATAGGAAATAAGCTCAGCATGGTCTTTATTCTCTTCACCTAATTATCGTGTGGGCCAAGAGTCAAAGCAGGGGAATCAGGGAGCTGAAGTATAAACAATGTTGGAAAAAGAGGAACAGGGCTTTTTAAAAAATAAATACATAAATCAAACAAACCAACAGCTACTGAGCTACATGCCTATCACTTACAGGCATCGTTAACAAACCATTCTGCTTGCACCACCTTTCATCCCTCCCAGGCCTTTCAATTTCAAAGCAATGATTACATTTCCCCTGGGTTTGGACAGTGCCTACTATGCACCAGATGTTATCACAGCTTAGATATAAAGAAAAATCTTTGCCATAATTCCTAAGTAGGCTAGCCTAATGAATTAAAATGCAAAATCAGCACAGATAGTCAGGAAACTTTTTGAGTCCATGGAGGGAATAAAACCCAGATAACATTTCTGCACACCTACTTTAAGGTTCCTAGTACCGCTTAATATTATTTATTGGTTTATTTTATTTCAGTTCATCTTATCAGTTTTCACAGTTGGTTGGTGGGGTTTTTTTGTTTGGTTGGTGTTTTTAATAATCAACATTTTTACATGTGTCAGGTCTATGGTAAGCAAAATAGAGAATATTTTAAGTATCAGAATGAAATTTCTTCCATCCTCTTCAGGAAAGAGTTGTGAAAAATATCTTTCATCCATACTGCTCCTCTTCTCCCACTGCGAACCAACATGGAGTGAAATGGCTTTGTGTTCTCTGCCTAAATGCCCCCGAAGTAGAAAGAAACAGGACTTTCCCTTCCATGTTAAGGCAAAAATCCCAGGTTCTGGAACTGTGTTGATACTGCATGTTCTGCTAGTATAGAGTTAGCAACTAAATTGCTTTTGTGGGATTATTGTTTCTTTGTCATTGTTTTTTGTTTGCTTTTTTTAACATCCAGCCAAAAGAATAGAAAGGGGGAAGGTACATTGCTTTTTTTTAGTGCAGAACTTTCTTTCAAAGTACGTATGTTCTATTTGGTGCGCTACCTTGTGATACATAATGTGATGGGAAGTCATTTTATGCACTGGGTATACCTCAGAAGGGTTCTGAAAATAAGCATCCAGAAGGGCAGGTCCCTGTGTGAACTCAGAGTCTAAAAAGAACAGAGGGAACCCCATGCAATCAATCTTTCATGTGAATTCTCCAGGTTGCTCATTTCAGGCAAATCAGGATACCTTTATTACTTGTATTATACTAATGACTAACAAATCCCACTCAGCTGGCACCCCCACCGTGAAGAAAACAATTAAACTCCTCCAAAACTTCATTTCCCCGTATCTTAGATAAGACTGATATTTAACAAGACCTACAGGGCTTTGTTTTCTCTCTCTTTTTTTTTTTTCTTCCCTCTTTCTGAGCTGAGCTGTCTAGCAGGAAAATGTCTCTCCAGCCAGCAGAGGCAATAAGCTGCTCATTCACCATGCCCTTGCTGCTGGAGCTGAGAGTTGCCAAGCAGATGTACGAGATACACGAGAGCAGGCAAAGGACACTGCTCCTCTGGCTGGTAGTTTCATCCAGGAATGTGTCAGCACCTGTTGTACCAAGAAGGTGCCACCACCTGCACCATTCCTCAGCTGTTCCCAAAACCAGGACTGAGACAGCTCGTGTAGCACCGGCCTCCCCTGACCCAGTTCTCCTGTTTCCATACCACACGCATAACTTGCGTCTCTAAAGAGCCGTACTGAGCAGGAGTCACCAAGCCGAGGGGGAACATCCCAAGCCTGAGCATCCTGATCCGCTCAGAGGCTGAGCAACCACTTGTTCCAGGTTAGGAAGGCCAGCCCTGGACCCCACAGGGAGCAAGGTAGGTATTCTTCCCCACATCATCCCAGTGCCAGGAAAGGCCATTTCCCATGGCCAATCCCACAGACCAGACAATCCCTAAAAGACCAGCACAATAGTGCAAAGACCTCCTTAAGTGAGGCAATATAATCTGACCCCTGCACCTCAGTTTTGGTTCTTTATACACAATTAAGAAATTATTTTTTTCTTCAGATAGCTTTTCTTCTCTCCCCCACATTTCTTTTTCTTAGAACCAGTTTCTCTGTATTTTGGGGCTGGGTTTTTTTAGTTTGGTTGCTTTGTTTTTTTTTCCAAAGGTTCTTTTCCTCTCCCCACAAATTGCTTTGCACAGGCAAAGCAAAACATTTATTTTTTTCTAGTTTGCCAGAAAATCGCAGATCCTTGAGAACAAAGGTAGGTAGACTAAGGTACTTGAAAAATTACTTGACCCTCTCAAAGCTTTTGTTTTCTTCATGGGAGCCACATACTTCTTGGAGTAGGACTGGGGGGACCACCTTGAATTCTCCTTTAACCCCAACTACAAAGAGTCAGGGATGAGATTCAAAAACTTTTTTTTTTTTTTCCAAGGATGGAAAAACAAGACATCTGAACTGGAAACTATAGCAAAGAGATGAGGTTTACAAAAAGCCAGTGTTTTCTTTCTTTATACTACATTACTCTTCCTTAATGTGACAGCCAAGCCTCAGAGGACTGGTGGAGGGCACTGTGTACGCATACACAGGAACTGGAAAGCACTTTTCATTGCTTTTCCTGGAAACTATATGCCAGCTTCTGCAGAGAATCTCTTTTGGCATGGATCTCTAGGATGCCACATGCTGAAGGACAAGTGGATATATACTGAACTCATTGACTTCAACGATACTGCCTCGTGAAAACCCTTCTCTATAACTCTGACCAAAAAGCAACTGCTGAACTCCTCACACATCAGATTTTCAGCTCATACAAACTGCAATAGCACAACCGAGCAATAGGAGTGTGCAGTAGCCCACATCGTTCTGCACAGCTCTGCAACGAGGACCAGAGCATCAGGAAAGTGGGGGGACAGCTTCCATTCTTGTCTCCATTTATAAACACAACCAAAATCTGACTGATGTGACCATTTCTCTGCCTGACAGCTCAGCCAAACTCCTTTATTCCACACTAATCTTTATGAAGGAAGAGGGATTTTATGATCATGGATTACACATCTTCAGCAGCAAAACTTGAACCATGTGTGTAACACACATTATTTCCAAGCTTAGTAGTTCTCTGCAGTTCCTAGTTGTTTTGAGGCTATTAAACCGCATGCAGGCACAGCGAAAATTTTGGCTTTCAGCATGAGAGGACTCATGTTTTCAATCAGAGTTTTGCAATGCATAATTTTTAGATAACTGGCCCCAAGTTAGGAAATATGGGCTCTCTACATATTGTTTTATGGAAAGGAATTAGGTTCCCCCAAGCCACATTTTGATTAATTTGGCTAGTACAGAAAGGCCAGGAAGATGTGGCCAGGGAGGCCTCCATCTCTGCTCAAAACTCACACATGATCTGATGCCTCTGCAGCAGCAAGCCCCTCTGTCTGTACCACTGCACATGGAAGGTATCAACCCACTCAGCACCACCAGCCCTGCTCTGAGCCAGCAGGATCCAGCAACCCTGCTGGTAGAGCTTTTTGGATCAGTCTCGACACGGTGAGTTGGATTTGGGGCACAAGCTCACAGCTGGTGCTAGCTCACGGCAAACAGTACAAGCAGGTCACCTCTGTCTGCTGTAGGCAGAAGCTCCAGCTAGAACAATCTTAATGAGACAGCCCACGTGTTTACCCAAGCCCATAGCCAGTTGGCAATGGATGCTTACAGAAAGAGCACGAGAGCAAGGCAAGCACAAAGGTATATTGCCTTCCACATCGCCACCTTCCCTTTAGCAAAGCAGAACTAGGTTTCCCTGAGATGGGTTGGGTCAAATCCTCCCACTTCACGCTCACCACTGGATTTTTACAGTGTTCCTTCGGTTGGTCTTCTACCATTGTGTGCCAACGAGTCCCACCACATAATAACGAATTGTGAACAAAATTAATTCCTTTTATTTTAAACCTGTTTGATAAGTATATGTGATGTTCTCTGCCTCTTATGTCATGGGGAAAATAAATTAGCAGTTGCTATCTGCCTTCTGCTTGCTGCTTATGACACAGAGGCTGGTGAAACTTTTATATCACGTCTTTTCTCATCCATACACTGTTCCATTTCACCGACCAAATTACTATTGCTCTACTTGGCTTCTCTGACTTCTATTTGCTTCTGTGAGCAGGAAGCAGAAACATTCACAGAATTATCTACGGTGACTACTAAATCTCTTTCCAAATGGGTAATAACTAATGCACAGTCCCTCCTTGCATGTGAGTATAGTTAACTGCAAAGTAATGCAGATGGCGAAAAGCAGCCCTATCAACGCAGGATCGCTTCTTCCATTTTACAGTCCATTCATTCGCTACAAAGAGATCCTTCTGCAACTCGGCAGTTAATTTTCACTTCGAATAGCCTAGATACAAGTTTCATCACTCTGTAGTTCATTTCCTGTTTCCAAACTGTTTCCAAGAGTGCATTTAGCAACAACTATTCTAGCTCTAGTCCCTGTGGGAATCACCGATAACGTCCCTGTAGAACAAAAAATGATAGTTTGCCTCTAGTCTTATTCTTTAATCAGTTTAGACCAAGAATCTTCACTCGGGGACTGGTACAACTGAATTTCTTCTAGACTAAGACGAGGAATGCTGTTCAAAAAAAAGAAGAAAAGGAAATGCAATTACATTATGTCAATCAGATCATAAAATAAACAAACAGCTCTGGCAGAGGAACCAGAAGTACTGTGACTAAATACTGCCACTTCAGCCCATCATCAGCCTTGAGCATTCTTACAGCCAGGCTAAGGGATTTGTCTGCGTATCAATGGTAAATCCAAATCCCCAGAGGATTCATGGTTATCTCAAAGCTCACATGTATTGGAAATAAAGCATTAGCCACTCGCCTCTACAGCTGAAACACACCATAGCTCTCGCTCACGACAGTGCTTTAGTGGTGGTCCAGAGGAGGTGGCAGTAAAGGGGCAATGCACTTGAAGACTCCTGGAGCATTTCTGGAGGCTGAGGTGAGATGGAATAACATTTTTAGCTACTTGCAAAATAAATCTCTCTCTTTCTAAGGCACACAACTCAAATACTGCTTGCTACAGAGGTAGCGGGTTTGCTCAGCATCCTCTTTATTTTTAGATTAAATACATTTAGATGCATTTCAATTAAAATGCAATCAAAATGTGCCTCAATGGCCTCTTCCACTGCTGCCACCAGACTGCTTAGAGGCTTACACTGCCTTTCAGCTGCCAGTTAACTCTGACACAGTAACTGCCCAGCACTGCTTCACCAGCAATGCCAACATGTCCCAGGTGCCTGCAGGAAACTGGGAATGGCTGCACAAAGGAGAGGAGGAGGGAAGGAGTTCACAGTCTCCGTGGCATGGAGCTTGAGAGCTTAGGAGGACCCACTAAACAAGCTCACATCATTTTAGCCCACTAGTAAGGCTTCACAAACAGCACTCACAATGAAGAAAGTCTGGGAGCTCTGCTGCATGTATTTTCTTATTCTTGCAATTCCCCTCAGTTCACTGGGCTGTGCAGACAATCATTTTCTATGCAGCCCAATAGCTCCATTTGTTGTCTCAGACTTCTTCCAATTTCAAGCCCTGCAGACCTCAGTTTTGTGTTGTTTTGTTTTAAGAGAAGCATTGTAAACCTATTCAAATCCACACACATCTCTAAACAAAGTGCGCTTCTGAAGCCTTTCTCATCTTCTCCCCTTAAGAGCGCCAGCATCCCTAATCTGAGAGGAGGAGGACAACCACAGTTCTTCTGTATCAGCGATTTTGATCACAAAAAGGACAACAGAGATTGAAATTTTTTATCCATAAATATATGTCTAAACACAACAAGGGAAAATAGTCATAAAAATAAATAAATAAATAAATAAAAGAGGTCTCTCTTTTACAGATGAAATGTGGAAATTGTCACTGGCACGGTTTTCCTAATGCAAGCAGTACAGACATGGAAACTTTATGGGAAATTGTAATATATTACATAACTGCAACAGAAAAGACCACTGTGCTAAATAAAACAGCTAAAACCCAGGTACACCTTGTGGAACAGAAAGTACCCTGGTTAACTGTGTTTGAACTTTGCAAGGCTGAGGTAAAATTGAGGAAGAGGTCCAAACGCAAGCCAAATCATTTATAAGAGAACTGAACCTCATATTAACCAGGACCAAGAAGTGCCAGGCTATAACTGAGCCCCAGAACACATGGATTTGTTTTGTGTTTAAAAGCACCAAAGAAGATAGCAGCAGAAACGTTTTTCAGAAAACCATCTCCTTCCCATATAGGGAACAGCAGAAAAGGATGCACTTCATAAAATGTCAGCATAAATCGATTCAAGGGTTTATTGACTCTACAATGACAACAGTTCTGTATCTTCCCACAGAACATCATCGTAAACTGCTTGAGGTGCCGCGTTGTTTGAGTAAGAGCCTTTCTGCACTTTACGGGAGACAGCCAGATATTTACAAGTTCACCAAAGTATGAATGGACCCCCAAAGTCGGTGGGCTTTTAAGCAGTAAATAACAGGGAATCCATTTTGCTCTGTAACTAACTTTAGGCACACCTTTTGTGTAAACCACATCACAATGCAAGGCCAAAGCTGTAACAGATTTATATCAAGACCAAGGGGAAGAAAGCTCATAAATGGTAACACTGCTACTAGTTTTACAGTGCTAGTTTTCTCACCTAAAACATCCTGCAGAGTGTGTAGTAGTGTGTAGTACACCTTAGGTAAAACAGTTATACAGAAAGGTCATCTATATTCCTCTGAAGCAGGTAAAATGCACCTGAAAACACACACAGGACCTTACAGAACCGAACCAAAGGATGCCAGGAAGCACACAGATACTGTGCTGAGCTGGGCCCCTTGTTTGCTCAGAGGAGAGGAACCCTGGGAGCTGTGGTTACGAGCTTCGACCCGACAGCACTGCCACCACAGGCCGGTGAGCTGCCAGCGTTGCCCAAGATGTGCCCCTCAGCAGCCACTCAACAAACCCCATGCGTCTGAACAAGAGCTGACCCCGCTGGAAGCCTGTCCTAGTCCCTTTCCCGTCATTCGCCTCCCTGCCATAGCTCACCCCATCTCACGCAGCCCACGCGCACGATCCCGGCCTCATCTCCGGGGAGGCGAGCGGGACGCTGCTCCTACACGATGCTGCTGTGCTCTGGAGCTGCTAAGTGCTTTTAACAGCAATTTGTACCAGTCACGCTCATTTGGACACCACCTGCTGCACACAACAACATGAGACATTGGAAGCCAAGCTCAGACCTTGCTCGGTTTCTCCCCGTAAGTTGCACACTGCTCTGCCTCTGGCCCTCTCCTCCCAAAAAAATTTAGATGTCTCGCTCTTTCTCTCCCATGAAGAAGCATAAATCCTGACCTAGAGCTCAGTAAAGGGTTAAACATGCCAACCCCTGCTTTCTCCATGCCCCCGCACCTCCAGTACTTCTGCTAAATGCACGACCTTCACTTTTAAAATAATCTTTTCAAACCTGATTTAAAAGTAGCAGTTTCCCACTCAAATCCAGGGCCATGTGAGCTGCTTTCAGTTCTTCACAATTGCATACATAATTGCCAAAAAAAAAAAAAAAAGAGCAGAGAAGCGACAAAACAAAACATTTCAGCTGCTTTCTTTAAATTAAAATAAAAAATAAAGGCCTTTGGCAATGCAGCACCGTGCTCCTCATAGGGACTCCTCTCCAGCCAAAGGACTCCAGTGATTCATTCACAATTCAGCATGATTAGAACAACGTTTACTACCCTGAAGCTGAGGAAAGCCTTGAGTTAAGGGAATTTAAGTAAATATGGAAACACCTGGAGAGTTTCATTCAAGATCTGTGCAGGCAAGGCAAGAGTAGGAGTTAGGCAAAGGTTTCCTACCTCAGTGCTGCTTTTGATTAATTACAGTGGAAGTGCACTTTCATCAAGTGTTTGAAATTAGAATAAGATTATTGCAAGAGAGATTTATCCCTGAGAAATTGCAGAAGACATAGATGAACACAGTCATTTATACACAAATTTCTACTTTACCTTCCCTGTGTTACTCAGAAACACCCTCCTTTTCTCTTTCTCTCTCTCCTTCAAGCTGCAGTAACAGTGTAGATATCCTCACAGAGCTATCCGCAGTAGCTCTTATTTCTTGAGGAACCCCACAGCTCCAGAGCACATCACTGTGTGTGAGTTTAGACCATTTTTGCTAGCGCTCATTACCTGACATTTAGAGAAGTTACATTCCAAACGTCGTCGTGATGCATAGACCTTGGTGCACTGCAATCTACCAGGAGATTTTTGCCATCCTTTACTGTCTCTACCAGCCACTTTCTCCTCTCCCTTTTTTCACATATGAATTTACTGCAAATGAAAACTGCCCAGCTGATAGGTCTATGCAATGCTCCACTTCTCCAGTGAACGCACAGGGGAGAAATGGATGGAAGTTTTTACATTCAGCTTCACCTCAGGATGCTGACAGCATCATGCCATGGGATCACTCACGAAAGGAAGAGGTGCCCAGGGTGTAAAGCCCAGGGAGTTTTTCCATTTCCCTTGTTCCAATGCCAGTTGGATTGCCGTATAACATCAGTGCTGACAGCAGGGGGCTGTGGTGGCATCCAACCACTGTGAACCATGCAGCTGCTTCCAGACTCTTCTAAATGAAGCCACAGCACCCCACATGCATTTCCGTGTGCTTGCAGTATCCTGCATATTGACAAATCCTCATCTGGAGCTTTAAAAAGTATATGTCCTGACTACACTCATCTGCAGGAATTTGAATGTGTTTGTTTTTTGAGGCTGTTCTAGCATTAGTAATATTCAATGAAACAGCCCACTGAATGCAGATCTCTGAAACCAAGGAATAAGAATACTCTGGCGAGCTATGTTCAGCCACCTCCAGGGTGAGATATAAAATGTAAGTACTGGTTCAGACCAAAATGATTAGGAATGTAAGAATCTACCATCTAAAATGAGCTTTTCACTGGCAGAAATGAGGCAAAAGCTGGCAGAAATTATATTAACTTTCTAATTGTTATCATCACCATTTCGTGATTGGTATTCCAAGGCCTGACACTTACTCAGTCTTCAGGAAATGCCGGTAACTCTGGTCTACTGCCCTCTATAGCCCTTATTCTGCATTTACATGCAACTCCACGTCTGTAATTTCATTCTTCACAGTCTGACAGGCCCAGCCAAGCATGGCACAACACTGTCCGGAGGTTCTCGTGCAGCCCTCCTGCAACTACAGGGCAGACGCCCATCTCCTGATTTCCCTCGCCTCGCCACTCTGTTTTGGCATTAGATCCCACACTGGTGGGATTGGTGGCCAATTGTCATGAACAGCTGCTGTTTTTTCAGGATGTATCCCATGTCCTCATCAGTAGCTCTGCTATTTCACACTTTACTCCTTGCAGTAACCCGAGATGAGCAGCATCCGGCCTAGATGGCTGGCTGCCCCTCGGGTTCTCAAGTTGCTTTATATAAAACACAGGCACATGCAGATCAAAATCCCAGAGTACTAAGAGTAAGTAATCAGGAGTAATGTTTTGATCCTGATGGAAAAATCTTATGTGTGCTTGAAACAAATATTTCCATATGAGTCTAACACCTTGATTTTAATTTTAATCCTTTGGGAGGAAAAAAACGTCTCAAGATGACCACAAACACACACAAATCAGAGCGTGCCATCATGAATCCAGTCATGAATTGCTGCTGTCTGAAAACTTGGAAGCATGAAAATAGAATTAAGCTTTACTTCTCACAGATTAAGAAATCCCATCAGACCTCCAGCTCCCCCACTGGCATTTCTGGTCAATCCTTCCCAACATTTCAAACAGCGGAAGCATGAACCTAGGTACTGGGCAACCAAAAACTGGCAGAAGAGCTTCCAGTCTAGGGCAATTATTGTCACCTGTAGGAGCTATGGCAAATCAGACTTTCAGTTAGAGACCAAGTGAACAGAAGTCTTCCAATCGCCTATACTTTTACAGGTAAAATTTGACTCCTGATTTTACTTTTCATCAGAAGAGACTGAAGTTACCAACATAGTCTATAAACAACTTAAGAAATGTTGATCATATTGGTTTTTTTTTATATATATATATATATGCATTTTACAGATGAGGAGACAAACAAATAAACCCCATTATCCAGGCAGTGAAGCATTTATCTCCACGGAGAAAAGCACACCCAGCTGTAGTCATCCAAACAGGTGATACTGGTGACAGCCCAAATCACTCCGAGCTGCCAGAGCAAGGAGCACATAGCACCCACTGCTGCCCTCCCCAGTTACTCTCAATGTTATATGACGAGGTGGGGTCTGGGCTCTCCATGATTTTGCTTTGTTTGGATTTTTTTTTTCTTACTGTTTCAGTCTATCAACAGAACTGGATAAGCTTGACTAGTAATTTCACTGAAGAACCTTCTGAAAGCATATACTCAAATTGCATTGCTCTGCTCACACACATGAATTCTTTCTGGAAACTGAGCCCCAAAACACTTAGATGTGTGGTTCAGACAGATTTCCATACTTTTGCAGGAGCTTACTCTGAATTGTCCAAGCTTTTGACCTTCAATATTGGTCTACACATCCCAAGGGGACCAGCTTTCTTCAGGGCTCCTTGCTACTTGGCTTGTGACTCCTCAGCTCTGCCTGTGTATGTCTGTGAAAACCTCAAGGGAACGTAGGCAAAGGACTGTGCTTATAACACAGGGTCCCCATGCTGAGACAGAAAGGTAAAGAGACAGAAGCAGAGAGATTAAAAACAGAAAACAACAAATAGCTAAACTTTCTAGTACTGAAGGGAATGATTTATAATTCCCTAGAGATGTTTTGGCAGTGAAAGGAGGTTTGTTTTTATCTTAGATGACCTATATATCAGTATTAATTACTAGTCATTAGAAAATATTTTCTACTGGAAACCAAATATACTTTAAATAGAACTTTGTAAATGCTATGAACTCAAAACAAGGCACAATGCTTAAAAACACATAACTCTCACATTTTTTTCCATTACCACGTAGGTCTTACTTCACAGAAAAATGACTGAAACTTCAACCAAAAACTGTGGCTTCAGAAGTGCAGCTCCTCCATGTAGAATCATAGAAAAATTAAGGTTGGAAAAGACCTTCAGGATTATCTGGTCCAACCATTCCCCTGCTACCAATGTCACCCACTAAACCACATCCCTAAGCACCACGTCCAACCTTTCCTTGAACACCTTCAGGGATGCTGACTCCACCTCTTCCATGGGCAACCTGTCCCAATGCCTGACCGCTTTCTAAGAAGGAAGGTGTCCTAATTGTTTTAACTATTGAAGAGTAGTGGTCTTCAGTGGTCCTATTCTTTGTTTTAATTGTTGAAGATTAGGGGCATGACGTTTTCATTTTTCCACTCACCAGGGACATTGTCTGACTGCCAGGACTTTTCAGCTCTGATGGAGAGAGGCTTGGCAACTCCATCAGCCAGTTCCCTCAGGACCCAGGGATTTATGTCATCAGGTCCCATAGACTTGTACCTGTTTAGACTCACCAGGTGGTCTCGAATATGCTCTTCACTTACAGCAGGTGGGACTTTGATCCCCCAGCCTCCATCTGTGGGTTCAGGGAAATGAAAGACTTGGGAAGCCCATCTACCAGTGGAGACAGAGGCAAAGAAGTTGCTATTTACCTCATCCTTCTCCATGTCTGTCATTACCAATTACTCAGATATAGAAACTCACTCTTAATATAAGAAATTAGCCACCTATAATTGCTTACATGCTACTATTTCACCCCTCAGTCTATTTTAACAAATGTTAAAGGTGCATGGTGGTATTTGGGGACTCCTCCTGTCACCCCAGCGCAGCAGCCCGAAGGAAGCTGGGTCCTCTCTTGTGCTCTTCCTCGAGGCTCTGTGCAGAAGGGATGCAACCTCTCGCACAAGGGCTGGCGGATGGGAAAGAAGCACTCAAGCAACCCCCGAGAATCGGCAAGAGTTCTATATTGCCAGGTGTTTGGTGGCTCCAAGCTAATGCTTGGGATGGAGCCTGAGTGACAGCGAGTAGGGAGCTCGCCAGTCCCTGCTGCAAAGCTGTTGGTGTTCTCTGATGGCACAGAGCAAAGACCTGCTAGGGCAGTCCCAGGTCTGATGTGGCTGAGGTTGATCCACTTCCATGAGTTCCTCCGCCTCTTCTTGTGGACCCACCTCTATGGGCTCCACGGTGTTAGGCAAGAGGACAAGCCAGTCCTTGCCTGGGACTGTCCACACGGGATGCCATCCATCAGGAATATTTTCAGGCCAGGGTGCAGAACCAGGGGGTCACCCAGTTCCACGTTTAGGCCCCATGCCACTGTCCAGTTCATTTCCAGGCATGGATTCAACACTGCCGTCTGTTTTACGGCCACGGATGGGTCCCACACTGTATTCTGGCTGATAGGCACACCTCTGCTCCCCACGGCTGTCTGCCTCACGCTCCTGCCTTCGCTCCACACCACCACTGCACCACTGGCTAGGCCCAGGCCCCCTGTCGCTGTATGTTCGAGGTGCCGACCTGTTCCCCGCATCGCTGCGGTGCCAGTGGTACCACCTGTGTCTGTGAGCCAGGCACCAGACGTCCCCCGTGCACTGGTGTCTTTTGTGCCGGAGGTGCTGTCCCTCTGCCCATGACACATCTTCCTCTCATTAGCTGCCATCCTTCTCGGTGCTTCCTCAGACCGCTTCACTGTCCTCACACCGAGGTGGGCTGCCGCTCGCCTTGCTCCTTCTCTAGCCTTCTTCCTGCTGTGTACGCTGGCTCTCAGAGGACCGAGTAGCTGAGCAAGTGGTGGGCCAGCTGCAGGAGGCCTGTTTTATATGGCCTGGGGCAAAGGCAGGGCAGCAGTGGCCACTGTGACCTCAGCAAGCCTCTGTGATGACCAACACGAGTGGCCCAAAGGCGGCTATGTTGGGAGCAGCCTGGAAGATGTCCTCACGTGGAGGAAGGAGGAGGGTTGTGGGGCTGAGGGCCCCTTTTCTGGGGCTGGCTCCCCCAGGCCATTTGGCTTGCCAGAGAGAAAGGCTGCCCCATGCAATCCTGCCTCAACCCATTTTTCTTCAGATCTCCAAGGGTTAGAATCTCTTGTTAACAAAAGAAATGACATGTACTGGATTATATCGTGTATTGTTTACAGATGTTGTGAATTTTCCTCTGGATCTATTAATATTCTCAACTTCAACTATGTAAGCATCTGCAAGTTTCATCACAAAGCTGTTTTCCTTTCCTTTGCGTTAGGAGGCTACTCAAATTCAGCTCTAATGTTGTTCTTTCCAGTACTACAGTCACTTTTCAATTGCATCATTTTGTTCTGCCATCCGTTACAATTTCACATTCTAGTTATAGCCCCAAATACACACATACCAGAGCAGCACAGTAAAAAAAAAAGAAAAAAAAAAAAAAAAGGCAGTAATGCCCAGCCTTCTAAACTTCAGTGCGATGCATAAGAAGTCGAATTAGATTATGACCAACATTTCCACAAGCTAAACAACTTGGAGAGCTCCACTTTTTAACAAACAAGGCCTCACCAATCTTTCTGGCAATCTCCCCATCTAAAATAATGTATACTAAGTAAAAACTGAAATATTTATGCACTCTAGTCAGCTTAAATACTATTTTCCGTACTTGTGCTCAATTCGTACACATGGCTATTTTTCCTACTCAGACAAGTACAAAATGTGAAGGACACAACATCCTCTAAACAAAACTGCAACATCCCACGGTTCTGCTAGTTCAACTGTTACTTTGTTCTGGAGAACCTGTTTTCAAAAATTACCCAAAAGCTTGGAGGTGCCTTGCTGCAAACAGGATGAGATCCTAAACAAGAACTGGAAGAGTTGGAAGACAAGTCCTTTAATTGATTATTGTCTGAAATATTCTACTTTTACCAGATCAATCTTAAACCTGTAGCTGAGGGTCAGGAATTATTCCCCTGGCTCCTTTAGAAGTGACAAATGAGAGTAATCTTCTACAGTGGGAATGAGAGAGGTTTTCACGTTTCATCAACACGTGTCAGTATGGTATTAATACAAACCTTTCTTTGAATACCTCCACAAGCAATCTCAAAGAGTTAACAAATGATTTTTCTCTTCTGAGGGGAATAAAATGCACTTAGTAAAGATTGCCGACTAACTAGTCTTTTGCATAGAAATCTATCTCCAATTAATATGATGAAGTTCTCTTGCTTTCCTAATTAAGGAGCATTATTCAGTATGAAGTCTTTTTATTATTTAGTTTTAAGTGCAATTGATGAAATCAAGTGCAACTGTACAACAGGATTCTTCTGGTCCATACTCAATATGATGCAGAAATCGTTGTGAAGGTTACAGGCAAATAATTTCCTGCCATTAATGTGCGCCTGGAAAATGAGAAAAAAGGCCTACAAAGGCAAGTGGAGGGGGGGGTGGATCCAACCACAAAGTAAAGCAGAATTTCCCAGGAACCAACAAGAGCTATACCTGAGCCTGATCTGAACCCCCCTGCAGACAATGGCAGGCTTTCCAGCTCCTTCGGGATGCTCTGAGTCAAACCCTCATACAGCAGTGCTCTGCTCTGTTGTAGAGCCTGCAACAAGCAGGCAGGTTGAATTCCACAACCCTCGTTTGACAGGGACAGGGATGCCTCTCCGAAGACTGTCATCTTCTGAAGGGAGTCCTATTCCTCCCTCCTCAGCCCAGTTTTGCAACAGATGGCTTTTCCTTGCTTTCAGATGGCAAGGAAAGGGTTATGCATGGGCAGGAGGAGGAAGAAATCACAACTCTCAGGTGTGAAAGCCACCCAGCCCAGCTATAGGGAGATCCTGGTTTCCAGAAGATAATTCATGAATTCCAGAAGATAATTCATGGTTTCCAGAAGATAATTCATCATTCATTAATGTTGTCCTACTCCCCAATATATCGTAACTGCTGAGGACTACAAGTGAAACAACTGGCATTTCTGAATGCACACTGTGCCATGCGCCCACCCTTCCCAACGCCCCTCTTCTCTCCCCACCTCACTCCTCAAGCCATTTTCACAGCGCCGCGTGTGCACAGCTCAGGATGCCACGAGCAAACATGACCCAGTGCAGTCGGTGAACTGTGCTGAATAAGGTGCGTCTAAAAACATCAGCAGATACGGCACAGCACCACGCGTGATGGTAACTGTCACTCTTCATGTATTATTAGAGGAAGTAGAGAGAGAGAGCTTGAAATGCGTTCAGTGCTTGCAGACGGCAGTCAAACAAGACTGGCCATTATGTCACTGAACAGCTCACAATTCAACGGCTCCTGCAAGAGCCCACTTACCAGCTATCCAAGGAGCCTGGCACGGACAATTTACACCTGTTCTGTTTCCTGCTGGTTTTGCAAAAGAAATCCATGCATCCCACACTCATAACTTCCAGGAAAAGACAAAAATCTGAAAATCCAGCTACTCAGAGAGCCAGGCTAGGTAGGAAAACGGAGATGTTCAGTTTTCGAGGAAATCTTCTCCAGTTTCAGTTCATAAGCCCCTTCCCCTGCCTCCCACCAATATATGTCAAATTGAATCGGGGAAACCTAAACCGGGAAGAAGACAAGAAGAAGCATCAAAGGCCAGTTCTCGTAAAAGGAGTGGCGCTTGCGAGCTGGTCAGTACGAGCCTGCCGAAATGATGTATGGCTACATGGGGAGCGTATATGTGCATGCACATGCACGCAGACGTCAGCCCCTTCCTTGGAAGTGGATTAAGTGGCAGATGGTGTCAGAACCTGAGCCGCTGCTGAGAGCAGAGTTCACGCTGTCCTGCTTCCCTGTGCTGAGAGAGGGGACCAGCAAAGGCGAGCCATCCAAAAACGGCTGACAAATAGCTGGTGATCGGCTTTGTCATCGGCAGCGAGTGGAATGGCAGCCCTTTGCTTGCTCCCTTCTCCCCCCCACAGTCCCTGCATGCAAAATTCTCCCTGAAATGGAGACAAAAGAGGAAACAAGTGTAGATGTGCAGTCTCCAAGCCTGAGAAAAACCAGAGGCTCAGTTTTACACAGGGAAACTAGAACCTGCTATTACCAACCCAAATACCAGAACCTGGGACAGATAGTGTGGGGGGAGAACACCCAGCTTGAGCTCTGTTAAAAGCAGAGGGAGAACAAAGATGAAAAAACCACTGCCTTTGATTGCCAACACAATGAAAATAAATGAGGGAAATAACATTTGGGAGGGACGCACCAGCTGAAAGCAGTCACAATGACTTTGTGCAGGCACCCCTGTTATTAATAATTATTATAGATAATAAGGGTTTTCAGACTGAGCAAAAGGATCTTTTTTTCCATTCCTGAGACCTCATCTCTCCCTGCCCTGTCACCCACCTCCCCTTTTTCTCTCTCCTCTGAGCACCTGCTTTACATAGTTTTCCTTGTATTATCATCAGCTTCATGGATAATTGATAGCCGAGCTCGTCCAGCTGATGCTAAGAAAAGAACGACAAGGTGGTTCGACACACGCCTACTATAAATAGACACACAACATGGCCAGCATTTGCCAACATCTGATGACGCTTTCCTCCCTCCTGGGTCCTAAAGTTAGCTAGCTTCTGAAAGTCAGGGAAGCAAATGAGAGCAAGGTAAAAATGCTTTCAATTAATTTTGCAGAGATTGAAGGGATAAAAATAAGAGTGGGGCTTTATATTTTTATGACGTGCTAAAAATACCCATTTTAAGAAACCTTAGGCTTAGTTTGCAAAGCATGGTTTAATTTCTCCCTCCTCCCCCCCCCCACCCACCCCCCTTTTTTTTTTTCTTGGCAGCAGCCATGAAGCTCAAAACACTCAGCTAGTGCCAAGGTCTCAGGAGGTAGGGCCAAGAAGGGTCACGAGCAGATCTTGTTGCTACCACAGCATGCAGAAGCTAGACAGAGAACACAGCAAAACTCACAATTGTGCTAAACCCCAAGGTATCTCTGCAGAGCACAAGTGCTCCTGCTCAGCAGTTCAGAGGCCAGACTCGGAGGGCGAAGGCTGTCAATCGGCCAGTGCAAGGGAATCGCAGCTGCCTCCGCATGGCTGGCACCTGGCACAGGCTGCCGAGGGCACTGAGTCGGCAGCAAAACCTCCAGCCTCACCGCCAGTTTGGTTCTGGACACCGGGGCAATTTCCTGAGCTGTCCTTGATAGGAAATGCTAGAGGTAGGCTTCCAGCTGGAAAACCCTTAGTCGTGCTTGGCTCGTACACCAGCGAGTCAGGCAAAGGCTGGGAGAGGTTCACTATTCCTCCACACAGTCGCTCTTCAGCTGCATTGTCGTGCTGATGGCCCTCCCCACAGCCCTCTCCAGCCCCACAGTACAGGGCCTTCCTTTGCCAGATGCACTCAGGCTCCCCAGCATGCTCACCCCAGCAAACAGCTCACCTCTTGGCTCAATTACAGGGTGAGCACACAGCAGCCTGTCCTTCACAAGGCAGCTGGCACTTTCTGCCTTCGAGTGGGGCAAAAGTGATGGCAAAAAGGTTCCCCTGAGCATCCCTACCTCTGGCCATGGAGGCTGAGCACATGATGCTCTCAGCACACTTGGTCTGCCTTTCACCAACAGCTAACCCAATGTAGCACAGGCTCCAAATTGTTCCTGGACCGGAGCAAGTGCTCATCTCTTTTTGTCTTAGTCATTGTGTCCAGTTGCATTAGTTACATTTTGCTGATCAAATCTGCTTCTTTTTTTTTTTTTTGGCTCGTGAAATGCTTCTTTCTGGAAATTCTCAGTGCTAACATAGGCTTTTTCTGTTTGCCAGGTTTCACTTGCTGGCAGCCAGCTAAGCTTCACCAGTACAAATAAGGCAAGTTGCAGTTTAAAATCCATCTTGTCTAAGGAAAGCAGATGCAGCCAGGCATTTGCCCCAGCACGTGCTCAGGTTTTGTCCTCACAGTAGCTACCTCTCTTTTTGGAGCTGATTGAGTCACACATGGCACATGCACTTGGTTCTTTCTCATTGTCTTTCCTGGTGGTAATCTCAGCCCGAAAGCCATTTTAGACTGCAGGAGAACAGCTATATGAAAATAAATAATTAGTTCTAATTCTCAATCTAATCTTCAGATGAAGAAAATGCCACTTCCAATAAGAGGAACTGTTTGCCTCCCGCAATATACCATAGCCGAGCTGTCATTACACACAGAGAGTGCCCAGTCATGACAAGAGCTCAGAGTACAGGGAAGAGAAAGAGAAAAGAACCTAAAGCAAATGTCAGCACAGCTCTGTGCCAGGCAGCAGGCACACAGAAGGAACAGTGGTACAAAGCCACACAAGTTTGAGGAGTAGGAGGACTTTTTCTTAAAAAAAAGCTCTAGAGTCTGCATAAGGTGAAGGTTTCATCTTGAGAAGCTCGTAGCCCAGAGCTACCAAGAAAAGCTGCATCAGGAGCAACAGAAAAAGCTCCCTTTTATAAATTTGCTTACCTCGCCAGTGCTGGAGGGCAAGCACTGTACAGGGGAAACAAAGGATTGAAACAATTTTTCTTCTCACCAGCCAAAACATACATACACCAAAATGGAAGCTTTAAATATTTAATGTCTAAAACAAACAAGAGAATTTCCCCCAAACGAGACTGCTGTTTCAACACAAAGCAGCAAGACTCACAGTAAAATTAAGAGAAGTTTTAGATGCAGCTGCAATAATACCAACGGGAGATTGATAAAAAACCATTTAGAGATAAAAAGAAGCAGTTTCCCTTTGTAGTAGGGGAGAGCCAGGGATCAGGCAGAGAACAACTGACCTTCCCTGTCTTTGTTAGGCTTGCACGAAGTGGTTAATGCCACCAAAAGAGTGGGAGGCAGTTAGCAGGGATCAGCGCTAGGAGTCTCAATAGATTATGCTATTATTTTGAGATTCTGTAAGAGAACAAATTAACCTTCTTTGTAACTCTTGGCTCACTTTAATGGATTTAATGGAAGTCATAGGCTGGAAATACCGTCTTACATTCCTTTAATTTCCATGCTGATTGTCCTTTTTACAATGGAAAACCACTATTTGAGACCTTGGGTGGGGACGCGGGTGCTGTTAACCGCACGGTCAGGCCCTCGGCTGCCTGGCTGCTGCCTTGCTCACACACCCATGACTGAAGCAATCACCACCCTGGCATCAGGAACGCCTTTCCCACAATCGCAGAGCAGTAAAAGCCATCAGGAGTTTTCTGCCTTCCTTATAACAGATGGCACTATGCATTTCCTCAAGCTCAGCTGGGTGCCTTCACCTACGGATCCCCGTCACTGCAGGGACCCAGGAGGCTGGCAGTGCCTGACAGCCCTCTTGGTAGCTCCTCGTGGCCCTTCTGTGAGTTTTTCAGACTTGCTGCTAAACGGCTTAATCTTGCCACAGGGAAATAAGAGTTCCTTACAATTCGTGATACACAAAAATTTAAAATATTTTTCCCTACAAAGCCAGACTCTGCAGCAGCCAAATGTTTACCTATGCTTGCAGGGATGAGTCCCAATGGCCAGCACAGCCCCATCCAAGCCTTTGCTCCCCTCACCACACACAGACCTTTCTCTTTCCCCCTTCTGTTGTTTTTCCCACCATCATTTCAAATATCCATATATTTAAAAAATAATAATAATAATAAAGGTTGGTTGGTTTGTTTTTCACCTGCATAGAGGCCCGTACACCTCACACAGACAGAAAGGCAGAAGGAGGCTGAAACTAAGCCTGGGACAGGAAACCTTCCTTAGAAACACCAGTATCAGACTCCACACAAATGGCTCAGCCAGAGTCCAGCAGACACTGTCTGTCTGAAGCCCCCTGAGGCCTCCCCCTGCCCATCCACCACTTACTCTGTTAGCTCAATTTTGGACTGTAAATACCAGAAACTTACAAAGGGTCGGGTGGGCAGAAGGGTGGCACAGCTGCAACCCCCTCTAGGAGAATTCCTTCACAGTTCTTATGAACTGGAGCATGTATTTGACATTTCCATGGGAGGCACTTCCCTCTCTGACAGAACTTAGCCACAAGTAAGTGCCCAGGGTACATATCACAGCTTTCCTTAACGTGCTGTTTTGCAGGCAGACCAGAAAGACGAAGAAATAGATGCCACAGGCTACACTCATGAATTCATTCAAAGCATGAGATGCTGCGAGGTCTGGCATAGAAATGGTGGCATTTTGAGACACATCACTCTAGCTGCAGGAACTCGATGGACCCACAGGAAAATCCCACACATCCTCCTGGGTTTTGCCATTACTGGCTGTCCAGCTCCAGCTAACAGCTTTTCATCGCTGCCCCTGAGCTAAGGCAAGTGAAAGGGAATGATGATAAGCTCCCTCCTAAGACTGGGCATTGGTGACAGGCCAGGTTTTGAGCATTACAGGCTCACGTTCAGTCATGGTTCTGCCATGGGTCTGCCAGCCACTCAAGATACACACACCGCATCTGCTTCTTGAGGACAGCATTAACTCCTGCCACCATACCCGTTGCACCTCTGCGCAAATCACCGAAGAGCACATGTGTGACCCAGGCAGCAAACACGAAGGGCACTCTTTAAATGGCAGGAAGACCCTGGAAACAGGAATTAAAGTGTGCCCTGACCCTAAATTTATGTTGCAAATGTAGAGGTAGAGGTGGCTTGGAGGACATTTTTCTTCACGTGTCAAGACGGGCATACCCCGTAGCCGTGGAGATTTTGTTTCCTTTGGGAGAGGCGTTGGTGCCCTGCCCGCCTATTTAGGTGGAGATGGAGTTTTTACGGATTCTGGGGGGAAACAAAGATAAGCTGGAGAAGCCAGTTCACAGCAGCACATCTATTTGAGGAGCTCCTGATGGCACAGTGTCTGCAAAGTAACACGCACTGTCTCCCTCGGCTCTTGCTTCTTTTTTCTTTCTCCTTTTACTTTTCCCACACTTTTTCCTTTTATAGCTCTATCTTTCTTCTGACATTTTTGATGGCCACAGCTCTCTGCAATTAACCTTTTTTATTTCTCCCTTGTCTTATTTTTAAATGAATGCTTTGTCTCTCTAAAACTTTTGTTTTCCCTAGCTAATAAGACTTTCTTTCCTCCTTTTTCTTCTTGCACCTTTTGGTATCCCACCTCCCTCCCCACCTCCTTCCATGCTGCTCTTTCTAATTCAGTATTCTCATTACTTTAAACTTATTTTATTTCCCTGCCTTCTACTTGCTACCTTCTCCATCAGCCCCCCTCCCTCCCATTGCCTTAAAATCTCTCCGTGTCCCACCCAGCTCCTTTTTTTTTCTGCAGATCATTCCTCCCTTCCCCTTTTAGCCTGCTTTCTTCTTACTCCCCCATTTCATTCCTACCCACACAGTGCGCATTATGCCCTTTCTCCCCCCATGTATCAAACCTGTTCATTACATTTCACTTTCCAGATTTCAGGTTCTTGCATCAGCTTTCTCTAGGCTCAGATGTTCCCTTCATGTTACTGTGTATTTCCTGTCGCCTACCCTTTCCTTTCCCCATATGTTACCCATCCACCCTCTCCCCTCTTAACTGTCCTAGGATACATCCTCTTATTAACAGGCAAGACCTGTCAACATTTTGGTCATAAGTCTTTCTGATCAGGAGTAAAGTCCGTGACTCTGGGGGCTCTCCCAACACTCTTCCATCCCTCTATGTGCCTACAAGATCCCCACGCATGCCTCAGTCCTGCTACAGTCTTCTCCTGTCAGTCACCCTTGATCTGCTTTCCTAACTTGGGGTAAACCATATTGTTTAAACCTGGATGGCCAATGCTCACAAAGCCAGGTTATGTATTATGCTACAACTCTCACAATCCTTCTTTCTGGTGGGACAATCTTACGACTTGCTATTTAACACACGGATACCAAAATAATCCCAATTTTGGATTTTACCAGCAGTAAGCTGATTGGCAGCCTGCCTGTCACACCCTTGCTGGCATGAAGTGGTGTGTGCACGTGCACATCGGGATGAGCAGGGAATGCTGCCCTGTGCCCACTGCTCAGCAGCAACGTGTGCTCTAAGGGAAGCTACGGCAACCACCAGACACCAAAGGAAAAATACAGTTCTTTCTCAGCATGAAGTGTGTTTTTCAGCAGACAGAAGGGCATGATTGTAATGAGTTATTTAGAAAAGTGAGATCAACAAACAAAATCCAGTTAAGGAAATCTCTCTGTCAGCCTCCCAGGTCTGGGGTTGATCAGGGAGCCATTCAGTAGGACCTCCAGTACAGAAGCTCGAGGCTGTACAAAGGTGGTTATTTTCCATGCTGTGCTGATCTAAACAAGAGCTACACTTAACCTCCTCCAGCCGCCTCTCACTCCCTGAATTGAGTGACTGCAGGCTTTGGTGTTTAAGTTCCAAATGGGAAACCCACAATACCTGGTGAGAGATGTTGTTGTCATCAGGGGGCCTGGCAGTGAGCAGACAGCATAAGCACCAAGCACCCAGGCTCCTGGAGCTACTACAGCAACGTAGCAAAACAACAACAACAAAAATCACCACAACAGCAAAAGACTAAGTTTTCTGCTGTAAGAGCAAGCTTGTGCATACATGTATCCCTCTGATTTTGAGATGGGGTGGTGTGAAGGCCAGAAAAGAAAGCTGCTCTTCAGGCTTTTACTGGATCAGGAGAAGGAGCCATGACTCCCAAGACTGTTGTGCGGGAGCACTGCTACTGAGACCTCCAGGAGAAGGGGTGATGAGCAGACATCCTATCCAAGGGCCCTAACTAATGCCTCT
The DNA here is from genome assembly GCF_011077185.1 of Oxyura jamaicensis. Lineage (NCBI taxonomy): Eukaryota > Metazoa > Chordata > Aves > Anseriformes > Anatidae > Oxyura > Oxyura jamaicensis. Next base: position 59,982,743 of record NC_048893.1, on the reverse strand, counting down.
TCTGAGCTTGCCACTCAGCCCCCAAGCTCCCACCATCTCCCCCCTCATCACCTGCCGTTTCCCACTCTTCCTTCAAACCACACAGAGAGGGAATTTGGCCCAGGACCACCTGTAAAATACTCTGCCTCATGACCTTAAGGCCTAGCTGAACACACATGGAGAATCTGTCCTCTGCCTTTGGTGCAGATTACACAGAAGGGACATTCGTCAGCAGGGAAACTGCTGCTGTTGCTGCTGAGAAGAGGTCTTTTAATCCAAAATATTGGGGCATCGTGCTAAACTATTTCATCATCCCCCCCTCCTCCCCAAATCCTTGAGGTACCTCTGCTGGTAGCCAGTTGCCATAGGAACCCTAATCTTTATCTGCTTTGCTTGCTAAATAAGAGAGCATCAGTACTCTCCTTCATGGGCTGCTCGGTCCCTCTCCTCCCTTTAACCCTCCCTCCCCCAAAACAGGGATCAAAAGGAGGAGTATGCCTGACAATCCTCCTTGCCTCCCTTCTGTCTTTCTCCATGGCTTCTGTGAGCTTTTTAAGTCCAAACTCCAGAACTTGGCAGAGGCAGCCACCAGTGCAGAGGAGTGAACTAGGCCTCTGCGTTTTCCAGATTCAGCGGATAGGAAGGGAAGCAGAGCCAAGGCAGATACCAACAGGTAACACAGCTTGAGAGCCAAACACTACAATGGCAAAGACAACTAATCACAATTATTTTAGATGAAAGCTTTCCAACTCTTCCAATAACACCTCCCATCTCCTGCAACCCACATCAGTGTTGCCCTACCTCACTCCACTTAAGTAATGCAATTTTAATGTCCTTTGGGAGGGGACAGCCCTGAAAAGACATTTTAGAGCTGTAAGCTGAAAAAAGAAAGCAAAAACACCTAGGAATGCAAGAAACACCAAAAAGAGAAGGTGTCTGCCACAGCCTACAGCTCTTTAACATGAAGCAGGTTTTTCCTTTCCGTGGACCAGAGATCCAGGCCAGAACTATGTAGGTCGCAAGCAAACCTTGTTTCAGCTGGTCTAAGGCCAGCTTAGAAGGTGATAGCTCCCACTCAAACACACCTTTTTTTTTTTTTTTTTTTTTTTTTTTTCCCCTCCATGCATTCACTTGAGAGATACAAAGAACTGAAATGGCAAGGGATGCTGGGTGAAGGAATAAAGCTGTCTGGCTTTATGTCATGTGCAATAGTCTCGCCATGCTTTCCGTCTCAGTAGGCATATGCATATGGCAAATGCACTGATTTTGAAGCTGTTCTTCACCTCAAAATGCTTTCTAGCAGAAATAATATTATCCAGAGAAAGAGTGATTTGATCTCATTCATATGGAAAAAAAAAGTCCTAGAATGTTATTAATGTCAAGGTGGAAAAGAAGAGGAAGAAAAGGAAGCTCAAGAGGCTGGATTCATGCTGCATACAACACAGAAACAGGCTAGCAAACCAGAATCCCGGTTTACCCCAAACTGAAACACCTAGCTAGGCCTTGGTTCACACCGACACACACCATGGCAGAGAAATCAGTTTCAGATCATTTGGGCACAGCTGGGCACCTTCAGTGGCTTTTCACAAGTGTATAAATCCTGTCCCCGTGGAAGATTTTGTAAGGATCAGCCTGCTCCCAGAGGGTAAGGGGGCAGCTCAAAGAAGTTGGACTGATGATTTCCATCTAACTCCACCTAAGATCTGGGCAGATCTTAGATTAGCTGAAAGATTTGGCAGCTCAGGCAAGCCAGAGACAGAGAAGTAGCTGCTGTTCCAGCAGATTTTACAATTAGTTGCCTCATTACTGCACATAAGGCTCCTTACTTGCATCCCAATACGTATGGATGCTCTTACATCTCTGCTTAGCTTGACTGTAGCTAGGCTTCACTAGGTAGGTAGCTAGGCTTACCCACCTCTTTTAGGTATATAATTTTTTGAATTAGACACCCTTAAATTTAAGATGCACAGTATAGAGTTTAGGTGCATTTCAGGAGAAGAGTCCAACATCCAATTCTGGTAATGCAAAGTGTGTCCACACTAGCAGCCCATTCTCTGCCACACTGCAGTCTGTTAGGATCTGGACCTCTCAATATTCCTTCTACTTGTAACTCCCAGAGGGTTGGAAACAGCACTCAGATGCCCTTCTCTGGAGGTATTTATGCATGTGTGGTCAAGCTCACAAAGAGAATGAAAGGTGAATAAAACAACATTAATTAAAAGTTCTGCTAAGGTTCATTCTTATTCTGGTTGAGGATGTTACAATTTCTATTTTAAATGAATCTGCCTCCTGTCAGAAGTTTATTTTCCTTGATAGACATGGTCTCTGTTCTTCAGAAATGCAATTTTTAAATTCATCCTTTCTTTTCCACCTTATTTTTTTCATTTCTCTGCTAGGGTTGCCTTTTTAAAGAGGTGAACACAGAAATGCCAAGTAGCTTTTCTAGCCCCCTTTCTGTAATGCTTATTCCAGGCTGGCAGAGTGCACGAATCAGCATTAAAACATTGTGGGGGTTATTTCTTCTGCTTCAAATGCCGTGAGCCTCCCACCTCCAGGTTTGCTCAGAGATTCACAGCTGAACAACCTTAAAAAGAAACTCAGCTAATACAATTGAGCCTCCCCAGGTTCATATCTGAACTAGGAAGAGGTGACCAGGGGACAAGGGGAAAATTGGGTAAGATGTATCCAGGAAGCATTAATCATTTGCTGTTTATTTGAAATTAGACTTCCAGTCACTCCAGAGTTTTGCATGCTCTGTTTTCACAAACTTCATAAGGCAAGCAGCAGTAATGAAATAGGTGGGTACTGCAAAGAGCCTGAGGGCTTCTCTGCAAGAGCTTGGCTCATTGCTTCCCCTCCTCAGCTCATCCCATGCCCACTTTCACAGGGTCCTCCTCAGTTTACAGATTCCTGCTGCACTCAGACTTCTCTGCCACCACCCCCACTCGCAGTGACTCAGGCTTATTAAGATAACTTCTCTTTTTCTAGTTCCTCACCTCCAACACACGCTCAAAGCATTAAACCACACAGTCCTGCACATATGTAAAATCCTCCCCCGACCACCCTCTCTCATCCAACTTTCCTCCCACAGTTCTTGCACTCCCCCATCCCAGGATGACAGAGCCAGTCAAAACCCACCCAAATGAGCTCAGCTTTTACCCGCGTGCATGGCTCCTTCTCAGGTATCTTGGTGTGAGCTGGTAGACATCAGGACAAACAGGGCTGGGGCAGGAGCACACAGCTCTCTCCTTCCCTCGGTGCAGCTTCTGGTACAGTCAAGGTTTGTCACACACAGAAAAACAGCCGTGACCAGGCATGTGGTAGGGAGAGGACACAGCGCTCCGCTGCAGCTGGGTGTGTGCTGCATAGGAGGTCTGCCTCTGACCTGCAGGCAGCACGCAGACCACTGGCATAATGTGCCACGGGCTGCTTGTGCAACCTACTGCCTCCTCGGCAGGCCCAAGCTTTGTGTCATGCAAGAGGGATTTATACATCACTATTTACTCCTCCTTTAAAGAGGTTTCAGGCCACAAAAAAATAACAATCTCTTCGGGTTTTGGGGCCAGCAGGTACCCTAATCTCTCACCAGAGCATGGGTGCTGTGCAGGCAGCGTGTGATCACCATGAGTGAACAGGATGCTGAGAGAAGACAAGAAAAGAGCTGTTCCGGCCCCAGCATCCCACTGCCTACGCTGGCAGCAGCAGGACCACGAGCTGCAAAGAAAAATTGGCACTGAAGGAAAACAGACCTTTGCCAGAGCTGGGGCTTTGCTCAGATTAGTGGCTCTGCACACATACTCACGCTTGCTCGCGCTTGCTTTTGTTCCTGCTCTTCCATGACCAGCAACAGGTGGGGACAAGTGGGATGTGCGTGAGGAAGGAGGATGGGGCAGGAGCCAGCACACTTGTTTCTGACATTCAGGGATGTGTGCAGGGAGCCTTGTCTGCCCAGATCAGAGGGTACCTCAGAGACAGGGGCTTGTGAGCCACAGGTCACCCAGGTAGGAATGGGGACAGACAGCTAATGCTGGCAGCTGACAAGGGAATCTGCATCCTTAGCACCAAATGTAGTAGTTCTTAAAATCTTCTGTCTCACTTTTGCACTGATTAAGAGGCAACATTCACAGCCACAGCATACTGCTGTGCATCTTCATTTCATAACCACCACCAGCCTCCTAGAAACACTGAGAGCAGGACAAACGGCTTCACTTTTTGCACAAATGGCTCTGCTGTTTCCCCGATCAGTACAGCTGTGTTTGACATGCACCATTTCTTCCTACCCTAATATCAAGGTCTTTTTTCAGCAGTGACTTTCAGGTCCAACTGACCTGTGATGTGCATAAGCGAGTGACCCTGCTGGAGACATAGAAGAGGATTTGAACTGCATCCGTCTTGGGTGAAAGATCCCTACATTAATTGCATTGCAGCCCTTTCAACCACCGTCTCCAGTTGAGCAGTTTTCTAATTTGCCCTGCACTATTCTGCTTTCTGGAAAAGAGGAGTTGGATTCACTTTGTTCTGCACTCAGAGCATTTATCTTCCTCTCAGTGTCCAAATGTGCAGCGTAAGCATCGCGCATAAAACACCATCAGAGGGAAACAGAACTAGGGAGAAGAGACCCAGGGGAAAGAGAAAAGTTACCCTCTTCACTTCTCCAGGTTTTTCCAGCAATGCCACAGGATTGTTTTGCTCAAAGAGATGTTTAAACACTATGCTTATGGGACCTTGTAAGTGGACAGAAGACTTGCAAGTTCAGAGAACAGAAAGGCATCAGCAGTGAGAGCAGCTACACCACCCTGCCTTGACGCCTCATCTTTGAGCCTGAAGATATCACTCCTGCCAGAGACTGAGATACCGACATCTGGACACACACAAACCTGGGCCTCTGTCTGTGATGAGCTGCCAATAAGTGCCTCAGCTCTTGTTAATTATGGTGGTGTTTCTACAATGATGAGACCACTTCTCTGTGGAGAAGAGCTCTCATCAGGAAATTGGTTCTATTGCAATTAACATCTTTGAATATCCAAATTTAACATCCTCCTTGAGCCTTCTCTCTTATTTCAGGAAGTTTGTGATCAATCAAGTCCTGAAATAGAGATGGAGATCTGAGATTCAGAGGATGGTTGGAGGAGGGGAGAAGGAGAGGAGAATTGTATGGTTGACAGGGAGGTTAAGTAAATAACGGCTTCAAAATCAGCTGGTTGATGTCTCTAGCAGCATTTCGACCTCCCATCCCCATAGGAATTATTTCTGAGAAAGCTACCATCATCAACATGGCCTCTATTTAAAGTCAGAGCACACAACACATCCAGTCCTTCAACTCAGCCCTGTCTTCTGGTTCAGCTATAGAGCAGGCTCTGAGACAGAGCTGAAAATTCTTGTCCTCAGGAGGTTCAAACATCACCTACCAGAAAAAAAAAAAAAAAAAAAAAAAAAAAAATACAGCACCCCACAAAAAACACACAAACTCACCACTTTCTAGGGCTTACAAAACATCTGTCCCTACCTGCTGCATCTCCTCAGGGAGCTGAGTGGAGCACAAGCAGACACATAAGCAGAAAACAAAAGCAGCAACACATCTTGCTGACCTTGCTCCGGACCACAGTGCATCTGAAGCGTCCTATCTCACAGGAAGAGGCCAAATATTTATTTCGAATATACCTACATTGATGGAGGAAAACATCTGTCTTCTGTCCCAGGCACACTTGAAGAGAAGCAGACAGACCTATCTTCTTGTAACACAATAACAAATATGAGTAGTAAATACATTTACTTCATATCATTAACTTTTTCCCCTTTGTGTGTTGTTACTTTTCCCAGTAAAAAAACTCACTGCTAGCTAGCTATTACACTTTAAAAAAAAATAAAATTAACAGCTAATGCCATCAGAAGGCTGAATTTTATAGCTTTTGGGTCATAACTATGAAATAAATTTTTGGTTTTGTTTTTAATTATGAGAAAGACCCTGAACAACTTTTGCTGCATTATATTCAGTTAAATAAAATTTAATTTCTTGCTAGATGGCATTAGACCTTCTGCAACTTTAAAAAAACAACAAACATGGACTACTTATAAAGTCAGCTAAGCAAATCACTAACTTCAGGAAATGTTACTTTCAGTGGAATTAAAATAAAGTGTTATACCTCTTAAGTTCTACGCTGCCATCTCTTGTCACAACTGTACAATATAATAAGAAATAATAAAAAGCCACTCCGGTGAAACTTGAAAATAAGTATATGTATATGAGGGACATAGGCAAGTTACAGTCTTGGGCTACAGCAAGAGCCGCTAATAGACATACATATCTATCCAAAAATGAACAAAATATGCTCCAAAATCACAGCTGGACAGCAGGGACCAATGTAGTGACAACAGGAATCATTGGGACTCTGCCTGTCTTAATGGACACCAAATCAGACATGACTTGAGCACAACATGGAAAGAAATGATCCTACAATTTTTAATAAAGGGTCAGTTTTTATTTTGTTTGTAAGTGGCGGATGCTGCTGAGACAGAATGAAATGGGAGGAGACATGGATGAAACCTGCTCAAACTAATCTAAGAACCAGAATAAGAAGTGGGCACTAGCTAGCTGATGGGGAAATAAAACAGTACAAAAACAGTACACAGTATAACAGTTTAATAGCTGATAACACAGGACAGAGGGGACTTGTGATGTTCAGTGCCTGCCCGGGAGTGGGTTCAGTGAAGAATGGTCCTGCAACAGAGCAAGAGTGTCAAACCTTCTGTAGGGCTGCATCTTCCAGCTGAGCAGGTGGGAGAAGACAATGAAGTTACCAATTCACATTTATGAAGAGCTACACCCAATATTATGACTAGTCAGTGAAAATGAAGAATTAATAACTGGGGTTTCCTTGTCCCAAATTATTCTGTATTTAATACCCTCTGTGCTGTGGTTTATCAGGAGCTACCCTTCTCTACAGACTCACCACCCCATATTCCAAATCACTGTGATATGCCTGCAGTAAAAGTGGAAAACAACCCGTCCACAAGGAGTTTCAGAACACATCAACATTTTGTGTTGTAAACTGCAATGTTTGGGGCACTCGATCCAGGTTCATTTTAACAAAAGGAGGAAAAAAAGAAATCCTGCGCTAGGGATTTCCATCCACTGGTGGAAATCAAATGAGGAATAACCATTATACGTGAGCACTGGATCTACCCAACCAAATAACCAAAGGGACAGGTATAGAGAAGTTTGCTTCAATGCACCAAAACAGTCACAAAGTAACCCAGCTTTCTGAGCCTGCTGCCAGTGGGTCAACAGCAGAGAGCATTTGCCACACTCAGAACATCACACCCTCATTGCATGGGGAATGAGAACTGCGGAAGCATTAAAGCAAACTTTATTCCCAGAGCAGGTCAAATTTGGGTCCTCTCACCCTTGACAAAACCCCTCAAAAATTTTTGCACTTGAAAGCATACATTCACAAGAGGTTATTAAAAGTGTAACATTATTCAGAGCCTGCGAAGTCCTTCGTCACACGCCAGCACTTCCAGTGTTCCACACCATCCATCTACAGCCACTTAGTCCTTGGTGACATTTCAAGGGAATATTCCCCTTTAGCTCCTCATTCAAATTGCCACGTCGGAAACCAACAGGGTGAATCGTTTAACCTTAAGTAACTACTTTGTTCCTCTGCTACATAAACTCTATTCTGGCACACATACGGACAGCACACTGACACCCACACTATGACAACTTGGACCATATAGATCTGCACACACAAGTATATATAAAACTTTCCAACCTTCGTGTATTCCAAGGATGCTTGTCTTTCCACCGGTCCCACATCCCTGAGGACTTTTGCCAGCTCCTGCACCTCCTGCACCCCAGCGCGTGGTGCCCGACTTTCTTGCTGACTGCATGAGCTGCCTGGCACAACAGCAGGAAAGCAGTAGACCCTGGCAGGCTTCAGATGCATGTGGCTGCCCCAGTGGGCTTAGTGGAAAGAAAGATGGGGGAGAGGGAAGAGGTGGCTCCTGAGATGTCACTGGAACTGCTGTCATATCAACAAGTTCCACTTCCCTTCCCAATTTTTTTTTATATTTAGGTCAAAGCATGAGTAGCTGTTACTTCTAAAAGGAAAAAAAACACCTCCTTAGCTTATTGTTTCCATGGAGGACCTGACAATGTTTGAACATCAGGACAGCAACTAAATTAAGAGCAAGAAAAACCCACACAATTTCTAGATCCTCTTGAAATCCTTATTTTAAATAACTCCAAGGACAGTGAGCATCAAGAGTTAAGAGTACGAAATCAAGAATCCCTTGCCTTTGCTTCAGATAATAACCATTGTGACTTTGCTGAAAGCTCTAAGTGTTGTAGCCTTTCATAATAGGTAACAAGGTCTGGCGAAGCACATAACACTTACCTTTGTAATAGTATAATAATACACTACCACATTTTGCTGGTACATCCTTACAAGAGTAGGAAGAAGCTACTATATTCATCTTATAAACATTAGAAGCTTTGCTTACAGCCACACAGAAAGTCAGATTGGACTCAGAAATAAATTTACTTAATTTACAGTGCACAGCAATACTTCATATCCCATGTTAATGGCAACTCTTCTGCTTTTTGTCAATTTGCCCTTTCTGTTGGGAATTTGGATGGCTGTTTAGCTGGTTCATTTGCTATTTTGTGTCACACATCATCAGTTTCTTACTGCTGGTGTTTTCCAGCTTTACAGCTGAGAATTATCCCTTTGGGCTGATAGTCCCTATTCCAAAAAGGCAAAGCTATGAAATATGGTGAGCAGCAGGTGTAAAAAAAGATGTGGAGTGGAAAGTGTTTTCATAGATATCTGTCAACTCTTTAATCTTTCCATTCCCTGAATACACACGTCCTGTTAACACCTCCTACCAAAATGGCTGAGCTTCTGTGCACACAAAGAAATCTCCTCCCTGGGTGTCGGTAAGACCTCTGTCTCCTGCAGCCTGCCCAGATTTTGCTGGCCAAAGGGCAGCAACAAGCCTCCATGGTCACTTGTTAACCCCCAGGCCCAGCTCCAAAGGCCACTGAGCCAGTTCAGCCGGGTAGCACTGCAGTCCTCCTTCCTTGGACATCCCACTAATTATATTTTTCTGACACCTCTACCATGTAAAACAAGGCACCCACTGACTTGAGCTTGCATTGCTGACCTTGATCTATTCCTTCAACTAACATATCTGCTGTTTCTGCTATAAAAGACTAACCCAGGACACTGGGCACGATACTCCCAAAGCAGCAGCTTCAATTTAGAGTGATCTCATCATTACTACTACTTTCAACACTTGCTATCATTTCTGCATGGAGATAAATAAATCTCCATTTCTATCAGAGACTGAGACTCTTCTGAAATATTTCCATTCAGCATTTTTTCCAAACTGCTTCTTTAAAATGTCTTTTTTTAAAACCAAAGCTGACTCACTCTCTAATGCATGATAGTCTCTGACTCACATTTAACACTTCAATCTCCACAGTTCATTTTGGTCAGCAGCCGGCCTAGACGTACCCTTGTATTACTTGTAAGGGGTAAGAAACGAGAAAGCAAAATGTACTTTAAACATTCATTCAGTTCCAGACCACTCAGAAACGTTCAGGATAAATCTGCAGAGAAAGGAAAATTGTTGCAGCACCCGGAGACCTATTACAAATTAGAACACAAATGAATTTTTTTCAGCAAGAGACAGATTTGCACTTTCATGTTCCTAGATTCAGATGAAAAGGGGGCTCAGAAGAAGAGAGATTTTGCTAGAGGGGTTTCTCTTTCTCATTTAGCTTCATCAAAATCCTCCTGATAATACTGAACAGCTCAATTTCAGAAATGAAATAACAATCCGGAAATAATCTCCTGTTCACAAACAACTCTCAGTGGAATTTATTACTTAATACTGCTACAGTACCCAAAAAGGAGAGCCCTAAGGAGTGAGGCACAAGCTGAGGCCTGATATAAACCATCACATAAGCCCCCAGGCCACCAGCCAGGGCAGAGCGGGCAGGCAGCATGAACACCCCATCAGTCACATGGACTCAACCCAGGGATGGCTCCCACGAGGTGGATCCGATCCAACAGCCTACAACCCTTTTTCCAGAAGAAAGGGAGAAGCTGGAGGTGGGGGGGAGCAGATCCCACTGACATTAATAGGGTCCAGGACATTGCTTCCCATAGCACTAGTTGAAAGATCTCTGGGTTAGCATCAGTGCCTAGCCTTCGACCTTGCAGTGGAGATGGCTAATAAAGCCAGAACAAGGTCTTCACACACAGAAATAATCATTTTCTGATCAAGTCAAATGAAAGATTTTTACATAGTGACTGGAGGTTGATTTTATGACATGAAAGGTGGAACAAGCTTGGCTTACAGCTCTGTTTTGGAAAGCACGGTGTGCAGACCTCGAGGTACCCATGTGTGTGCACACAATAAAAACAGCTTTCTCACGATTCTTACCTATATCTCAACAGACAGAAAAAATCCCCTTGCTTAGCATATTTCCCCTCTGCTTGGGCAGATACCAGGGCCCGGATGGCTGCACCCACGCGTGCCTGCGCGCCACCTGCATGGACGCCTCTGGTGCACCTCCCGCAGGCACCCTTCAGCCGGGCCGTGGCCTCTTCCCCAGAGAGGCCCAATGCCAACCCCAGCACCTCTGAGCTCTGCACAGACTTTGAGAAAAGCTGTGCTAACTCACACACACATCTTGTACCCCACCTGAAGGGAGCAGCGGCCCAGCCAAGCTCCTCACTGCCAGCAGAGGCCTGCAGTAACACCTCCTGTCACAAGGGCACCTCCATTACCAACCGCAGCGGGGGACCAACTGAGTGCAGCTCAGTTTTTCTCTGGTATGAGGTAGCCAGAGGTCCAATTTACCATGTGTTTGTCAGCTGCCCGTGATCAGCCATGAATCATGTTCTCCTGACGGGCTCAGAGGCATGTACCATGTCCCCCCCACTGACCGCATGCCTCTCCCATTCTCAGCGAAGTTGTGCTCACACAGTGTTTTACATACAGGTTAAGGTATGAAAAAGATCCACATCAGGCCAGCCAACACAATTTTTGTCTCAGGTACACTGACACTTTGCCTCCTTACCCCCCAGCATTGGGGGTGTCTGCAGAGTACATCTGCAGGGTGACAATGCAGCATGCCAGGTGACAGCCCTGCCACCACACTAATGCTCCGTCCACCCCTCCTGCCCTCACTGGGACACTTTTCCATCAAGCTGCACACGTCACTTTTGCTGTTACCAAAAAGAGAGGAACATGAAAAAACCTGTTGAAAACAAACAAACAAAAAAATCCCTCTGATTTTACAAGGGCAATGTCTCTAAACCATGTAGGACTTAGGCGGAAAAAACATCTCTGAGAACAAGACAGGGCTGAGCTTGCTCCCAGATGCACTCCCTGACCTGGCAGCAGGCCTCCATCGCCAAGATCCCTGCGCAGACTGCTCCAGGTCCAAGCACAAATCTGGGGGGAAACCTGGAGCTGAGGAATTCCAGGGCAGGGCAAAGACCTGCACCTCCAGATGTTCAGGGTACAGTTTGTGGGCTTCCAGATGAGCACACATGGGGGAAAAAATAATAAAAAAATACATAGTCCCTTGGATATCACAACCTCCGAGTGACTAAGTTGCATATCCAATGGTGAGCATACCTCCCTCAGTCTGGAGGAGCTAATCAAATTACTAGTGCCCTACTAGCCATTCCCGAAATAATTATTATTTGGATTTGGTAGGAGACTCAACTAGATCACCTGTTAAAGGTGATTGTCATGCCCAGCCAGCCTCAGCCACTGATGATCCCAGTACAGCATCACAGGGATACCTGGCATAGTGGTCACTGTCTGCAAGCTCTGGCAATGGTATCCATGTGCTGTGACGGAGGATGCAAGAGCAGCTGTGCTTGAACGCTCAGCAACAATAATCAGACAGTGCTGTCCTCATTCCTCTTTGAAAGTGACAACAAGAGACTGTATCAGGACTAAGAGCAAGGATCCCCCAAAAAACTCAGGAGCTCTGTCATTAAGCTCCCTTGCAGACAGAAGCACACGCTCTTCTCTGGCAAAAAAAGAGAGAAGTAGAGAAGCTAAAAGAGCTAAGCAAATGTCACAAGAGCAAGCAACAAAACAAAAGCACCAACTCACACCCACACGCAAGCCTTCAGGCAGCATCTTGCCAGCAATACCATCCCCAGTGCTATCCTCAGCTATTCACACCACTTTCTGTCCCCTGCTATGTATTAATAACTCTTGTCAATGGCCCTTCTGCTAATACATTACTGACCAAGTGGCTCAGGTCAGAGCAGTAAACAGCAGCAAAAAGAGTCGAGCCGAGCAGTTCCTGCCTGGCTCTGAGGGAACGTGAAGAACACCCGAGAGGGCAGAGCAGCCAGCACAGATATTAATGCAGAAATAATTCAGCATCTTCCAAAACTTTGTTCACAAATTGCATGCTGTCAGCAGCAATTAAAAATAAAACAAAAGAAAAAGAAAACCACAAATATAAAACAGAACTTCCCACTCTGTAAATGTCAGTAGACCATCCCAACAAGATAAGCAGTTATGTAGATGGTTAGTGAAATTGTATAAATTGACCATTTAATACTGTAGTACAGATCCCAAGAGCTTGGGCACTAGATTCCTATTTGCCTGATTTAGTCTGCTCCCTGCTAGGAAGCCCTCGTAGCCTTAATAGCACAGGCAAAAGCTCAAGTACCAGTTTCCCTATCCTGAAACATTCTAGATTCAGAAATCCTGATTTTCCTGACATGAACAAGTCCTAAAAGACAAGCCATTAAAATTTGAAACATCCTTACCTAGCAAGCAGTTAGGTTGCTACAAATTCCATGTATCTTTTAAATTCCATTACCATCATGTTATCCATGTTTATTTTTTTAACCAGCTAGAGTGAAATATTAACCCCAATTGCACATAGTCTTCCACACTTAAAACCTCAACAAAAAAAACAATTCATGGAAATAAAAAATTGCGGATTCACACCTAGAAAAGTCCATGCAAGACAGCAGATCTGTTGCTCATTCTGGCATCTCTCTATATAAATGAGATTTCTTTTATAATGCAGCATCCTGAGAGACCCAGAAGCTTAGAGCAATAACCTTTCGGATACACAACTTCAGTGCACATTTACTGAATTTCTTCTAACCCATCTCTCTTTATTTGGAACAATATCTTTATACATAAAAATGGTAGCTTTCAGAGGAGGCAAGTGTTATTAGAAAGTTCATCTGCTCCAGCTGCTTATTCCTCACTTAAGCTCATAATTAATCCTCTTTTTATGACACCATAATTGTTCCTATGGTAACCAATTATGTCATCACAAACAGGATCAGAATTTTAGATAGGGGAACAGAATTAGCTCCTTCGTTATTTGTTTAGGTCCCTCGTGGCTGTCATGCCTGATCAAATCACTGGTCCCTGAATTGAAACCCCCCCCCCCCATTCTATAAAACACCAATACCTGGTGTTTTAAGGGAAATCAAGCAGAAAAACAAGCAGCAGTGTGCCCATTGAAGGACGGAAAGTTGCCTTGCATGGAGATAATCCCTTTCCAGCCCTGGCAGGTGATTCGTTTGCCCCCTGAAGCAAGAAAACATTGGCAACACTTGCAATAATGTGAGTATACTCAGTAGTCAGACTTGCTATGAATATGATTCATTTTCACATAAAAGCCTAATCCTTCTTTGGATCCTACTAAATATTTCTCTTCTATGATTTCCCACAGCAGTGAATTCCCTATTAAATACACACAAAACAGTCATGTATGGCAACTAAAGGAAAAGCCCCTGGGCTCACTTATTTCATCATATTTCCTTCCACTAAAACTAAATAACCACAGTCTATCGTCTCTCTTCCTGCAAAATAATCACAAATTTGCTTGAATGCCTGAAGAGATGTACAGTACTGTTCTCTAGTTTTTTTCATGTCACCTGTATATTTTTAAGCTCACAGCAAATGAAAGAAAGAAAAACAGGCAAGAACAAAAAGGTTAAATATCAGCCACCCAGGTATCATTCAGCACATCATCAACATTTTGAGATGTAGCATATTCAAGACAAAGATGCTGCGTCTGTATTCCTCCCCCCACAGTTTAGTTTGCCTAGCTCTGATGAGGTGAATGAGTTAGGGTGCCAGGGAGAGCTAAGCTAACATCAAGGCTCATGAAAAAAAGAAAGGGGGCTGGCCTCTGGAATGAATGCCAGGAGCTGCACAGAGACACCAGATCCCCTCTAATAAATGCTCCATTCACCAGATGGTGGTATGTCCAGGTCTGCCTTTGAACTGTTAAGGAACGATCCTAAGAGACCAGCATAGTCATGAGCAACGCATACATTTTACTTTCCAAGTAATTTATTGTAGCTCACAGAAAACATGACAATGTGCCCAGATACCACAAATAAGAGAGGCAGAGGGCAAGAGATTTACTTTGGTGTTCTGCACTGGGACTGAAATACAAAACAACTGTCTCCCAGCTGCCCTTGCAGCTGGCAAAGGAAATCCTTTTAAAGATGCAGTTCACAGCAGGCAAAATGGCAACATCTCCATTTGGCTGTAGAGCTACTGCAGCAATTTTTAAAATTGACGTACTTGCCAGCATCCACTAAAAGAAGTCACCACCTCCACTTCAAACCAGATTTATCTCTTGCCAAAAAAAAAAAAAAAAATCCCCCAAACTCTCACCCTGTATTTTTTACAAACAGAGTTCCCATATTTTGCATTTTCTGTTTGGAAACATTTGTCAAACGTTAACGAGCACATGCATCTATTCATCCTCTTTGTAGGAGGGGTCCATATAAAAACTAATTTTAGCTTTGTAAGACTGTTCACCACAGACTGCCTGCAGTCAATAGAAATGGGCTCTTCCAGAGGACAATTTGGAGCCACAGCCTGAATTAGGCTGGCAAAATTGTCCTCTGGAGAAGACTCTCTTGCTTGCTAATGACTATTGAGGACACCACGGGAAGGTAGCCTTCTTAGCCCCAAATTATCCCTCAAGAATAGTTCCTCCCCTCCTTATATTGACTTCTTCACACATATTAGAGCTCACATTTTTTTCCAGAGCCAGTAAGAAGTGACACTTAACATCAATGCATACACGTGGGGACTGATTCATCACAACAGAGCCATTAGAAGGAAATGCATTAGTCTTAATAGCAAGAACTGCACACACACACACGGTCTCTTCCCAAGAAAGTTCTTAAATCCTGTGGGAGTCAGATGTCGGGAACAGCAAAAACAGAACAAGCAGACACTGTTCTTTTGACAGACAAGTCAGCAATCTATTGCCCAAACGCAATGTATTATAATAAATACCATCCTGCTATCCCGGGTATCATCTATATTCCTTTTCATGCTGTAGTTATCAACACCCTTCGGTCTCAAACAGAAGATGGTCAGTGACCCTCCACATGTCGCCATTAAAAATATGATGGTTCCCTCCTCCTCTACTGCCCAGATTAGCTGGATGGGAGCTCCTCGATCCTGAAAGCCAAATCTGACAGCAACTTGGCTTCTACAAAACCCTGCTGACCCAAGCAGACTGTGGCACAAGCCCAGAACATGGAGGGAGACACTACCATCTAGCCAAGACCCACTACTCTGCCACCCCTCACTGAGTGTAGATACCAATCTGACTGCTCCGTGGTCAGAGGGAGAAAGAAGACACAGACATGCAGCAGGAGAGGAAGCAATGTTTTCTGAAGGTAGAAGTCTTTCCAGCCCTAAAAAGTCAGTGATCACTCTCATTCTCTGTATAAGACAAGAGTTAATATCCAATAAGTGACTGCTTGGGTTTTAATATTACTAGGTGCATTCTGCCAGTAGCTGTGGAGGCAGGTGCAGAAGATTCTCCGAAAGAAAAGCAAAGAACAAAACAAAATAAAACAAAACCTTAACTGCAAGTCTTGTGTACGTTCAGCTTTCAAACCCCCCGGGAGAATGACCTCCCTGTTTATCCATAAAAACGTGGACAGCCACCCAGTACCCAATATTAGCCCATTAATATACTTTAATCATGGCATCAAGCATCTCCTGCAAGCAGTCAGAGGACAATTCATCTTTCAGGTTCTAGTCTCTGGTCCTTCAGAGGAGGCTAAGTATCATTTGGTTGATTAACACTAAATATGGTTATTACAACACAATTCTATCACAGAAGATTAATCATGACCAAGCTAGTTTCACAGATGCTAACAGATAACAACTTTGGCTTGCCAAATCTCAGCATTTCCATTCTTTGGGAAATTTTGATGTTTCAAATCAAAACAAAATAACTTTTCTTCTGAATCTGAAGGAAAACAAAAATTAACTCAGCATAAAGATATTCCAAGGATTTATAATATCAATTATTCTGCATTTCAGTTAATAGGATCAGAAGTTATGATGAATATTTGAATGTGTTGCTCATCTATTTTTTGAAAACAAAATTAGCATCTTCCCCAGAAGATTTCAGTTCGAACACATGCTTATGTCAGCAGACTAAAAAATGTTCCACGGTATATATTTCAGCCACCCTTCTCCACTGTAGAGGAACTGAATTACAAGTGAATATGTATGCTGTGGTACCTTCAGAGCTACTACCTCATACCCAATTTTCCTTCTCTTTTAATTTAAAACGAGAGGCCACTATTTTAAGGAATGGTAATAGGTGTTCCCATTGCTGCTGTGTTTGACCAGCTCTCTCACGGAAGTCTGTGAAGCCATCCTCACGTTTTTGCATGCACCCATGACTCAGGATTGAACCCTTCAGACACACCTGCTTGTTTGCATCATCGACTTGTTTGTATTCCTCTGCCATCAGAGTTGTACACCGACATGTATTATTGTGCCTGCGAAAGCTTAATGATACCTGGAAAATATTCTTTAAGATGATCTCACTGTTTTGCATTTATCCCCCTATTATTTATGTTTTCACACATAATAGAAGCTGCTTTGTCTGCATGTGTAGTAAATTCACCTCATTGTCTTACAACCTCGCTGTGAAAAGCTGTTAGATTTGATTCACAATAGGGCCAACATTTCCATCAAGCAAATATCACTCTCAGCACCTGACAAATTGTGACACTGTTTTCAGAGTGACTGAATCAGAAACAAAGCTCTGGCTGGGTGCTGGGGCGGTGGGGGAGGGCTTGGGGAAGGGGTATCAGGCACATCCTCTGCGTAGACAGCGAGGGCAAGTGCCTGGGCACAGATTAGCCATGAGACCCAGGAGAGCCCCATGCTCTCTGGCCACTATTCCCAGCGTGAGGGGGTGGGGAAGCTGACTTGGCAGGGAACAGCCTTTTGAGACAGCAGGCTGCTTCTCTCAGTGGAGGAGATTTAACATTTTTCTTCTTTTTTTCAGCCTTTGGATCAGAGAAGGGAAAGTCGGGCTACAGTTTTCCATCCCAGCTTATTTCCTCCTCCTTTTCTCAGTTTCATATCACTAATGGCCTCTTTCAAATGTGGGAAATTTGCTGTGTTAAAGCATCATCTAGCTCACTCTAGGTCATACTTCACACCATCCCTTCCTTTCCTCATCTCAATTACATGTGACCCAATGGAAATTCCTGTCTTTGGTCAGCTAAAGGGTCCAAATGTATGACAGGGGCTGAAATGATCAAAATGTATTTTAATGAC
The DNA here is from genome assembly GCF_011077185.1 of Oxyura jamaicensis. Classification (NCBI taxonomy): domain Eukaryota; kingdom Metazoa; phylum Chordata; class Aves; order Anseriformes; family Anatidae; genus Oxyura; species Oxyura jamaicensis. The sequence continues at coordinate 59,965,133 of NC_048893.1, read as the reverse complement.
CAGCAGATCCGTCAAATGCAAGCAGATGGGAGAAGCAAGCATAGCCTGAGCTTCCAGACCCAACTGGGAACCACATCCACATCCTCCAGGAGACCTTCAGCTGCAGCTTCCATTTAGGACATTGCGCAGCTGCAAAGAATAGCAAAATAAGGTCATTGGTGGCAGAAAGGCAAGGCCATCTGGTGTCTTGGCAGTTCATGTGTGAAAGAGAACGATCTCTGAATTTCAGGAAGCAAAAGGCATGAGTAATCTCAGGATGAAGGCCAAAGACCAAACAGAAAGTGAATTACCTTCTTTTTCTGCTAAGTCAGGAGAGAGGTGCAGTCTGCACGTGATGGAAGACGTAGCTGCTGCTCTCTGTGCTGCAGCTTTCCTTGGGTAAACAAAGGCCTTTATCAAGTAGGGGGAGCTAGGATGTTAGAACACAGCGCTTTCACAGACAAGGGTCCCCAGTTCTTTCCATTTCCCTCCCAAAATTAGTCATTCCCTTTTGTGTTCCAGCAGAGAGACAGCAGGAGCTGTGAAGAGAGAGGAACCCCACACAGGGGTTCAGCAGCTGTGGCTTGCTCTTTCTCTGTATTCACTTTGTATATTTGTTTTATCTGAATTCTGTACAAAACCAGGTACTAATATGAACGCTAAGCTGAAAGTCTTTCTTAGAAAAAAGGGAACTGAAAATGTAAGCAGCTATTGTATGAACAGGCTGAAGCTATTTTCACAGCCCTATTGGAGCTGATGACAGAATTATATTTGGTTACTTTCCCTTCTGCACTTAAGGAGGTGGGGAGAAGGAGAGAAGACCATATTGCCCAACCCAGGAATTAAAAGAGGCTTTTCTTTAAAGTCTTCTGTTATCTGATCTCTCACATTTTCACCAGACTCGAGGTGAAAATTGGGAAAAATGCATTACTTGGTCTTGAGTACACTGACACTGGGAGACTACAGCTGAGGAAATTAAAAATATTTGTGTGTAACACTGAAGATGTCTTCTGGTTACCAGTAATTGGCATCAGAGATAGCGTAGCTCTGTGCCTTTCATAAAAGAAAGAAAAAAAAAAGGAACAGAACTGACTAAAAAAAAAAAAAAAAAGAGATTCTTTTAAGACACGTTCTTCGGTAATGGGAGAGCTCACAAGTTCTCTGGGTCCATCCTGCCCTGGGAAGCATTTCATAAAGTGCTTCCAGCTTGATTTTGCCTACATGCTTGAACGAGCACATGTAATGCTTGGAAATGCAATACTTGGCTTTTGTTGATGGTCATCGTGCTCCGAAGAAGGGTGAGGCAGCGGTCTGCACACAAACTTGCTGTGGGTTGGAAGAGTCCAGCTACTCGCAGGGGAAAAATACATGCAGTAACCTTTCTGGAAAGCAGAAAAGCTGTGCTCCAGCCAGCCCTTCCACTGGGGAGCACCTAAACTCTCCAGGCCAGCCACCCCTGCTGATGGTTAGCTTTTCTCCCTTCAAACAGATTAAGGTTTGTTAGGAAAAGAGATGTTACAGGACAGAACTGTCACTGCTAGCTCACTTGTCTGAATCCTGGTCAAACTGTTAGTTTCTGAACACAGCACACAAGCTTTGCAAGGGGACATCTTGACTGTTATATTGGTCTCAGTCCAGCTCATAATTGCCCCAGCATCACAGCCAACATTAGTCATCCCTCCCACTATCCACTGAAAGGAAAGAAAATAAGAGCTGACAAGACAGAGACCAGATAACCCAACGCTCAGTAAGCTTGCTGTTTACCCCGCATCATAGCACATTTGTCAAGTGATGATATGGCCCACATCAAACTCAATGAAATGAAAATAACATTGTTCCAGCCTGAACAGCAAAGAGCAAATCAAGATTCACAAGGCCAAAAGAGACCATCCAAGCATCACCATGCTACCTTGTATTCAAGCCACTATTAGTCTACTCCAGAACTATTTGTCATGAATCAGCAGGGTCTGCTGAGCAATTTTCAGCATTCCTTCAACAAGTTAAGAAGCCTAAAAAGCTGAAGAAGGCAACTGTTGCCTCCTTCCTTTTGCTATAGGATTGCAGTGACTCAGAGAAGTCCAAAAACTGTCTTTATATCCAATTGCACTTTAAAGATGTACTACTTTACAGCTGCTGCAACATACTCTTCCACAGTAGAGCTTGAAAAACTCCAGTACTACAAATGGAAAGGGGGAAGGGAAACAGCTTACCATGAGCATCTTGATCAGAGATGCAGCAGCAGAATATAAAGCTCACGCTGGCCATGGCAAACAGGAAGAAAACCTGTTGGAGCAAGCTGAATAAATTAATCCTAACCTTGTAGAACATGGAGCACGGTTTTTATGTAGCTGTGCGTTCTTCGTTCAGTGTACGTGCACCACGCAGATACATAAACCCACACAAAGCACCAGTGTACTGGCAGGAATCGGGAAAAAGCCAGAAGCATGCTGCAAGGCTGAAGATAGGGCAGCAACAGCAAGCTATAGAATGAGAAGGGAGAAAGAGCAGCTCACAAAAACTAAAGAAATCCAGGAATTCTATTTCAGCAAGAACTGGCCAGGGACAACACAAGTACAGTGAGAAATGACCTGCTTCAAAGCAAAGCGTACTGCTCTGCAGAAGTGACAGTTGCAACCATTGGCTACCTGCAGAGGTAAAATGAAGAATCGCTTAAGTTGCTCTCGGCTAATGGAAGGCCACCTGCAACCAAACATGCCGGCTGCATCACTACAGCTGCTAATTCCTTCTTCAATGTCTTTTTAAATTAGGCTGAAGCCTGGAGGTGACTGCAGCACCAGCAGCTAAGGATCCTATGAGCATAAGCAGCTGGCAACACACTGGTACTGGATATTCCTGAAGGCAAGAGTTTCAAAGGCATTTTTTTTTGTTTCCTATCTAGACAGGTTTTTTAACATGCGAGTTGCCTCAGTGTCTCGACTTACAACTAACCTCAAAACTCATAATGAAACTTTATTCACATCACTGGCATTTCACTTGTTCCACAGGAGAGTCCATTGCCCTCTAGGGCATCATCTTGAAACCATAAATCAGGCTAACATCAGCAATTAATACCCAAGGACCTAGCCTAGCATGCACCTACACATGGCATTTCATTGCCTTCAGAGAACCTGCAGGATGCGGCGCTCCAGTTGGAATGAAACTCGATGTGTTTTCACAACAAAAGGATGTCCTCCTGGGATCATTCACTAATTGGATAAAAGCATAAGAACTACCCCATTACCATCCCTTGAGGAAACTCATTAGCAACCTAATGAAATAAAGTGATGACAGGAAGGTATTTTCTCATCATCTTTTAATGCTAACAGGCTTCAAAGCCATTTCACTTCCTCACCCTCTCCTATGGTGCCCAGAAACCCCACGGCACCTCTCAGAGCATCACAGACAGTCCCCTCTCCTGCATATTACACAGCATCAGGGAGCAGTTTCAGAGCACAGAGGGATTCTAAGTTGTCCAACTCATCATCTTTGATGAATCTGTGCAATTGAAGCTTAATCCCTGCCCCACTTGGAAAATGTTCCCCAGTGGGTCAGGTTTCCCGATGAGTCATACAGCTTAGAAGGCATATAATCTGCCTGTTAGGGGGTTCACTGTTTGTTTTTAAGAAAAGTCAAGCTCAGAAGCACTAGAAAGAAATTACAAATATGAAACAAGCACTGCATAAGCACAACACTTTTTTTTTTTTAATATAAGTGTTTATATTAAATGAGAATTTCATTTTCTCCTCCTGTAAACAGTGTCAGGTCATACTCCCAGACACTTGTGTATTGTAGATCTAAAGTATGTTTGGTTAGGGCTATATATATTAAACACATTATTTAGTAATGGAAAGGGAAAAACGAAGAATTTTTAATCTATCTGAAGAAGATAAAAGAAGGCAAGACAGGGTATTCACCTACTCCTTTCCCAGTATATGCGCCTACATCTCTCATCCCCAGACAAACAACACCCTCCGAGTCCATGAACATTCAAAGAGAGCCCACATCTTTCCACCAGGGGCCCTTACATACTGTCAAACAAACGAAGGCATCAATATTATTCATCTCTGCAGTGGATCTATAGCCTAGCTGAGGCTGTAGAAGAGCCAGCGGCACCATTCCCTGATCCCAGCGAGTAAACTCATTGCTCGCGGCATATGCCTCACTGGCCGCCTGAGAAAGTAACCTCCTACAGCTACTCATAGCCCATGTTTATCCACAAAGATATGCAGGAGGAGCAATGATGCAGAAAGTTAGTGTATGCCTCAATTAGACACCTCTATTCTCTCTAAATATGTGGCCATTTGTCTACAACAATGGGGATTAGTGTTACATACTATGGAGGGCCAATGATCTGGAAAACCTTCTAGGAAGAACTGGAAACTGCTACCCCTCAAAGTGCAGACACACCAGATGATGAAAAGCAGCTTCCCATCATGAACTGTATTTTTTGAAGAGAGATAAGCTTTCAAACAGCCGTTAATCAGAAGGGGAGCCTGGCAGTGCCATTCAGACCTGCATTTGAAGGGAAATCCAGGACTGAAAGGTTCAGGACCTCATTACCAAGATTTAAAGAATAAAATAAAATAAAATAAAACCACCATGTTTCCTCAAAAACACAGTACAGGAAGGATGGGAGAAGTATCAAGCTCAGTCCCATAGACATAGGGGCATAGGAGCATAGACAGGCCGAGCCCTGCACCCACTTAATTTGTCAGGAGTGCTGTAATAAGTGACCATTAGAACAAATTAATTCTTCCCCACTACCACCACCCCCAACCCTTATCCACCTTTAAGCTGAGCTATTTTATTATGTTAGTTGGAGGTCCTAGGAAATTCAGGACAACCAGTTAGTGCCCTGTGGCAGCCTCAGGCTAGCGTAGCTCTTTAAAAAATGAACTGTCCCACTTGCTCCATGCACAATAATTCAGAGGCAAAACTTGGGAATATATGGTGTTATCTGCTTGGGAAAACTTGGGTACCTGCTAAGATCAAATCACAGTATTCATGCACAGATGTCCTCCGCTGTTTCCTCAAATTTCAGGTTTGCTCTGGAAGTTGCAGTTTTGATCCCTCCTCCTCCCTCCCCCTTCTCTTAGAAGGGCAGCTTGCTGTTACAGCTAGGGTTGAGAACTGGTTCCCAGTTTAGCACACAGACTCCACATGCCATCTTGAATAGGTTACTATCTTCCTTTGTCTCAGCTTTCTCCATTTCTAAGGCTGTAATCTGTAAGTGGTAACCCCTACCTAGCAAAAGTAGCGCAGAATTTGACTATTTGTAAAACCATTTTGAAAAACAATGTACAACGGACAAGTAGTAGATTTTCTGCTTAAGGTAAGGATCTGACCAATAAACCAGAGTTCTTCATGTTAAAAAAGCAAAGCATTGTTCCTTGACACTATGCTGTCTCCTATTCCATTCATGGTTCTCATCTGCAGACAGGGAGAATAAAGTCTTTTATAATTGAGATACAATTCTAGTGAAATTTAAGGTGAAATACCCCACTTTTCTTCCTATCCACAGTCATCCCAAACCCAACATTATCCTCAGAAAGATATTCAGGCACAGTCTGGATAGGGAAAGCTGTGCAGGATCATGGCCAGCATGTGGCACGTGACAGCCAGCACACACTAGATGAGGTGGTGTGGGTGTGAGGGCTGCACGTATCATAATCTTGATCGATGAATTCTTTCTTGAATTAATTTAATAAGCAAAATGCAGATGGCATATTTCCAGAGAGGTTAGGGGAAGCCTTTATGAGTTGACTGGGTTTCTATCATCTTCCTTGCTGGCAGCATCAGATGGGTTGCACGTGCATCAGGGATGGCCTTACCAGAAGCTCAGCACAGGAGAACTGAGGGACTGCCACTACATGGGCCCCAGGACAGCAGCTGTACACACAGGCCAGCACATCTACACTGAGAGAAACAGGAAAGAGAAATAGAAAGAAGAGTAGTATAGACTGAAATAAGAGCTGAAACCAGAGAGACCAGGCTTTAGATATGGCTACAGCTCTTTCAGACAGGCCCAAGGTCTTCACCATGAGCAAACACCTTAACATTTTACGTTCATACATACATACCTCCACAGAAAGACACTTAAATAAAGGGAGAAAAACTGCACACAGTATACTGGAATTAGTAACGTAACAGCAACCCTTCAGCTTATGTTCCTGCACATTTTCACAGAGCAGACAAAAAGAGAAGTCTCAGCCCACACAAAATTATTTACTAGAAAGTACAGGTGATATTCCCACATGAACGCAACCTGGCAAACACACAGAGTCCTCCATGTCCCTGTCCTGTCACACACCTTCCTTCGCCCTAAGGTTATGCACCGTGACATCGCCTTACCCACACATAGGCGGCAAATACCCAGCACTAGCCCACATGGAGACGCCTATGGACACATACAAGCTTCTGCCAATGTACTCTTACACCTTCTTTCATACACACCACATCCCACACACGTGCATAACTGAGTTAACGCCTCTCTTCCACTTACAAAGGGTTAATAAAAACTTGAGGCTTGGGAGGGTCAGAGGGAGAGAGAAAGGAGCTCCAGCTTTCCACATCCATTTTTCTCCAAGGTGAGGCTTCTCATAGTCAGTTCTGAACCTAAAAGAAGTGGCCACAACACTGCAAGCCTCCCTTACCCAATTCCTCTCCCCTTCTTTAATATCTGGAGAATACTCCAGCTGATTGCCATAGTCTCATGCCCAGGCTGTGAAACACAAGAGCACAGAAGAGTGTTGCATGTAGGCATCACATCCCCAGTATCCTGTCTATGTTGCCAAGTTGGCCAAATAAAAATCTGCCAAAAGCCTGGAGAGGCTTTGATCAAATCGTTTAATCAGCCCCATGACCAGCCCTGGTGAGATCTGCTTACCTGCTCATTTCTTCCCAAGGAATGGCCAGAAACACAGTGCCTTTCCGCCTCATCAAATTCACGTGGCAGCTGATTCAGCATTTATTACCTGATAACATTTTCCATCTGCAAGAGTCCCAGGGCAATGTGAGCCTACAGGTCTGTGCCAGTGCTACACAACAGCTTTGTCACGCGCTGGTAGAGGCTCCCCATTTCAAATCCCTTGGGTGTTTCTCTGCTTCTGAGCACATACGTAATGCCACTGCAGCGCCCATGTAGCTTTACTCAGAATTATCATTCACAAGGTGTCCTTTGCAAAGTACTGCTAACTTCATTTAAAAAGGGAGAATGGAAGAGGCGTGCTCTAAGTTCAAAGAACTAGTCCTGTTACTTAGCGTGACCTAGAGACACTGATGGCCAGCCTTGCAGCCATCTCTCTAAGTCAGTAGGGAATTTTAAAGGTAAACCTGCTTTTCCTGTGGTATTACTCTTTGTTTCTGAACTAGCCTAGCCTTTTTCTGCATTTGTTCCAGCACAACACAGGGCTTCCATTTCTTTCCTCAAAGGAAATTACAAAGGCATTACAAAGGTCTCTTCATGTACCTAAAAATGAGAAGTGGTGTCCTTTGGGGGAAAACAATGAAGTGGGGATGGGTGTTTTGGGTGACAAAGTAAATTGAGTCACTGTTGTGTGAGTGGGTGGTACCAACCCTGTGCAGTGCATACCCGAAACTCTAACAAAAGAACGGCGTAAGCAGATCTTACAAGATTAGGCCAGAGAGCGAGCACTATTTTCTTGACATTTGATAGAAGATAAAAATACGTCCGTCCATCACCTTCATGCAGAACAACCTTGCTAATTTATAGAAATAGAACATATCAAGATTCAGGGAAACCTGAATATAAGAAATAAACAAAAATCAAAGGATCAACGGTTTGTGTTAGATGTTTTCGTTTTTATGAATGTCAGCCAGCTTTAATTATTTATAATGCTACACAGTACACTAGTAAATGCTGTCATATTTCATAAAATAATTAAGTCTTAGTAACAGGAGACACCTCTACCATCCTGTCTCTCTTTAACATTTGCTGAGAAGCAATGCAAGTCCTATGATCATTATCACATCTGTAAATAAATGAAGCAAAGCCCAAGGATGTTTCCTGCCCTTAAGTTTCTATTTTGATCCAAGGATTCATCTGTAGTCCCAGGTACTCATGTTCTCTGTCTTATCCAAACACATCAGCAGTGACAAGGCCTGTTGAATCGGGGAACTTCCCGGTATTTCTCTGCCACTTTTCACCTGCAAATGCAGGAACAAAACCCACTCTGATTATCACTTTGGCCCCTTTTTGCCAGAACTACCAACCACATATTGCTGATGGGCAAAGAGAGGTCAGCTTGGCTCTTGGCTTGTTTGCAGACCTACCCGCTTAACACAGGAGGGCACCAAGCAGCTCTTCGTGGCAGGTCAGAGAAGCACCAGGCGTGGAAATTCAACCCACCCATTTCAGATGGAGACACCTCTGAGTGGATCTGGGCTCCAAGAGACATGGCAAGCTGAGAAAACAACCACCTCAGGCCACTTCCATTACTAAAAGTGAAACTCAGCATCTCCAGCTCAGGCGAGCCACCGCAGCCAAACAAGCACGCCAAGGCTGCTGCCTACCAGCAGCGGGCCACGCCATGGGTCTCCTAACAGCCCCAGTCTGGGGAAACTGAGCCGCGTACGAGCAGGAATCCTGAAGTCTGCCGTGCACAACATCAGGCAGGATTCCTCCGCTTGGTCAGAGTGAAATTACATTTCTCTAGGCAAACTATCCCCTAGTGACAATCGGTTGCCAAACTCCACTCGAGCTCTCACAAGAGGGCCATTAAAACTTCAGACTTATTTTTTTTCTTCCCAAGGCCACTAACCAAGATTCCCTGGATTTCTAGATAATAATTATTATGAAATTAAAAACCATTTGCATTATTGATGGCTTGAGTTCATTTTTTGCTTAGGTTTTGTTGTTGCTGCTGTTGTGTTTTGGACATTTTACCATTTCTTTAAGCTTAAACAATTAAAATAGCATGATTATTTTTCAGATGAAGTTTCTGGATCTGCAAACACCTGCAGGAAAACTGCAGGGTGGAGCTTTATTTCCCAGGCTTTCTGTAGTGATAGTCTTTTATTGTGCAAATATTCTTATTGAGCTTCTCTTTGGTAAAAAACTTAATTTCTCTTTATTTGAAAAGTTATTTGGAGGAAAGTTCATGTGTACTTTAACTAAAAGAGACTGTAGAGTTCTTCACAGTACCTTGCAGTGACAAAAATAATGATAAAAATTAAAAGACAGAAAATTTTGCCTATTGCTCGTGTCACTACACCTAGTACATATTCAGCCAGGTCTAGCAATAGGGGAGGCAAATACTACTCCAAGAACCAGTCAATCTGCGGAGAGCATTTCTCTTTATCAGGAACACACTTGGTTCGTTTTCCCCCCCTTCTCTCCAGTTGCCAATTTCTTTGCAGTGACTTTGAGTTCCATCAGTTTATGGGAAAAACATATTTTTCACTCTGAGCCCATGGTTCAGATTTGTAAGCAGGAAAGCCAAAGAGTCTTTAAGATGCTTAAATCCACATCTGTAGGGTAAAAATTAGCCCTAGACATGGCTGCTTATCTGTTGGCTTTCTGAAGTTAGCATGCAGCTACTACATAAGCTGTCCTCATTTAGTGCACAAGGATGAAAAGGGTGAACATTTCTCTGCGTTTTCATTTGGGCTGCACAGGGACCAGCTCTGCAAGATGCCCCTCACCAAGGAGGGGACACCCTGGGTTTCAGACTGCCTTCCCACTCCCTGCCCAGCCCCACAGAGGGACGAGTGGTACCCTCCAGCTGCGGGCTGAGCCGCAGCAGCACCGCCACTCACGGCGTGGTGTATTGGGAAGGGCAGGCACCCTGTCTGCAAATTAAGATCCGCTTAAGTAATGTGTGTTGGCAACACATAGACACGCACACAAACAGGCACGCTTTAAAGCCATTAACTCACGCACAAGCACAGATAAGTGGCGTATCCCCACTGCGTATGTATACATAATTATATCACATTACTGGGAAGAAAACAGCAAGCATCTATTCTTAAAGGAATTAAGAGTGTTTGGTGCAGGAAAAAAGCTTTGGGAGCACGGGATGTAAGGTGGTATGTGGTGGCTGGGAACACAACAAGGTCAATGGGGCTTGGGAGCTCCCTATGCAACACACCTGTAGTATTGACACAAACTTTTTCCTCTAATTCAGAAAAACTTATGGCATGATATGGGGGAGATGCATGCCTAATATACGTATTTACCACACAAATTCATTACATATAAACACAGCCGTTTCTGTATTGTAAGCCACCAGCCACGCCAGTGCAAAATGTTGTTTCCTGAACCCCATTGCTCAGATTTTTGTACAATTCTGGAGCCACCAACATGTTATGCATATGCAATAACCGTGTCACTAGTTAAATAGTTATGTATTACAATAAAACACTTGCTGTTTAGCAACAAAAACAAGAAAAAATGATAATGCTTTAAGTCAAATTCAGGTAAATCATGTTTGCATGATAGGGAGTGATTAACATAGAATTGGTACGGGAAATGTGTTTCTTCCCCAACTTTCCTTTTTTCCCCCCTTGTAGCAATACCTTGACCTCTCTTTCAGCCACCTATTTCATTTCTTCAGTTGTCAGCAACAGAACTGATACATGCATTTGCAGATATCTGTATTATTTAAAGCAAGTTCTAATTATTTTTTGTTGTTTTTTGTTGTTGTTAGTGGTGTTTTTTTTTTCTGCTCATATAAATAAAGATACATGGATGTTTGTCAACATAACATACCTATGGAGAATCCTATATGAGCTGTTTGAAAGGCAGTGCAAAGCCTTGAATAACTTCTATTGTACTAGTGGATAAGAGAGTCCAAGTACCAACATAAATAGATTTTTTTAAAAATACAGTCATTTACATTTACAAATGTATTTCAACACCATAATTTATAGGTATAATGGTAGCAATTTGAGGAGGCTGGGGGTTGCAGGGTGTGGAGAGCTCAGCAGAGGTCCTTTATGAAAGTCTTCCATTCTTTTATCTACTCCGATCATTCCCATGGATAAATGAGAGCGCACATGTTATTTGTAGAAAACCAGTTCCAGAAGAAAAAGTGTGAAAATCTAAGGATACAAAGAAAATGTACTTTCTTGCCCATAGTCTAAGTCAAACAGAATGAGTAATGTGCATCAAGTGGCGCTTAGGAAAAGACTTTCTTATCTAAAGGTTCAGGAATTGTCGTACACCTGCCTAGCTGGAGGAGGAGAAAGGCAGGAGGAAGAGAAATAAACCCTGCATTTCTCCTACTAGCACTTATTATAAAACCCTTACAAATATACACCATGCAGAAAACTTAAATAATACCCATGGTTTTAGCACACTTCTAGATAGTCTAGAGAGGAGGGTACTACAGATTTTAATATCCCCAAGCCTCTGCTCAGAAGGAGATGCCCAAACTAATGAAATAAAAATGAAAACGTACAGCCTGAGCAGAAGCATCTCCAAAAACGTGTTACAAATGCCATGCCTTCTCTGCCAACATGATGTCCATTAGCAAATCTGCCTCGTTAACGATTACTTCAGTAGCCCACCTACAGAATCTGCCTTTACCAGCAATACACCATGCTGCTAGGTGGCGTGTGCTGAAAAAACTAGCAGGATAGAGGTGCAAAAGTACCGAGAGGATACTGGTGTAACATAATGCCTTTTAGGTGTTCAATAAGTTTATCCTTTTCACATCATTCACCTTATTGAATCCTGGATGAATGACCCCAAACTTTTCACTCACCACTGAGACCATCACCCTTACGAAGAGGTCTCCCTGCATAGATGAAGTATTATATAAAACTTCAGCTATGAAGAGAGTTTAATTACATCATTCTTAAGCCCTACCACATGCAGGGACTCAAACCATTAATAAGCTATCTCAGACTTAAGCTGACAGCATGAACACATTTAAAAAAAAAAAAAAAAAAAAAAAAAAAAAAAAGTAACTCCATGTCAGAAGAGATTCTTCTCTTGCCTGCCTAAGCCTAGAAGCACTCTTTCGCTGCAGAAACAAAATAAGGAGCAGCTCTGTGCTTCCTATCCTCTCGGCTAAGAGCTCTCATCCCCAGCACGCTACAACACCAGTAGCTGATGGCGTGCTGCCTCTGCAGCCAGAATTAGGTAAGACCGAAGAACTTTTTTGCATTAAGCATCTCAGACAGCGATCGCCGGCTGTCAGCAGCTGCTGGCCGTTAGCAGACTGCCGGCGGTAACAGCAGAGCAGCCAAACCCCACCACCCACTTACCCATACAGGTGCGTTCCCAGGAGGAAGGAGCCGGCTTATTTGGCATCGCGGGCACGGGATACACGCACAGCGGCAAAACCACAAGACCCTGGTTATGAAAGCAGCGCCCTGCCCGGGCTCTGGCCGTGGGGGGGCTGGTGGCAGCCCCCTGCCTGCCCGCTCGCCGCGGGGCTCACGCACCGCCGCCGGCACGGGGGGCAGCGGGCGCGGGGAGCCGGCACCCACCTGTAGGACACCTGCTTCCTGAAGGTGAGGCTCCGCAGCTTCTCCTCCAGCGACTCCTCGCCCGCGCCCAGCCCCGGCTCCTCCGGGACCCCCGCGGCTCCCGCCGCCTCCCCGCCGCCCTCGGCCCCCCGGCAGCCGCCCGCCGCCCCCAGCTCCTCGCCGCCGGCCGCGGCGGGGGGGTTCATTGCGGCGGGGGGCCGCGAAGGGCAACGAGGAGGAGGAGGAGAAGGAGGAGGTGGAG
>NC_048893.1:59731838-59952057 GCF_011077185.1 Oxyura jamaicensis | reverse complement strand
CGGTCCCCGTCCCGGCGAGCCGCGGTGGCTGCAAATGGCAGCGCGGGCGCGCAGCATCCATCGGCGGCCGCACCGCAGCGGGGCATTGTGGGAAACTCCCGGCCGGGACACGCCCCCCCGGACACGCCCCCGCTGCCGGCAGCCAATCGGAGCGCGGGGAGCCGCGGCCAGGCCACGCCCCGACACGCCCGGACACGCCCCCGCGGGACGGGGACCGGGACACCGGCAGCGGGGGGGGGGAATTGTTTTAATACATAAACATTATTATTTTTTAATTGATTCCATTTAATTTTATTTTATCCCATTTTGTTTTCTTTTATTCAATTTTTTCTTTTTTTCCCTTTTTTCCTTTTTTTCTTTTACTTTATTTACTTTTTCTTTTTTTTTTTCTTGATTTTTTCTTCATTTTAGTTTTCTTCATTTTACTTATCTTTTTCTTTTTCATTTTAGTTTTCTTTATTTTTTTTTCTTTTTCATTTTATTTTTCTTTCTTTTTTATTTATTTATTTTTTTCTGTGACTCTGCCTTTACGTGCTCACAGCCCAAACAGCCAGCCCCACAGAGCTGTCTTCCATCACAAACCTCACAGTGTCTCATAGCAAAATGACTTGTCCTCCCACCACGTTAGCCCCCTCACCCTAGGGGAGGAATGAAGAAAAACTTCGGAGGCGGGTGCTGTTTAGGCACGTGAGCTAGCAGTGAGAACGAGACTAAAAAGAATGGAAAAGGCCAAGGTATGGGGCTATACAAAACTTTACAGCACAAATTAGGCTTTAAGAGTCTTATCTTCTGCATCCAAAACCCGTCCAAGGCAAAGGGATGGAAATAATGGAAAGCTGAAAGAAAAATAATAAATAAATAAATAAATAAATGAGGAGAAACCTGAACATCACCACTCTCCTGAGAAGGCAAGCCCTACAGGAACAGATTTCATGCATTTTCATGAATTTCCCTTTCCTTCCCTCTTTGTGATACCTTTGCACCAGCACAGCCCGTGACAAAGCCCAAAGGCACACAGGCAAGCAGCATTCACGTGCTGCCGTAGGCACCAGAGTTGCACCAGATGTTGCAGCACCTTGGGTGTAAGTGAGCCAGCCTAAAGCCAGTCAATTGGCTCTTTAAACCTGAGCTTTGCTCCTCCTCCAAGCCTATTTAAAGTTTCAGCTTATCCAATCTTAGCACACACCGTGTGCCTTCTCTTCCTTCGACTTCAGTAACGACAGGCTCCCCGAGCTGTCCAACCAATGCTTTCCCATCCCCTGGTGGTAGGAGAGAAGGGTGATGAAAAGTATCTCTCTTTGCTACAGTTCAAGCATTTTAAAAGTTTAGCCAACTTGCAAAATGATATTCCATCCATATGCACGCATGATCTATGTGCACATGCTTCCTCCAATCTGTACATAAATTTCTTCCCGCAAACATCAGACTACTTTTAGTTACTAATGAAGCACGTGGAAGAAAGCACAATTAAACAATGTAAAACATGGCATCGTAGAAAGAAAACTAAAGCTGTTGTGCAGAGCTGTTAAAAGTAGGTCCGGGTGCTGCTCTCAGCAGCAGGCAGAGAGATCTGTAGGCCAGCAGGAGCTCTGCTGAAAGCATCCCTGCCTGTTCCATGGGACCTCAGAAAGCCTCCAGATGAACTTGCAGGGAAGCTAGCAGCCAGTATTGCTAGTGACAGCATCCAATTTAAGAGCACATGGCCACTCTTTTCACAGAAAGTAGCTACAACCTTTTGGGATGGAACCACCAGAGATCTGTTCAGACCCATCCCAAAATCCAGCTTCAGGGACGCGGAGCATTGCCATAAGCCCTGCTCCAGTCACTTAAAGTGCCTTTGAGCTTTCGTTGTTGTTGAGAACCATATGTGCTGTTGTTCTGGAAAGATGCCAGTGGCACGTGCAAACACACTTCGGTTCCACGCGAATTTTGCACTTGGAGAGCAGAACAGCGTGCGGCATCCACAGCCCTGCTCCTTTTAGCCCTCGGTCCATGGGAGAGCCGCTCCGTGGGCTGTGCCCCTGCAAACTGCTCCTGCTGCCCCTGAGCACTGGTGCAAAGCCCAAGAGCAATCAAGAGTTTCCTAACCCTCTCTTTGGCTAAAATCCACGCCAGCAAGCCACCTGCTCCTTCCCCAGCAAAAAACATAATGTGGCTCCTGCTCGTTGGTAGCTCGTTGGTAGTGCCCACCGTGCGCTGGGATTGCCTGCTTTGCCTCCGACTGCTGCAATTTGCATGACTCATTTGCAATGTGAAGTGCCAAAGCAACTTCCTATACCTTTCGCTGAATGTGAGCGCTTGTGAGCAAACCCAAGACTGGGGAAGGAAAGCCCTGCTCACACAGCCACACCTGCGGCACAGCTGGCAACCCCGGTGGTTTTAGGCAGGCAACAACAGCAGGAACTTCCTTGGGTTCGCTCACAGATGTACCTGCAGACCTACTGCTGTACTGGGGGGGGAAGGAGGAGCTCAGAGATAGATTTCCAGCAGGTTTTGCCAATATCTGGGGAGAGCTGTGCTGGCAAAAGCCTGAATTCCCACAGCAGGTATCTTCTTCCTCAAGCTGGCTCAGTGGCGGGGCCCCCTGCACATCGGGGATGCTGGCGAGCTTTGGTGGGTGCCAGGCACTTCTCCTGGGGCGACCTTACAGCAGGTGGATGGGGGAACGGAGCAGGAAATGCTGAGGAAGGAGGGATTTCACCCTTTTGGAGTCAAGCCAGGAGGAGGAGGTTTATTCTGTCACTCGCGTGCTTGCTAATGCCTGTCCTGAACACCCCAGTGTGCACAGGCTGATGAGTTTTATTCAGAACAGGAGCATATAGCAACATTTACAACTCTTGCAAATACGACTTAAGATTAACTCAATTATAAAAAGCTAAATACATCCTTCCTTACAACATGGCTCCTGTGTGGAGTGCTTGAACCCTTGTGAGACAGCACCAAGAAAATGAGAAATCAAGTCATTCGCTTCAACTTTCTGAAGCACAGATCAGAGGGAGACAAGGCACACAAGCATTATTTGAAACAGCACTATTTGAATCAAAATATGATCTTGTTTTTAATTACTAGCTCAGCTAGATCTCCTGTCTTTGGTTTATCTTTACGGAGAGGAGAGAGCCACCATTAGCCCCATTTCACCAACCACGAAACTGAAGCCCAGAGAAGAGTTGGCCAAGCTCCCTGCACGCCATGGGCAGGGCTAGTCCCAGGGGCTCATTTCCTCAGTCCCTGCCCTTGCTCTCTACACGACTACTGCAGAATAATTTTCTTTGTGGCAAAGGTGTAGGCTTTTTCTCACTGCTTCTAAATTCCTGTCTAATGGGGTCCATTTTTCTAAAAAGCCCCAAGCAAACAAACAAGGAAAGAGAGCACTGCTAATGGGTCCACCACAAAATATCTGCAGGGCTGATGAAGTCCGTGTGATTATAAAATAGGCATGAGGCTTGTACAAGAGCAAAGGATGGAGATGCACTACCCAAACCATGCTGGGATAGGCATGTGCAAGCTGCATTGCATCCTTCCTCCTGCCCTGCAGTGGGAATGAGCCTGAGGAAGAGTGTCAGCGCCCTGAATCCAAGCAGGAGCAGGCTTTCCAAGGAACAGCACGTACCGAGGGGTGAGAGGTAGCGAGCACAACAGCTCATCACCCAGCGTTTCTCCACTGGATGCGTGGGTTTCTTTTTTAATCATAGGCTCCCTGCGGCTTCGCCTGCTGTGTGATGCTGTAAGGGCGATGCTGAGACCCGACGAGGTTTTTCAGCAGTCGTTAATCACCCGTTGGTATTTGGTATTCTCGGAGGAACTGAGCTCAGCTAAAATGAAGCTGAGGGTAACTTCCACGAGCAGTCACAGTCTAACGATTTCCCTGTAAAAATATTTCGCGAGGCTCGATGCTGCTAACAAGTGCCCTGGATCGATAGCTCTGCCCAGCGAAATTGTCTGCTCGGAAAGCAAGGGGCATCCAGCAACAGAAAGGCAGCGGCTGCAGCACGCTCCAAAAGGATGAGAGCAAAGGAGCAGGATGCAGATGCAGAAGGACGAAGCAAAGCCCCTCTCTCCCCACCTCCTTCATGAAGGAACCGGGCTCCACCTTGGAGACCGTTCTCGTACAGCGCTGCACAAAGACAGCATGTGAGATGGGGCAGACCAAGAGGACAGTGTAGACAAAACAATGCCTTGTACTCCAATTTCCTTCTCTTCTGAGAGTGAGTGGTGGTGCACAGCAAAGGCAGTCCTTGGGTTAAAGCACCGGTGTACGGATTAGGAGAGAAGAGCTATTTTTCACTTCACTGCAGATTTCTTGTGCTACCTTAACCTCTCTGGCCCCAAATCAAGGCATTTCTGAAAATCTGCATCAGCCACAAATTCAGTGCAGGCCAGGGTGTTCCCGTGTTCATGGTACACTGCCTTCCGCAGCCTCTGAACGAGCTGCTTTAAGAGGCCTCAAAGAGGAGGCACCAAACCCATTTGTCACGTTCCCATGGCCAGTTCAGCAAAATTGGAGCTGTTATTTCCATCGCTGGCATTTCCTGCAGAGGACGAGCTCTTTGTTGCCATTGTAGAGTCGCGTGGTACTGGTACACGAGGTCCACTTCCTAGTAGAAAACTGGCAGAGTACAAACAACTGCACCATTTGTGAAAGCAGCTCTGCAAATGGTGATAGTCACACCTGCACTAGGCCATCCACTGCCAAGTCCCCCCATTGCCAGCACAGCCAGGGAGTCTCCAGCCTGAAAGACACGCGGGGTTTTCTTTTTCCACATCTACTCGAAGTAGCAAAGGTCAACGCTGGCTAGATTTCCCTTCTGGACCACTTGTGTGGGTGAAACGGCAGCCTTCTGAAGAGCTGTGAAAGCTCCTGAGCTATCCCAGGGACCTAGCAGAGGACCCAACCCCTAACAGCAAAAGCTGAAAGAGCTCTTAAAGAGTTCACATCAGCTTCTGCAATGAGGTACCCAGTATGAAGTCAGTGAGGGAATGGCCTTACCTTCCAGGGCCATTTGGCCCAGAGACATTAGTTTGGCCCTAGCATGCTTTAGCGGTATCAGCAGGCTGAAGCGAGTGCCCCCTCGAGCATCAACCTGCCCAGATCCCACTTTTATAGAGCGAGAACGTACTCTTGATGTGGCTGCATAGCATGGCTGCACTCAAGTGCCACGTTAATTAACCGCCATCAGCCTTTGTCTAACTTCCACCCGTTACCGACAGAAGTGATTCTCCAGTGATTTCGGAAAAGAAAGGGGCAGCCAGCTTCAGCAGAAACCCCACTGCTGCTTTTTCCCTTCTCTGTGTAGCGACGTGCCGCATTACCGGGCTCCTGGGTGGCGGCACCGCGCTCGGCACCGCGCTTGGGAAAGCCAGGAGGCCGGAGCTTTTCCAGCCAGCAGGAAAGCAAACAGGTGACACTTGCTTTTTCTACAGAAAATATTTATTTGCAAGAAACGAAAAGCGTAACATACTTAACTACATACATGTTCAGGCTATAAAAGCAGGTAGTCTGTTCTCTTGTAGAACTAAGCCAACGATTTAAAAGGAAAAAAACAGCAATTTCTTTACACCCAATGGACATGTTTGCAGTGTGAAAAAAATCAGGTGGGCACACATCCAGATGACAGCGCTTGTACAAAAATAGAGGCCACATACACAGAGTTAAACAGGCTGTTGGAAAAGAACGGGGATATCTGCAGTCAGAAGAGGCTCCAATGCAGTTTACCAAGGATTTTGGGTGGTGGGGGTGCTTTTTTATTAGGATCACTGTCTTTTTTTAACCCAAAATAGATTTGTTTGTACAAACCCATACTGTGTTCACGTGTACAGATGGAAAGGGAACGATCAGCTGAATCTTTTTAGGGGTGTTACACAGAATGACTCAGAGTCACATGGTTTTGTTTTTCATGGCCCCGGGCAATGGTTTTGGCCTATATTTCTCCTCTTCAAGAGGGTAACATCAAGTAATTTGCCCCTTGGAAAGTGTAGCAAAATCTCAGCGGAGCTGTGATGTCCTCACACCACAGACACACCAGCCCCAGAGATCAGCTCACCTTCTTCCCTGAACCGCTGGTCCCCCCGGGCCATTTTTAAGGCTAACTTACAGCTTTGAGAAGAAAGCATCCAAAAGCAGAGTTCTGCACAACAAAGATGACACCTGAAGACTAGATACATGTTTTTTGTTTCTTTTTGCACCAAGCCAGAGCTGTCCTACAGACAGGCCAGTCTGTGCACACACACAAAAGGGCAGCACAACAACTTTCAGCTGACATCTGCTAACACGACAGACATCAGACAGCAATGCACAGACGGATTTACGAGTGCTTGTTGCTGAGGAATGTGAGCCAGTCTCGGTCTTGGAAAGAAGCGCCCGGGGTTTCTGTTGCACCAAGTGGAATGCGCCCGCGGCGTTCAGGTAAACACCTTCATTTAGGGACACTCACTGCATTAGGAAACAACTCTGCATTTGTGTTTTTTTTTTTTGGTTTTTGTTTTTTTTAACTGCTTACCATGCACACATGCACAGACACAAGCACTCACACTCATCCCTGCTGACAGTGAAAATGAAGAAAGCAAGATGCCATTACTTCAACACCAATGAATTCAAATCTGATGGGGCAAAGTCAGGCATAAGCGGAGTTCTATTTAAAAAAATCGACCACTGCCTCTGCTTCCCCTTCTACCTCCTCCACTCCCTTAATTACGGGCTGCTGAAGTGCAGAAAGGTTTTTACCTGCAGGTTGGAAGGGAAAATGGCATTCAATACAAAGGTCAGGTAAGCATTCATTTTGCCTAAAAAGGACTGCACAGTGTTGAAGAGCAAGAGGAAAAGTAAAGATAAAACAAGGGGGGAACTAATGTAAAAGACTGTCCTTGCTGCTTTAAGGAATTAAGAACTGGGAAGTTTCCCTGGGATGTCAGGAGTCCTTTCATCTGCCATTTCTTTCACCTTTTCTGCAAGACAGGTTTACAAATCCAGCTTTCCCATGTTTTATTCTCACCTATATGGTTTCATCTCTTGGGGAAAAGTATGGAGATGGGCATTAGGGCAGAGAAGGGACTGCTGGTAACAGCTTAAAATAATATACCAACTCCATTTCAGCATCACAAATGAGTTTTCTGAGACGTACTCTTTTCTATGTAGGAAGTCAATTCAGCTGTATACGCTGGTAAAGCAGAAAAGGCCTGCCACAATAATTGCAAAAACAAATGGCAATCCCCCTCTCAGCCCCGGAGTCTCCAGTGGATGCTGATCCCCTCAGCCATGCTGTACTGACAGGGATCACAGCCTCAGCATAGCCTTGAATGCCCACTGCTGTTTTATCAGCTCTATGAAAGCTACAATATCCTGGCCCGATGACTGAATCCTTACCTCTCATTTATAAAGACCTTAACATGAAAGTCAGTTCTCGCACCTTTGCAGCCCCTTGAGTTGTTTATCCTTAACTCTGCAGCACAAAGCAGCCGCATCACAGCACTAGGCTACTTATATAGGCTAGTATAACTTTTGTAGTTACGAAGTACTGACCTACCATTTCACCTTCAGAATACAACATGTTCCCTATCTAATTAGCGACTTGAGAAAGAAATATTTTAGTCACTAAGAGTATAAAAATACTCCATATACTTCTGTTCTTAGCTGCATAGGCTTTGTACAATGGCCTCTTGGCATTAGCTAGAATCTAGAGCCCAAATACTCAGTGGAAATCCCTCCCAACATAGCAATTAGTATCATTCATTTACTTGACCCACATTCTAAATGCGTCTAGACAGAACTCACCGCTGATAGTTTGGGGGGATGGGGTGGAGAGGTGGGGATTTTTAGCTGGGAAAAAAATAAAAAAAGAATCGAAATTTTGGGATTCTACATTAAAGAAATCAAGAATAAGCTTTTATCGAGATACACTGTTATACAGGGCAATATCGAAGAGGTCCCCTGCCAGTATGGACGTGCAGCCTCTGAAAGTGGTAAGTGAGAAGCATGCTGCGCTGCATCACCTGGGATCTGGCCGAAGAACCTCAGCCTAATCCATTATTAGTCTGTGTTGCTGGAAAACATTGAATGGTATGGATGAAATAAGAGAAATGCAGCAAAGAACTATAAATAGCCTGGAGAAAAAAGGAGCCAAACAACAAACAAAACCCAAAACACCAACACCAACATTATCTACACACTGGTAACAAGGTTAGAACTGTCATATGCCCTGTGCTTGACACGTCTTAAATATATATATATATATAAAAAATAATGCCCTACATTCCTTCATAGCTTATCTCCCTAGAAGCAAAGACCTGACAGATCTAGACATGCTTTAAAGCTATGGGCCAAAAGCTAAGATTACTTGTGTGAAATCACACTGCCAAGCTGCACAGAGTTACAGCTAACGGCTCTGAGGATCACTTAAGTCCTCTAGTGGAAGTGGGAATTAATTGGGCAGCACACGAGGCCTCTGCCTGCCCTGTCCACAAACGCACGTCATTGTACAGCACGGAACCACCGGCTGCTTCAAAAGGCATACTGGCAGAAGGCAAAGACCTCACGTAATATGGCTGAGCTAATGACAAGCACTTACACCAGCATCCTCCCCAAACACCCCTCACTGCTCCTCCCCATGCCTTTCACGTTCAGCTCCCTCTGTGCACGGTCTGCGGCACATCAGTTCTGACTCCTGGATCTCCACGGGAGCGCCAAGGCCAGTGGGTGACTGCACGTGTCCTGCATCCTCTGTCCCTTGCTGAGGCAGGGGCATCGTTACTCTGGAGACAGCAGATCCTCATCACGTAACAGCCTACAGAGGGGTGATGGCAGGAGATACTTTGGCCCCTACTATCTCCAAGAGAAACCTGCTCTATTAAGACCCCTGAAGAAAAAATGATCACAAACATACCAAAGTCAAGCAGAGGATTTCCTTATTCCAAAGGAGTAATATTCATGATAATAAATCCACAAATAATGTGTGTGCTAGCTCAAGAGATTCCCAAGAGTACCTAAAAATCATTTAAAGGATGGGATGAGTTAAGATTATAGAAGTAGATTATTAAACAGTTACAAGAAAATTGGTATTGCCATACAGGTTTGGATGAATTAGCTCAGGGACCTGACCCAAACCGTGGCCAGTTTAAAATGCTTCAGATGAAAACCTGACTATCTCCCAGCCAGATTGGAACCGACAGGTCCAAATTAAGCAAACACGAAGGCAAAGCTCCACTGGTGACTACTGCAGTAGCTTTCAGAGGAGGGGTTATTTGGGTATTGCAAAACTACCTGTCCTTGAAGTGTTGGGAAATAATTCAATTTTGTTTTTAAGACAGTGAAGTCAGCTGTATCTGCAATGAAAGGCGATCATTTAACTGGCAGTGGGCATGAGCTCAGGCAGCTTGGCCTCCTCTTTATGCACGGTGCAAACTGCAGCACAATTAACAGCAGTGTTGTGCTTGACAGCTTGGTGCTTCTTTTGCAGAAGACTTAAGCATTCAGTTTCACTCAACCCATGGGTGCTCTGAAAAAAAATCAAAAGACCATTTAAGGGATTTTCTAAGCTACGACCTTGCCCACTTACATGGGCCAGCCGTATTATAGTCGAAGGGTCAGTCCTGGCTTTCTCCTGTCACTTTGCTGACCTCATGTGGCTGAACTATGCAGCCATCCCTTGTGTCACCTTCAGTGGCACCCACCAGTGTCCATTATTTATGTGAAGCCATTGCTCCAGAAAAACATCCAAACATCATTGGTGGATACTGGAATGATATAGAGGACCCAACAGGATCACTGTGAAGAGAAAGAAGCTTTAGGGAGGACACTGAGCCACGATGAGAAGGGAAATCTTGCAAAATAGACTACAGTGGCATTCTTCTCTCATTTCCACCAAAGGTAAAATAATAAAAAGGCACTTGCATAGATGAATAGGGCATAAACTAGAAAGCGTGTCTGCACACCAAAACTCACTATTAGCTCACGGAATCAGGCACATGTTTCACTTTCACTAGTGTGAAACACCTTTTTTAATATGGCACAGTGGGGGCTGATCCAAAGCCCACTGTAATCCACCAGATTCTTTCCATTCCCTTCACTGAGCTTTGCGTCAGGCCTAAAGGCAGGCAGCAAATGGGATATCAAAGGGAAAAAGTCTAAACAGAATGAAGAACAAGGAAGGAGCAGGTATGGCAGCTGCTGTAATAAAATACAAATTCAATATTTTACAAAATAGAATACTTGCAGGAAATATCTACTGTACATGGTAAAAAAATTACTTGTAAGGCTAGGTTAGTTTTTCCCTTATTTATCACAAGAAAAAAAAAGAGCTACATTTTTTGTGTGATTTTTGTTTGTTTTTTTTGTTGTCTTTTTTTTTTTTTTTTTAATTGACTTCTGGTAAACCCTAAAGTAACTATGCTAGCCTGCTGAATTAGGATTTCCCCATTAAATCCACCCTCAATGGAGTCTGAGTGCCCTTCTGAGCAATCAGATAAAACCCAGCGCAAATCCTGGGCTAGATTTGGCTGTGCCATGCCAACCATAAATTCCAAGAAGCACAGCTCAGACAAAGGCATAAGCAGGGTACCAAAAGGACAACCCTTAAAGGCAATAGCTATATGGGACAAGAAGGAAACACAGTGAAGAAAGAGGTGTACTGGACCAGGATCAAATCTGAATACGGCTCTTGGCTTTTCCACTAGACTTGGACCAGTCGCTTCACCTCCCCATGTGCCTTTCTCAACCCTCTTTTGCCTTATCTGCTGCCTGCGTAATAAGCTCTTCAGGTCAGGGACTGTCTTGCCATGCAGTCACCTCCAGGCCTGAACTGTACACATCGTTTTGGCTAAGCGGTTGGTCTAAGATCACATCTCTGGAAAAGGACATAAGAAGAGGAGACCCATGACATTATTCTAGGGGGAATGGGTGTTCAGTGATATTTGTATGTCCAGTTTCAGAGCTTGCCCAGACCACGTGCAGGGTTAGGGAAGGTTAATTCTCTTCACCGTGACTGCTTGAACAAAACCTTGCAAAGCTAATAAATACTATTTACAACAGTAACAGGAAGATGTCAAGAAAAAGAAAACACAGGACAATCTGAGACCTGGTCTACATGAGAAATTCCATCAACGCATCTAGAAGCCAATAAATAAAATCCATACGGTGCTCTCAGGAGGCACTTCTGGTTTAAGCCTTATATTGATTAAGTTTGTTGGGAAGGAATTGATCCAAACTAAACAGATTAGCCTTAAGCAGACTAAAGAACATCCACCCAAAACACTGCATGAAGTTAACAAAACCTGCTTTCTAAATAGATTTAGTTAAACTAGTCTAATTCTCCCACACAGACAAAGTGTGACAAGACAATGACTGATCTTTGCTTGAACTCCACATGGGTGGAAGCAGCAGAGATGCCTACCAGGATTGCTTCCAACCCAAAGAAAAAGCTACTTCACTAAGTGACAAAGGGGTTGGTGGGGAGAAGAGTGAAAGATGTAAGGGAGGACAATTCAGCACCAACATTGCCCACCCCTCTCCTGCCTATGCTGTTCACAAAACAGAACTGGGGCCCATTCTTGTGCCTTCAGAGAAGATGAAGCTTATGCTTCTCAATCTTCCCCAAAAGGCTCAAATAATACAGACCAGTAGGCATGGAGCTGTGGCTAGATTCTGAACAGCATCGTGCCGCCTCTCCTGTTTCTCTCAATTACCTTCTCCCAAGGATCCCATCACCCACATGCTCGCATTGGTTTTGCATATTCCACTCTTTTACCAAATGTCTTAGTGCACAGATGATGGTGTGTACATGCAAGCACAGACATACATACACAAATCAATCATCAGCACACTGCTGGTATCTTCTGCGATCATAATTCAATCCTGCCTTTGCAATATCAGACAGGAAAGAAATAAAAGCAAAGAGGGATTGTGTGTGAAGTAAGGAAATGAGTTACAAGACAAGAGATCCCATCTGCAGTCACAGCCTCACCAGTCAATGCAGAATTTGGTGAACTCCCTCTCTTTTGTGCTTTGGTTCACTGAGGATGACAAATCAGGGGGACTTTGGTTGCAAATATGTGGGAAAGGGGGAAGTCAAGAAAAAAGGCCTTTTTATTTTTAAGAGGTGGCATTGACTCTTCTATCTATTTCAATTATCTTCAGTGTTTCATTTCCTTCTATTTCAGAGTTGACTCTGTAGGAAAAAAAAAAAGAAAAAAAAAACACAACAGCAAAGGTTAACACTAGTAGATAGTCATTCTTAAAAGCACATATCCTGCTCAAATTGGCTAATGCTAAAAAGGCGCTCGGTATTTACCAGGTCCCGTCAGTTGGAGTACGGTAACACATTGAATTAGTCATCTCTTTGGCCCTGGGTAAAACTTTGACACAAATGCTCAGAAGGATCAACCTAGGCCTCTGAAAAGCATACTTCTAAACACAACCCACCTCCACCGTTTGGTGTGCTTGCTACTGCTTGTTAGCAGAGACTAAAAGCTGAGCCAACAGGACAGTGGTGGGACAAGCAAAGGTACAGTGGAAGGAAAACTGCACCCACATGTTTAAACCAGTGAATCTGTCTTTTTGCAGAGGTCCCAAACACACACTCATGGTAAAAATAAAAAATTAAAAAATGAAGGAAGGAACTCCATGCTATGAAGTTCAGATAATAGATTTGCCTTTTAAGTCTGAATCCTGCAAACTTTCTGCAGCATGCATTAGTAAGATCACTACAGTGAGAAGCTCCAGCTCTTCACACCCTAACCTCAACAAAGCCCATTGAGTCACAGCCTCACACTTCCACCCAACTGGTAAAAGCTTATTCCTTTAGGAGACATGCAACTAAGCGCTTAAAGAAGCGGAGTAGGCATAACTAACAAGCCTACAAGGGCTATGTTTCTGGTAGAAGCACTGAGCTTGGCAGCTTTGTTACTAAAATATTGTTGCAATCACTTCTCCCAACAAGAGTAGCAATACCTTTGCCTATAAGCTCTCCAGACAGAGTCCAAACTCTTGATTCACAAGCAGCCCATCCGGCACTCACCTGTGCTGCTGCAGGCCCAGCAGCACTGATTTCTCTAGCCTGGTCTCGTTGGCTATTGTGAACTCCATGATATCATCCTGCTGCATCCCTGGCACAGCTTCCAGAGCTAGCGCCGTGTACTTGGAGGTGTCTGCGTGCCTGTCGTTTCGATCTGCAAAGGAGATCGGGCTTGACGACTCCTCCAGCTGGTGAGGCTCTTCATATATTAGCAGACTCCTTGATCTCACTGCATATAGACAGAAGGCAAAAGAGAGATGAGAAGGAGGCAGGTCAAAGAGAACAGCTCTGGTCATTTCAGGAAACGGAAACAATCAGAGCAGAACTGGAGCTGCAAAGGTCTTTTCATTGCAATTAACCTGGTAGGTTGAAAGCTGTGGGAAGATACCACAGCAGTGGTCCAGACAGGCATCAAAAAGCTCTGAACTCTTCACAGAACAAGAGCAAAACGAAATAATCACTTTAATAACGTGTTTAATGGAACTCGTTCTTAACTGGTATGTAATGCTAACAGCTTCCCACCCAGTCCTTGGACCCTTAGTTGACACTGGCAAAGGAAGCACCAGCTGACAGCCATTGTGTTTTCTGACCGTATGAACAAGTGGTACAGAGCAGAAATCAAACTCTCCTGCTACCTTTTACAGACTACTAGCCTTAGCTCCTCAAACAGAAACATAAAGGCTTTAAACAGAAGTACCTAGCAGGCTAGGGGAGAAAGGCTTTACACATCTTTATGAAATCTGCTGCCATCAGCACACCTTGCCAAGCTATCTTTCTTTGATATATGTATATCCTTCTTCTATATCAATGCATGGCCAGCTAAGGAGCAGAAAAACAAGAGGTGCTTGGGGATAGCTTTGGGGATGGGGGTGGAAAACAACCGCCAAAGAGCAAGACTGAGGTGGTTGTCACTTACCAATGGAGTCTGTGTAGGACTCTGGTGAGGAATGTTGCCTGGGCAACACCATCTTTGTAGCAGAAGGATATGGCCCATAGCTCTGAGAGAAGCTGCCAAAAACTACTGCAAAGCACAGCACCACCATCTGGCAAAGGGAAGAGGCAGAAGAGGTTAATTGCCCTACCTCTTGGCCCATACACGAACATCAAAACGAAAAATTGACAGAAGGCAGATCTGATAGCTTTCTGAAACAAAAGACTTGAGGCTATTTTCATCACTAGATTCAGTGCCTCTTAGCAAAGGTACATACACAAGAACAATTCAGTGCTTTAATGCTGGGGTTTGTTTTCAGTGTCTGCTGTCATTTTGGCCTGTTGCCTTATTTACTCCTGAAGTTGAAAAGCAGACACAACCACCATGTGTGTTTTACAGATACTGTCGGGAATTTCCGAGGTTATTTCTGCTGCTGGCCCCAGTCTTGCTTCAAAGTGACAGAGAGGCTGGCAGCCGATGAGAACAGCATAGGCCTTGAATATCATTTCCATCAATTTATAGCACCAGCATAAAGGGAACTTGCTGGCTGGGTGTAAGGTGGGAAGAGCTTCATTCTAACCCTTTTCTTATCCTGACAAATATTACTGAAATAGGAGAGAGGTAGATTTACAGCCTCAATCGTATTTTTATTTGGATGAAAAGGTTTATTTTTACTGGTATCTAAAAATCCAAGCATCAAAGGGGCACCCATGTTTTTCATTTTACAACTCTAGACACCATTTCTCACATACAAAATTGTAGGAAATAGTAAAACAGGTTACTCAGAGGAGCAGTGCTGCTTCTTTCATCACTGCAGCACCCCATCAAAAGCACAGGCCCAGTCTCCTCCAGAATCTCATTCCCCTACAATTCCCAGTTTTAGGGAATACTCACCATAAGACAGGTCCCTGTCTGCGTGCTAGCTGCCTTACATGAACGGGACACCTTTCCAGCAACTATGGCTTGGAGTCTCTGCAGCTGCTGCAGAAGTGTTCTGGAAAGCAAAGACAAGAGACATGACCATCAAATGTAGTGATCTACTTGCTGGTTAAACAGCTTTTTGCTTCAAATTCCACACCTGGCAATAATGCATTTAGCACTTGTGATAAGGTACAGATAATCAAAGTCACCACCTTGAAATCAGAAGTAAGGAATGTTTTTAATCTTTACAAAGTTCTTGCATGCATTAGCAATGAATCTTTCAAAAATATCTTTTGCCTTTCCCTCAGCTGATGTCCCTGAACAATGACTTCTTTACCTTTTTCATAAAGCTCTTACAAATAAAAACTGTTTTCAGGGTTTATATGGGAAACAATTCTGGTAAGTGTACAAACAACTGCAACTCTCTCCATGCAAGTGACTGGCTGCTTATATAACCTGGTTGTATGTCATGAATTGAGCGGGAGCTTCACCATTATTTGAAATGGTGCAAAAGCAAGCTTGTTGTTGCTGTAGTTGTTGGTAGAGGTATATACGTCTACCCCCTTTTTATGAAAATGCGCTGTACGGTGAATTGCTTCATTTTCAAAGAAAGGGATTTAAAGCACACGCTTCTTTTCCCATAATTTCATTTACTAAATAAAGTACTTTACTGCAATTTGTTAAATCCTCCAGGAGTTTACAAAAACCACAGTTGCTTGAAGCAGCTACTCTGACGGTGCCGTTCAGAGGTAACCTCAATGGTAATTCTGTTCTGGTTGGAGTCAACAGTCGTGGACCAGGAAGGTATTTTTCTGCCTTTCTGTCTGTTTTTCTCCTGCTGTGGCATCATTACACGCTACAGTCGGGATATTAGTCATTCAAGATGGAAATGATCTCAAAGAATAATTGGTATAGGGTTTTCACAACTGTTTCCATTTTGTTTTCATTAAAGCTTTTTTAACAGAGAAGGAGTAACCCAAATGCCTGTCCTCATCACAGTCAAATATAGTACTATTTTGTCTCAAGATGTCAACTTTGCCATTTGTTTCCAATTCTACTTTTTGCTTCTCTTGTACATCTCACTACCTATGGCTGAGGGTAACCCTCACAAAACTCCAGGCAACAGCTTTGGTGACCATGACGTCAAACGCTAAAGCAAGAAGCAAGGTTAGGGTGTCAGAGAAAATAGAAGGTTTATTTTAAGATCAAACCAGCTAAAAGCTAATTGTAGGACAGACCCAGAGGTGCCTTTACAGCTCAATATATACTTGTCTGCCTATTATTATAGATTTTTTTAATCATCAATGATCATTGCTAATTAGGGTTTAATGAATTCAAGGACTTCAGGAATGCATTCTGAAATGAGCACAACGCACTACAGCACATTTATCTGGGCCAGCAGATCCTTCCCAACTTATTAAAGAAGGATGTCTTGCATGCTCTTGAGAGCACAGTTTATTCTGCAACTCCCTATTAAAAAGAAGAAAGTGATTTCATTTTTTCTTCTTGAGTCCTTCATTCACAGTTAGAGACCCCAGGCAAATTGAGAGATGGAAACAGCATCCATCACACAGATGAGATCAGCTTAATGCCCTGCTCCCTGCTAACATTTCTCCCCCGTCTCTCCCTTCCATCTAGTTCATGGCTTAGGGGTCACGCAGACTTGCACACATGCTACCTATCATCTTCTGGCACAGAACAAGCTACATATAGCATTCCTTCCTTATGCCATGTTACACAGCAATGCCTTTTTAACCCTGCAGTCTCTGCCTATTACAGAAGACTAAATCCCCCCCAACCTGCTTCAGGCCTGAGTCACGGGGATTGACAGAGAACAGCTCTGAGGCATGAGAGGAAGCTCTCCTCCTCCCCAGCCTGGGGGCTGGCAGCAGCAGCAGACTTGAAACGCAGATCACTCTTTCTACTTTTTGTGGAGGCGTCAGTGAGAAAACAGTTAATGGTTGTCGAGGGTATCAACAGAGAAGAGGCGATTCTCCTCGGTTTTGCTCATCTCTGCCTTTTTGTGTCCAATTTAAAAACCTGCTGGGCAGAGTGGGCCTAGAGAGCTGACACCAAAACACTCTTGTTTCGGAAAATATAATTAAGTAGGTATTTGAATCTGAAATGTTGGAAGATTGGATTCCAGGGTGAAAAGACCTTTCCAGCACACCAGTTGCCTTCATTGTTGCTGGATGGCTACAGGGATGGTCTGGACTAAGAACAGAGGATTAAGGAGCAGTTGTCCACTCTGAAAAACAAGGACTTGGGTTATACCAAGATGTTTCCTCTAAATATCATCAGGAAGGCCAAGAATGCTCTTACTGCAACACACTGCCAATGGCTAGATCCTAACAGGAGAAAATACAATCCCATGGCAGCGTGTATAAGGGGCTTTGCACCCACAAAGATTATTTTCCACTGTGTCTGACACGTTTCCCAGTGATATTCAATTAGAGGGTCACCTCCGTAGGAGGTGTGAATGTGCTTTCACGCTTTTCCCTGCCAAGGAAAGCACCTCAAAGGAAAGCTGTAAAGTGACTGAAGACTCCTGCTCTCCTTTCCAGCGCTCCCAGCAAATCCACTCTGCCCATGATGTCTTGTTTGCATGTGTGCATGCACGTAATTATCTTCAGAAGGTCTCTTTTCACTACCAGAGTGAGGAACAAGTCAAGGCTTCCCCCCTGCTTCCAGTGATGGTTTCAGTAAGGAGAGGAAATCTCTCACTGCAGGACCTAGCCACCTGAGAAACTTCCTCAATACAGTATTTAAATTTAAAATTCAACATTGATTTAAATAACAACAAATGGCTTCTAGAGGAAAGAAGCGATGTTTATTTTGAGCTGTTGTATTTCAGAGAACGTATCTACTTTGCGAGGCACAAAACTTATCATTAATGATTAAAAAGCAAGAAAAATGTTCTCTTTCTTTCAACTCTACACACAGAGTACTTCTACGCCTGTCCAAAGCAAACCCCAAAGTAAGGTTTTCATTTAAAGACCAGAATACCTCAAAGGAAAAATAAATCCAACAACAACAAAAATCCCATTTCTTTCTGTTTTGAATTATAAAGGGAAAAAAAAAAAAAAAAAGCATTTTTTCATCAGTGTTGCTTCAGCACTGCCCTGCTGCTTTCAAAATAAAGTTAGGTCCAAGGCTGTCAAGCTTTGTCAGCTGTTATGGGGGTGGTCTGAAGTGAAGTGCAAGATGTCTGCTACGTAAATCCAGATCCTTGTCTTCTTGAAACAAGACTTGGTTAAATGGATTTATCAGCCTCAAATGAATGAATGGCCATGTAAATCAGTCAGTAAATCAACTTGCTAGTCATTATTCTACCTGAACAACTCCAGCAGCTACTTGTATGCATCCCACAAGGATGATCAAGGGGCTGGAGCACCACTCCTATGAGGATAGGCTGAGGGAGTTGATGTTGTTCAGCCTGGAGAAGAGAAGGCTCTAGGAAGACCTTACAGCGGCCTGCCAGTACCTAAAAGGGAGCCTCCAGGAAAGCTGGGGAGCCGTGTCTGTAATTATAGGACAGTGAGTAATGGCTTCAAACTAAAAGAGGCTAGGTTTAGATTAGACAGGAAGAAATTCTTCCTATGAGGGTGGTGAGGCACTGGCACAGGTTGCCCAGAGAAGCTGTGGCTGCCCCATCCCTGAAGGTGTTCAAGGCCAGGCTGGATGGGGCTTTGGGCAGCCTGGTCTGGAGAGAGGTGTCCCTGCCCATGGCAGGGGGTTGGAACTGGATGGTCTTTAAGGTCCCTTCAACCCAAACCTTTCTATGGTTCTGTGATTGTCTATTTGTGATAATAATATTTACACACTCAACCATATGCTAATTGGATCCTATTTCTATCTACTTCTCCAGGAAAAGTGAACATCAGTGTTTTTATTTATAAATATAGACTTAACAGAATTGATAAAGAAAAGTACTTCTCACATGTCATACATACAGTACCCAGTGTTTCAATTCTGTCTCTTTAAGCCCAAATAGCCACAGCTACTGGTGTCATGGACCCCAATAAAAGCCTAGACTAATGGCAGTTTCTGTCTTCAGTCCCAGTGCCACCGTGTAAATGGATCAAGCCTTCTTGGTGACAGGGACAAGTCGATTCAACTCTTGATGTTAGCCTCTTCTTGCACCCTTCTAAGACAGCAGTGCTCAACATGTTGGGACACTACCCAAAACGATGAGATCCTTGCTCACTTGTGGCTACAAGGCATAAGAGACGTGCATATAATAATGTGTTCCTGTAGTTTTGAGAAAACTCCTTAGAAAGGAACTTGGATGGGTTTCTTGCAAGGCACTGAGTCACATAAATTAGGAGAGGAAACATATGCCAGTGTTCTAATACTGAAGATGCCAAAAATGCTGCTGTCACCCACTCACATTAATGAGAACTAAAAGCTCCCCCGCATCTTGATCCCACAGCCTCCTGCCTTGCCTTATAAAATACATGAAAGTCAAGGAAGATTCTTCTGGATGCAATTTTTTTTGACCACATTTCCACCTCTTACATCCAATCTTACCAGACCCAGAATTTCAAGCTAAAGCAGGTTCTCGGGAAAGATTCTTCTAAAAATTTTTATGCTACTTTTTTAAGCAAAAAATTGTGGTGCTTCCATGGTTTGGAGCCAGACTTTGAAATGTAAGCGGGGTTTCCCTGAAGTCCTAGGTATGTATCTGTGTAAAATTTGTTCTATATATAGAGTAACAACATGCTCTGAAAAACTGATTGCACATACTGAAAGAAAATTCTGCTGCTCAATAGTTGCACGTGTTGGAAATTGCCTGTCAGCTCCCCTCAGCTCCAGACTATAAAAACGCAATAGTGACTGTCTGCACATACACGTGCACAAACTTTTAGGTGAGCAGCTAGAGCTCACTTTTCCAACAAGGGAAAAACAAACAAACAAACAAACAAACAAACAAAAAATGTTTTCATCCACAGTGAATGCATGACCACTTTACAAGTAAACAAAGTGCTGTTTTCTTGTAATCTTTTTCCACTCTTACAATTTTTTGCCATCAAAAATCAGCTCTAACTCTTGGAGATCTACTTTCATATGAAACTGTCAATGAGGTCTTCATTTTTTTTACTACATTGAACACTCAAAGTTGCATCTGAAGTCAACTTGGGCTCTGATTTGAGCATATTAAATAAGTCGTGTGTATGACTGTGTGCTTAGGAACTTTGAGAAATAAGGTCCTAAATGTTTAAATTTGGGCATCCAAGAATAAAATTGGCACCGCATAATTTGACCTTCACTTCTTTATGAGCTTCGATCCCCGACTATGAATATGAGATGAAAGTAACAGCTATAGGATGCTATGAAGACAAGTTCTGAAACATTTGAGTAATTTCTGGATGACACATCAAGGCAATGTACCAATGAGGAAACCAGTCATTTTGAATTCAATGTAGAAAAATGGATTATGTATATTAAGCAAGGACCTGGAATCATTCTCTGAACAAGACATTTACACAGCTATACACTAAATGAAAGAAAGTGTCTCTTTGGGGTGAGATTTAAAAAAAGTGGTGTTACATAATTCATTCTTGATGAAAGCAGGCACTCTTACAAATTTCCCAATACTTGGATTTGCAGCCTTAACAGTTTTTAGGTACAGTTTGCATCTAAATACCCAAACCAGACCACCATGAAATACAAGAATTTCTGTGAGGAGGGTCAGGAACATCTGTTTCTCTGCAGGAGATTAGAAATCAGCACTGATGCTCGTGCAGAGGGAAGAAAACAATGCAACTCATCCCATATGCCCAGAATATGAAGATTTCAGAGATAATATCATGTAGGTAGGTAAATATTTTAGACCGGTTAGCTTTAGGGAACTAAGGTCATAAAATAACAGAGAAGATGATAAATCCCCCCCTCCCTCCCCCCCCCGGTCCTGTCTAAAAGAACGGAAAATATTATTAACAAAGCCATTCTTGTGACTTCATCCATAACAAGAGATGTAAATCTGGCCAAATTTAGCCAAACTAGGGAGAACAATTCAAGGTTTGACAACATCTTGTCCCTGAGTGGATCATCCACAGCTGCACCCCCCTTTTAGCAACTGTTTTCAGCACCTACTGGGACAGATCCTAAGAGAAAGAACCCTATTCCACACCTGCAGAACAATTCCTGGCTCTTTTACATAACGCACTGCAGGAAGATACAGGAGGGACAGAAATGGCTTGGCTCTCTTCAAACAAGCAGATGTCTTTATGCATGAGCAGTGTGTGGGAGACACTCTCTAGCAAATTACAGTGCTACAGGGTCTGGCTCCATGAAATTAGAGATTGGATCCGGAGATTAGAAACAACACATGCCACTCAATTAGCAATACATTGGCTGCCAGACAAGCTCTGGGGCCATTTTTCATGATCGTGGGTCTTATCTTGAAAACCAAGTTTCCTCCCACACTTCAGTGCTACCATCATGTTTAGTGGTAATATGCGACCATCACTTCAAATGCTTCTAAACAGAAGGTATTACCAGTGGGCTCACCTAGTACCTACTCAATGGAATTTGCCTTCAACAGAGAACACGCTGAGCATAAGCCATGACTGACGCTCCATTCTCAGCTAACATCCAATTCAAAGCTCTGCTTTAGATCATTTTCTGCCACGTATCCTTTAAGAGTCACCACTGAGACACCCATTTACTCAGAAATAAAGAAATGAGAAGAAGCTGATTCCCCCTCCAAAGGAAGCTGTATTTCCTAAAATGACAGATATTCTGGAGTGTCAGATGATCAGAACAGCCTACAGTAACTGCAATGGCACCTAGTAGTCCAGAACAAACTAATACTGACTCTTGAGCTTCAACAGTAAGTTCTACAAGTGTCATGTTCCTGGTCACAGCCTCCTGTCACAGCAGTCTTTCACAGACAAAAGACAATTTGGAGAGTTTGGCTGCAGTCTTTTGTTTGTTATCTATCAGTAATCATGTTTCCTTGGGCAGTGGAAGAGCTCAAGGAAGAATACTAAAAGGTTTATCAAACACACCACAGGCTAGGAGACACTGTAACAGCTGACATCAAAGCCCTTGTATTTTACATTGTGCTGCACTGTCATGGTAACTGTTCTCCATCATCTTTCTTTGACACTAATCAGATCAGATACAGCTATTCTTCACATTTCGATTGATCTCTTAACTTTTGTGTTTTCCTTTTCCCTGTAAAATCATGCTGCAGTTTTATTTTATTCCCTTCACACCTTACCTGTTAGTATTCTCCAGGACTTCAACCTTCTTACGCAGCTCACTATTTTCATTTGAACAGTTCTCAACTCTGGAGACAGCAGAAGGAAAGACAAATATAAAAAAAAAAAAATAGTCCTTTATTAAAGACATTCTGAAACAAAACAAATTTGCTTTCATAGAGAGAGCTCTATGACTCTGCCTGCATTTACAAAAAGTTACACCAATTAACTTTAGTCGTAAGCTTTAATCCTGCTTCAAGGTGCAGAAGACATTGCAATAGATATTCCTCGCTATAGAGCATCTGCTTACAGTGCTCAACTACAACCCAAGCAGGTGCAGCTTATTCAGGATAAGCTGTAACTACTTTTTGCTCCTTGAAATAGCAACGGCAAAGACCCTGCTCCAAGTTTCTCTGTGCATCAGGCCACAGGACAGATGCTTAAAAGTCACTGAACATGTTCTATTTGTATTGTTAGCAATTATTTTGTGCATGGGTGTTCCATGTGTGCATTTCATTTCTAGGATGAGGCACCACATAATTTAACAAATACCTTGTTTCGGAAATCAAATCCTTGAATTTCAAGTGTATTGAGGTTACTAAGTCAGAAGATTCATTTCCAAAAGAGTGCTCATTTCCTCACTGCTCCTGGAAACCCCCCTAACTAAAGGGGATTATCGTATGACCTGCCACATATGAGGTCTAAGTAAAAATATGGGATTCCTAAAAGACAACTATGACCTGCCTGAATAGCTTTCAGAAGAAAAAGGTAAAGGGAAATACTTTCATATCTGGATATGTATGCTAGAATTTCACAAGAGTCTAAACCTTGAGAAAGCAAAACTCCTCCATAAAGACATAAGGAGAACAAAAGGAAATTTCATCAAGGATATCACCAACGATGGTACACAGGGTTTAGCAGATCCATCTGGTGAAGTGCGTAAGAAAAATACCAGGATACTTGTCTCTTGGAAGAAAGATTAATTTGGGATATAAATCACTAACTGGGGATTTGGCTCCTTCTTGTTAAAGGAAGTCAATTGGTCACATGTTGTTTTCCTGAGTCCTGCTTATTCTCCCAAGCAGTCTTGACTCACCCACTTCCAATTTCTGTCTCCATCTGCGCTAGAGGACAGAATATATTCGTTCTGACCCTACCTTTCCCTGGACACTGCCCACCCACTAGACCAACACAGTTACACAAGAGAAAGGCTGGTAGTAGATGGGTCTTGCCTTATTTGAGGTTTAAGGTCTTTGGCAGCACGTTACCTAAGCATTGGAGATAGACACAGTTATGCACGGAGCATCTCAGCACATGTACCACAGAAGCCAGAAGAAGGGCCTTTTCTCAGTCACAACCACGAGATGGCAGCTGGCACTTTGTGCACGAAACAGTCCCAGCATCAACAGCTGGATCCCTTCCCATTGCAGGAACCAGTGCTATTGGAACGTTTGAAACAGGAAGGAGGCTGGCTTACTTTTTTTCCAGACTGTCCATGTATTCTTTCTTTTTTCTTCTACTTTCCTGGGCAGAGATCTAAGGAAAAGGGAAGAAAAACACCAAATATTTGCAAAGAAAAAAAGCAGCAGAGATGAATTAATAAACTGGTAAAGAGCCCTGACATTATTTGATTCAAGCCTCAGTACTGTTCTCATCCCTATTCCTGGCAAGCAAAGCACTGACTTGGTCTCTTTCCACATCCTGAAGCAAGACTGCTCCCTCTCAGTAGTAGGAAAAAGATCACTCTGCTCTTACAGAACTATCCTTAAAAAGCAGATCCGATTCATCTAAAGAGAATATCCTAGGTCAAATGCTAAAAGATGATGCCAGGAGAAAATCCTGCAACTGGGAGAGGAAAAACCCATGCATAGATTAGAGATCAGCTTTGCAGAAGAAACGACTTGGGAAATCCTCATGGACAACCAGACAAATATAAGTCAACAGTGTGCCCCCCAAACAAAAAATGCCAACCAGGGCCAGGGCTATGTTAGCACGACTGTAGCCAGCAGGTCAAGGGAAGTGCCTCTTCCCCTCTATTCAGCATCCGCAAGACCACAGCTGAGAACCATGTGAAGTCTGGGGCTCTGAAATAAATACTTTGGGTATATTGAAGCAAGTCCAGAGGATGGCCACAGCTGTAACAAGTATGCTGGAGCACATGGCATACCAGCAAACGCAAAGAAATCTGGATTTGTTCAGATTTAAGAAGATAAGGAGAGAATCCTATTGCTAAAACAAAGATGAATTGAGTCCTCTCAGGTGTATATAAAAATGACAAGAGCACTGAGTACAAGTTACAACAAGGGAAATTCCAATTAGACATAAAGCTTTTATTTTATTATTTTTAACCAGAAAAAGAGCCTAATATGGTAACAGGTTGCCCAGAGAGAGGCTGAGGACACATCACTCAGACAATAAAATGTGACTGGACAACCCACTTAGTAACTTGACCTAAGCTGACTGCCTTCACAACAAGGAGTTGGACCAAAGGACCTCCAACGATCCCGTCCAATACAAATGAGTAATTATATGAAGGTGGTACATAAAATGCATAAGGAAATTTTAAACATTTTTGAAAAATCATATTAGACCAAATTTCAGTTTATTGTGGGCAAATTTACACGTGTCTGCCAAACCAGTAACAGAATGCATTAACCTTCAAAGATGTGCTAATATCATCTAGAACAAGAAAATTTGCCAGGTCTGAAAAAAAAAAAAAAAAGCTTTCCTCCCCATCACTAGCTCTTTGCCATCTTGGGAGAAAGAGAAGACTTGCAAGGCATTTCACAGCCTTGATATCAACCATTCATCTAAAGGTCATGGAATTCAGTGATCAAAAGACTAGAATGCTGAAATACACAGTCAGACTTTAAAACGTGAAATGGTGGAAAAGAACACCTTCATCACCATGGAAAGGACACGGAGGTCTTTGCCTACCCATAAGAAAAAGATTGTACTGTTTTTAAAATGGAGTCAGGCAACAGCAACTTGATACTCTAAATACTAAATACTCCATTGTTCATGTGTTCAGGTAAATACCTAGACAGAGAGGCACTGTCACAGTGGCAGACAATTTGATGGATGTGTTAAGAACAAAGAAAAATACTTTGTTAAAAGACATCTTACAGCATTCAACGGTACTACAGACCATTGCTACTGAAATGTTGCAAAAAAAATTAATGAAGGATGAGTAGGTATGAACCAAGCAAAATCACTAAACAAACATTTATTTACCTTGTTCTTTATTTTTCTGCGGATTTTCTTCAGCACTTTCTCCTCTGCCTTTGTCAGGGGCAGTTTAGTAGGGATTGGGTACCCCTCTGCTATCAGTGTCCTCTTCTCCTCCTCTGTCAGGATGAGCGGGCCAGTCCCCTGCAATTTCTGCAAGTGTCACAGAAATGAAATAACACCACAGTAGGAGCATGCATCCCTAGAGAAGGGGTGTTAGGGAACAGAGCGAGTCAGCAGCTCTCCCACTTCAGAGAGGACTCTGTCTACCAAGCCAGCAGTTTCTTGCAATTGGGAGTGAATGGAAGGGGAAGACCTTTTAGATAGCTTCCATTCAGAGACTGAACCTTTGGGGCAGGATTGCCTCTAAACAGTTGCTTTCAGCCCATCTTTGAGGCCAACAGTAAAACTCCCCTTGGCTCAAATGGAGAAAGAGACAAATGAGAAGCACTGCTGAAAATCCCTCCCTAAAAATTACCGCTTGATTTCCAAGACATAGCAACAAGAGGACAGATGCAGATCTACCAGTGACAAGTTAACTCAGCAGAGCTGGGTGCTAATGTGAAACACAACCCATGATGGGAGAAATCTCCGAATACTGCTCAACCCTGCCTCAAGTCAGAGGAGAGGCACACACCATTCCCTGTGGGAACAGGGTGGACAAGAGAGCAAGAATTGCTGGATATGCAATTTTGACCAGAGATGGGTGCATCCAAAGAACAACAGAAATTAGTAAATGTATGGCAAAAACAGTAATTTAAAAAAATCTAGAAAAATTGAGCCCAACTTACATGTGGTGCAGTCAGAAGAGGGGAATTGGAAAGCGCTGAACCTGTGCGCGATGTGACTTTAGCCGTGGCTTGCAGCTGGATCGGGCTTGAAGGAGGGAGCGACCTAGCTGGGCTCTGACCTCCTTCAGAGTCACTGCCATGACTGCTGGGAGGGGTTGGAGGCAAATGCAGGGGGTCGACTGCTGAATGGCAAGAGAGAAATACAATGTAAGATTTGGAGGTGCTAACGTAAACTTGCACTAGAGCCACTGCCATCACCACCACCACCAGTTTTCCAGGGCTAGGACTGTCTGCTAAAAGATGGGTCAAGCAAAAGAGGAAAATTGGAAAACTTTCAGAGCATGCAGGTCTCCAAAGGAGGCAAGAAACACAGCAGCTGTGTTTAGGTTCAACAGACAAAGCAGGGCTCTGCTCATCTGCTCCAATCATTTCTACCTATCCTTCAGCTTCTCCAAATGCCTTGAGATTTAAGTATAAACCTCCAGTACAAGTACACTACTTGGGAAACCACATTAGCAGACAGGGCTCTGAGCCAGTGCATCGTCTTTCCAAAAACAACAGCCTTTCCCAACCTTGCTATGGATTTAACAAATTGCCAGTATTTTTCAAGAGAAGATAACATGCCCAAGATGTTACATCAACAGTAAGAAAAGAAATATTTTAGCCCCTAATGATCTAGTTTGGCACAACTGGCAGGTAGTAACAACCTTGTGGCAGTGAAGGCTTTGCCATACTGATGGAGCAGGAAAAGCATAGGTAGCCACCGCAGGAACCTCTTTCACTTTGTGTTATCCAGAGCCATAAGCAAACTTCTACTGTACTTGCAGCCAACAGCACTTGTGCTGCAACTGGCAAGCAAAGTGCTGCTTATGACCAAATGGGGTCTGGACCAAGAGAAACGGTGCAGTCTCACCTACTCAGATTACATGGACAACGTAGTTATGGCTCTTTTGGATGTCCACTAACTCATTTTTCCCGAGATAAATTTAAAGTAATCACAACTGGGAGTAGGAAGATACAGAGTTCCATTTTCCACCTTCCACTTCTTTTACGCTTTGCAAATTTGAGTTGAGAAGATCAAATGGGTGGTGGGGGAGGAAGGAACAAAAAGAGTAACAAAAAGTTACTACACATTAGTTTCTTTTGGCTAGCATCTTAACTCTGGTTGCCAGATGTACACTTGTAAAACACTAATGCCCTTAATCTCACAAATTGAGCAATCCCATCTATATTTCGGGTTAAGATACAGCCTTTTTTTCCATCTGCTAAGTCAATTGCCTCTCTTCCTAGCGCAGATCTACCTGTCTACATAAAAGAATTTACTAACAGAACACCAAGTGTTCCTAACTGAGATACAGTGATCTTCTTAAATTTCAGTCAAAATATTTGGCTCTTTCAAACTTTTTCCAGGTTAATAGGTTATATGCCACAAATCCATGTTTTACATTTGAGGCAGGGATCATCACTCCTTCCCCCTCATTTATATAGTTCAAAGGGACCATGGTGGTTCTTAAACCTGAACTGCAACAAATATGCTAAAACCAGATGCACTTAACTTAATTTCATATACACTCTCTTCCTTGCTTTTGCAGCAGAGGTCAAAGAGGTTAAAACCAGCCAAGTTTCCACTTGTGCTCTTCATATTTTCTATGCCTCAGTTAAGTTCCCTCAAGCTGATTTCTCTCCTAACCTAAATAATCCCGTACTTTAAGGATTCAAGCTCCCTTCAGCAACTGCATAATTGTTAGGTTGTTAGAGACAAAATAGAGATCATTTTCAGACAAAAACAGAAAAAGAACATATAAATGGGTCAGAAAAGCTGGCTTTTTAACAGCCTGAGTCAAATCCCTAGAAGGCAACAGCTTCATCCTAAAGTTTAACACGGCAAACAAGGAAGCCAAATATTTAATCAGGGTAAAGTACATTCATCGCACATTCTGGTCATCTCCCTTGCATGTGTTGGGTTGGTAATTAACAGACCTTCCTTAGAGGAGAGATTCAGAAACTGATCCACTTCATGGGGCTCCAATTTAATCTCTGGAAGCACTTTCTGGCTCAGTGGTTTCATCTAGAAAAGAGAAATTAACAGCATGAAAACCCAAAGCACACTTCTCAAGGTCTTTATAGAAGGATACAAAGATGATTTCTCCATAAATGGAGAGATTTCCCTCTCCTACTCTGCTACAGGCAAAGCCTGAACTGCTTCACACAGTTTTGCTAAGCCAGGCTACAGAGAACGCTGCCCTGACTAGTCCTGCTCTGGCTTTTCTTATTACTATATTTAGCTAAATAAAAGATTACGCCTCAGAGATGACATTTCAGACTGAAAGCTAGCAGGCAACCCACTCAAATTACTTCTCTTAGCAACAGAGCTGCCGCTAGGATTTGCCGGACTGCACAGCCAGCTTGAGCACAGACAGAAACGCTCCTGGCAGAGGGTGAGAGCCTGTTCAAGGCCATTGTCACCTGCGAGCGAGATCCAGGTGTCACTCACTGAGCCCTGGATTGTCAGACCCAGCTTCATTTCATGGTTAGGAGGAGAATGAACAGAGACAGCCATGGCCAACAGACATTTGGAGGACATCTGACTTGCCCTGTTGACAGGGCTGGTTCACAAGGCTGCCAAGCTCCTGGCCAGTCTGCCTGAATGCTACATCCCCAGGCTTGAGGAAGTCAGTCTGGCACGCCAGCATGCTCAGTGTGGCCAGAATCTCTCTGAATAACCTGTGTAACTAATCCATGTAATGGTAATGACCCACCAGTTAGTCCCAAGATGCTCTTTGTAGTATCAGCACCCCGAGCTACAACAAGGCTATCTATGTACTGGGGACAGTACATGCAGGCTACAGGAGGACTATGGGAAAGTTCTGTTTCAGTTTTCCCAGTTTCTCATGAAACAATTTCTGTTGCACATATTTCTGACCCACATCCAAGTGGGAATGTTTATTTTCAACATTTTCTAGCTCCAGATGGACTGGGCTGCCATCACACCCTGGAGAACAAGAACTGTCACAGTACTTTCTCCACTGATGGGGAGCTCTGGTGAGCCATCAGCTGCTGCAGTTCATTCTCCTAAACAGCCAAACTAAGCCCTTGTGAATGCCCACTGGCTGCTCCAGCCGTGGTCAGAAAGGGATCACAAATGCCTTACTGGGAAGGTTGGAGTGAAAGCAGCAGCACCTCAAAACATCAAAGCTTGGCGGGCCTGGCAAAAGTGACTTTGTAGGCGAAAGGGAAAACGCTCCAGCTATGTCAAATGAGTCTCACCCTGATGAAGGGAAGGTGCAGCACTAAAGCAAGTCATTTAGACTTGCTTGAAAGAGCTAAATGCTTATAAAGCAA
Source organism: Oxyura jamaicensis (assembly GCF_011077185.1). Classification (NCBI taxonomy): domain Eukaryota; kingdom Metazoa; phylum Chordata; class Aves; order Anseriformes; family Anatidae; genus Oxyura; species Oxyura jamaicensis. The sequence continues at coordinate 59,922,635 of NC_048893.1, read as the reverse complement.
GACATTTAGCTTGTCAGACTCTATAGGGCAAATGGGTTAGTCACTTTAGGTGGGACTGGCTCTTAAGAGGTCGTTTAAATATTTTTTAAAAAGCATCAGCCCCAGGCTTTTGCATGGTCTAGCATAGAAGAGAAAGCTGTGCATCCAATCATTAAGACCTGAAGATGCAGATACGAGTTTCGAAGCACAAACTCTTACAGCAGTAGTGGGACACCAGCAAGCATTAGGAAACATTAAAGCTGACTGCAGCGCACCCTGGATTGACACCTTTGGCACAAAGTGAGGCCACACCAGCACGTAGCATCCTAGGAGAATCTGTACCTAATTGCACAAAGAGGAGAAGAGAAAGTCTGCAAGTACCAGGGCATCAGCCTGCAGCTCGGCTTGCTCCCCCTCCAGCGAGGTGGCCGTGACAGTGAGACTGACGGAGGGAGTAAGGCCTGACGTCTCGCACAACGCTGGCTCAGTCTTTATTGCTGCTGGAGTCAGCTCGGTACCCAGACACCATTCCTCATTTTCCAGGTCACCTGCCAGGGAAGGAAATTGGACACCACATGTTTAGGTCAGAGACAGAGAGACTACAAACGAAAATAATGTCATCCCTCCTCCAGAGAAGGGAAACAAACACAGAAGGCATTTCAGTCCATCAGCAACACTCTGCCCTTACTATTCGGCTCCCAGTCAATGCAGACAACTGTTTGGAGGCTGTAACCTAATCTTCGCCCCAGGATACAGAGAGGAGCAGTGAGGAAAGACACAGAGCACTAATCACTGCACACTGCTGAAAGCTGCTAACACTCAGCAGAGCAAGACTAAACAAGCCTTCGGGCAGAGCAGCCAGGGAGCCACGTCCTACACACGCTAATGCCTGTTGACTCAGTTGTATTCCTCCTTGCAGAGGTAGTGCTTAGCCAGCCCTCTGCTCCTCTCGCTGCCTGCAGTCACCACATACCTGGAGTGGTGGCATTACACTTGTAAGAATAAAGGATTTTACACTCTCTCAACTTTCTCAAAGGTTTTTCCCCAATGACTCATTTAGTTAGTATAAAAGAAGGCAGTGGCTTTGATGATTTCACAGGAGCACCAGTGGCATGGGGATCACACTAATTTCCTCCCCAGAGCACCTGGGGGACACAGCACTGGATGCATATTTTGATGGGCAGCAATGAAACTTGTGCCATATGTTGGCAGAACTGGCCCCAGCCCCACTTACTGCAAGCTCACTGATCAGCAGAAAGCCACACGACCCTTCACCGAATAAAGCTGAACAGTTTGTCTTGCATTATCAAGAACTGGAAGAAGGTTGGTCTGGGAAGTCGCTAGCTCCGTTTCCATTCATGGGGTAGCGACTGGGAGGGAAGATGTTTGGCTTCCAGAAACAGGATTTATTTTCCTGGGTTTAAAGTACGACAGAGGATCAAGAATTCAGGACTCAATCTTTAAAGCAATTTCCCACAGCCATTAACATCCTTATTAAAAAAAGAAAAGGTAGATGTATTTTTGGCAGTAGCAATTCTACCTTTAAAAAATCCCATTCCTACTGCTGGAGTTCAGTTGCATATGGTGGTCCTTCCTCCTGCAGCAGATTACCCCAGCCCTCTGTACTGCACCCCAGCAGCATACAGCGCGGTCCTCTGCCACAACTCGTCAGCAGCTGTGCGAGGCACGTCCATAAATCAAGCAGTTGGAACCCAAGGCCAAACATACGGAAAGGAAAAGGCTGTTGATTTTCCTTTCAGAGCGCTCTCCTGCCTTCATACGCTGTATTTATGGCATGTATGGAATTAAAGCAAACGCACAAAGAGGAGTGCAGTCAGTACCCAGCAACACAGCTTCACATTAACTGGACACCACACCAGCACGGTGGGAGTCAGCCAGGGGGCTGTGGCCACGCCACCAACAGCCTGCGAGGCTGATACAAGACCTCTACACATCTCGGCGGACCACGCTGGTGAGATGTCACCAGAGTTCAGCTGCAGGTGGGTAACAGAAATAAGAGCAGTCTTACAGCCTCCGTGTTTGCCTGCCTCTGCCGCTAGGACCACACAGACGGGCGGCACGCAGGCGCTGAGCGACTGCAGGATGGGAGAGGTACGCACAGCGCCAGGGCTGGTCCTTGCTTTGTGGTGGGACCCAGCCTCCGCCGCTGGCAGGGAAAGGGGTAATCTGAGTGAAGGCACACCGAGGGATTAAAAATGAAAACACGTATCCTGTAATCAGACGCTCCAGAACTGCCAGCCCAGCTCTGCCAAGGGGAGTAGCTGTACAGCAAGGGCTAAGCACCGTATTTAAGTTGTTAAAGGCTTACTCCCGAAGCATTCCGGGAAACGCAGAATTATAAAAATAGAAGTATTTACGACAAAAAAAAAAAAAAAAAAAAAAAAAAGAGGCAGCATTGTCTAAATATTAACTCAGGAGAGAGGACGTTGCTCTCTTTCCACCTTCCCTCCTGCACCTCCCTACTTACACACACAAAAACGCCATTCCCTCTCTGTCAATTGCAACGAAATATTCGGTGGACTCCGCCTTGATTGGTGTGTGTAGATCATTCAGATAAGAGTTTTAAAGGGGTAAGTTTGCTTGAAAATCCAGAATCCCTTGGCAAATGCAGCTTTCGGATGTTTATTTGGATAACTTCTGCCAAAGCCTTCCCATCACGGTACTGCGTGGAGGCTCTGCTTGCTGCCTGTCTCACCTCGGGGTCGAGCCGTACTGTGGCAGTGCCCGCAGCGTCTGTAAGCTTCCTCAGCCTCCCTTTGGGAGGGCAGGCTACTTTTAAATTACAGTTGTCAGTGAACCAAGTAATTAGCCCTGAACTTTGTGAGATTTCCATCATGCACATCGAAAAGAAGTCTAGCCATGGGTGCCCAGCAAAACAGAGCACGTCCTCTAAGGCTGCGGGTTTTGATGTTTATCACCTCTTATCCCCCGGCTCATCACTAGGGCTCAGCTGCTGTAAGGCACCAAGACACGCTGGCCTTCAGCCTGCCTCTGTCCTCCCTGGAACCTGACTGTGCCGACAAACCTGACGTCCCTGCCACTGCCACTTAGCTCCGCACTACCTGCTCCGAGTTATTCGAGGCACTGAAGCCAGTCTAACCAGTTCACAGGGTTACAGATGGTTTTCAGAGACAGCAACACAGCGCATTTAACACTGAGATAACTTTGAAGGACTGCATTTAACTCTTCTTTGAGGTTGCCTTTTAGGCATGCATGGTGATAGCTGTCATTCCCGATGAACCCTCTGAAAACCAGTGATGGAGCAGCACACTGGTTGAATCCCACCTCAACACTCCCCTCTCCCAGCTTTTTCCAAGCCCCTGCTACACAGTCACCATCTTGGTCACCAATGAATCACTTTCTTCTGATGTCTTCCAGCTCCTGAAGTCGCCGGTGATCTCTCCTTCAAGGCAGGAGAGCTGCGAGGACATTTCTCCCTCTCCTTTCTCCCCTTTCTGAGCACAGTAGTGACACTACCTGAAAATCATTATTAGTTTATTTTTATTCTTCTAACAACCCCTAAGAGCTTTAGTCTACTCTGCCAAGCCCTGCACTAGCAGAACAAGGAGCCCTTGCCTCCAACTCCTAGAGAATACTGCACAAAACAGGATACATTTAGGCACACGGGAAAAATTGACCAGACTACACGATGCTGGTCATATTGAAAGGCATGGCACAGCCTTCATGACAACATTATTTCTGATGGAGGGGTCTGAAGAACCATGACAGAAGGTTTATGGGACGATGGGAACAAGCAAGGAGGTGCCCATGAAATCTTGAAATGAAATACGCACTGAAGGAGAAAGGTGGCATCTTCTCCAAACCAAACGAGACATTGTTGTAAGAGTAGACGACTGGAGTCGCAGTTGAAGGTGAGCATTCATCTTTACATCTGTCATGATCTAGGAGGCACACATGAACTATTGAGACAGAGTCCAAAACAACAGGCTGAGAAAATGCCCATGGTGACTGTGCTGTGGATGGATACGGACAGAACAGCACTGCATTGCCAAGATGAGAAAAAATAACACTGCAAACCACTCAATAATAAGAAAAGAAAGCCTGAACGAGGTATTTAGCTATCCAAATGACTAAGGAAAATCCATATCCTAAAGCTGGTCACTTTGGCTGTTAAAGATCTCTTCTCAGCCTTCAAAACCCTGACACCAACGTTCACTGCTGAGCAAATGATCCTGACTGCTAGGACCCCCTTGCCCAGATGAAATTTCCTGTGAACTTCACAGCTCTGTCATGCAGTGACTCTCTAGATGAGAAGCGTTCCCCTTCACCTAGTTTTTCAGTAAGTCCATGGATGCCAGGCCTTTTGGCTTAAGCTATCCATATACTTTGCAAAATCTCAGCTAAAGATCCTACATGCAATGCACTAGCACTGTTAAATTGCACATACAGAGTATGTAAACTGAACATTACAGTTGCAAAGCACCCTGGTATTCAGAAATACCTATGAAGGTTTATATCAGTGTGCTTTTACATATTATATAAATCTAAAAATAGCAGTGTTCCCAATGTGATCAAAAACTTTCTCTGTAGCACCTGAACCTTACCCAACACACAGAGTGCACAGCACTCCCTTAACACCAAATACATTTCAAATTCTGTTCCTACAGAGTTGTTTAATTCCCTCCAAGGGAACAATCAAAATGCTTCACCAACTGGAATTAATTTCCACAGAGGTTCTGAAAATTCAAGTGAGCCATGGAGAGATTAAGGCCAAAAAGTATCTATTAATTTAAAATGACCAACTGGAGACAACTGAAATTTGATTTTTAAGATGATTTAGCACTGTTATTGTACTTTATCAAAACAGTATGCATTGAGTTCAGGTGCAGCTGTGAGCATCTAGCACTTCTGCATGTTAACCCTCCATTTCAAATCAAGTATCCAGAAAAACAATTCACCACAGTACCCGAGAGTTTGTGACATGCATCTAAGATCTCCCACGTCCAAGACCAAAATTACATTTCTTTAGAAAGCTTTGGTAATTCAGCTGCCTCACTTTTCCTGCAGGCTCTTGTTTAGCATGCATCTTCTACCTTCTTTAAAAAAAAAAAAAAAAAGGCAACAAAACAAGGAAGAAAGGAAGAAGCCTTACAAAGCAGCAAAGCAAGTTCAGTCAGTGTACTGAACAAAATTCTCACTGTTAAGAACAGCTTTAAATATGGACTTTTCCAGCTGAACTTATCATGTGTCCTGCTTGGTCCCAGGTACAACAATAATGTGTTGTAAGAACTGGTATATACAATAGCACAGAAAAAGCTCAAAATGAGATGCAGTTCCCTCTCTATTGTATGTTTAACTACTGCACACGGTGTACATTTACTCAAACTGTCCAAGTAGCAAGCAAACCCTTTCTGTCCTCCACCTTTAGTTTAGAGCCCCTAATCCTGCCCCAGGTTCAATCATCCGCAGTTAAGATGAACGGTGCTAGTAGGACCTACCCAACATACTACAAGTGGACTTTCCCTTTTTCCTTTCCTTGCTCCAGATCCTTACACCCAAAAGGGAAAAGATCATTGAACATCTTGCTCAGTGCAAGCTTAAGATCTTTAAAACCCATTATGAAGATTTAGTCACGCCGAAGTGCTTGGCTTTTGGCACACAACACACCCAAATACTTAATTTCTCTCTATGCTGCCCACCCCAGACATTACAATGGTAATTTTCAACAAAGATGGAGTTCATTGCTCCTCTAAGTATCACAGCTGTAGCAGTAATCAGTACATGTGAAAAACATACACAACTAAAAAGGGCTGTGTTTAAGCAGCAACCAAAATACCACCTCTACAGATTCCTAACTTTGTCCTTTCAGCTGCCAATACTTCCTGTGAAGAGTCCTGGAACTAGAGGGGGAAGGAAAACAAAATAAAGCAACCCACGTGCTTTGCTATAAGATGTTTATCAGGTCCCATTTCTATGAGAATCAGTCAAAACTCTTCCACGGAGCTCTCAGGTAGCTGCCAGCTGCTGAAGTAAGAAGCCAGGAAGCTACAGCAGTTAGGAGGCTGTGGGAACTTAGAGAAAAAGACAGAACTACTTTTGCTCCTAGATGTGCTTAAAAGGCTGTTACGAACCTATAAATGTCGGGATTAATATATATATTAATATATATATAATATATACTACTTCTGTATTCATTAAAAAACATGCACACACATACATAAGTACATTTATATATTTAGACATATTCTCTTAACAGCACCATGTGCCACTTTCTGGGATACTCTCATTTCTCTGATGGCCTACAACATTTTACTTCTTCCTTGGCTTTCCCTTTCCTTTTTTTTTAATTATTTATTTCTATCCAACATTATGCTTTGCTTTTTACATACAAATTCTTTAGTCTCACCCAGCATACCAACTCCTCTCCTCAGAAAATGTAAAGTCTTCTCCAATGTCAACTGAATTTCACCCTCCACAATAGATGTGCAAACAGAGCTTATGAAATAACTAAAAAGACTTCCCTTGCTCCTCACATTCAGCACTATTCATTGAAGAGTGTAACAGAGGCACTTTTTGCATGCATAGCCAAGTTGAATCGGGAACTTGCTCTGTATTTGAAATGAAATTAGAGATGCACTACACATTTCCACCCGTACCCACACAAGTGATGAGAATGCAAGCATTCAGCAAAACACCGTCATTTTCACATTTTTCCTGCAGTAAAAAGGCAGACAGCACCACTAGGCAAACTAAGCCACGTGAAGGATGTACAACAGAACCTAATCCTGATGGGCAAAAAAAAGAAACCCAACCGAAAAACAACGCATACCATGTCAGACTGTAACCACAAAGAAAAGATGCATGTGCTGCATCGTCATTTGAGACAAGCCTGCATGTAAGACACGTAGAAGCATCGAGGGTTATCCTTCTATGCATTAGCAGAGTGAAGAGACTGTCCTTGCCTTCTCAAAGTTCACTTTCCAAGGAAAAGACAAAATGGCTAGAGAGGGATGGAACAGGAAGCTTAAGGAGACAGCAACAGACCGCTCGTCCAAGTGCTTTGCACGTCTGTCAGAAGAGACAACTCGGGACAGGGTAACACAAGAAGATCCCTAATGACTCCAAGTGCTCCCCAGCTCCCATTTAAAAAATTCCCCTCTTCAGCTGCTTCATGGGTTTCAGCAAGAGGGCTCGAGTTTCCTCCTCTCAGTCCGTGACAGACCTCGCAGTGCCACCCAGCGCAGTGCTCGTCACACGTTAATAATCGGCGCTCGGTCAGAGCAGGAGCTACGCTCACACCAAAGGCCCGTGTGTGCCAAGCTGTGCTTCGGCCAAGCATCCAGCCCTCTGCCTGGACCCACCAGCAGCAGGATGACTGCTTCCTTGTCCTCCCCAGGCCAGGGCTCGTGTAACCCCTCAGCAGACACAAGCTCCCTTCACAGCACCTGAAGCACTCGAGTCCCTCCTCTCCTCAGCGAGGCGAGAGCCCGCAGCCACGACAAGCGCTTGCTTTGACAGCTTTACCAGGCAGCGGTCCCGAATAATGACACCGGGGCCCTTGAAATGGCCTCCACAAAGAAGATGCTGTTTGACTGCCAGACTTCTTAAAACACCAGGAAGGGGAAATTAAATAAAGGGGGAGCAATATAGAGCAAAATAAAGCAGCAGAGATACACAAATGTCGCAGAAGTGGCCTACTACCATCTAACGAAGGACTGCCAGCCGTACGTGCTCCTCCCCTCCAAGTGGCCCAGAAGTCACCCAAGCCCCTCACATTACTTGCAGCACCACCAAAGTTGTTAGGACAGAAACAGGGACACGTTGTTCCTCCCACACCTAAAGAAAGCAAGGTCAATACCCTCTTTTCCAGGGAGAACTTCATAGTTCTTAAACCAGAATCAGCTTCTCACATAAGCCCAGTCAGGAGGTATCTCAGGGTTACAGGCTTTGCTTCAACCACTCTCCAGGCTGAGACTGCACAAAAACACAGTTCTTGATGTTTTTATTTTGTTTACAGAGAGAAAAATGTTATTTTTATAGCATCACCCTTAACACATGGGAGCAAGATGCTGAAATAGGGGCAAGTTCTCTAACACCAGCCGCCGAGCCAATGTTCCGCAAATGGGCTTTTATTGCCTCTGCAGATTTGCTCATGCCTGACAAGAAACTGTCCTGAGAACCAAAAGCCACCATAAAAGAAGATAAATTCAGTCTTTCTAATCACTCCAATCCCTATCTAGGTTCTCCCGTCCCCTTTCTAGGCAAAATATGCTTTGCACTGTCAGGGAGGTCAGCAGAAAAAAAAAAAAAAAAAAAAAAAAAAAAAAAAAAAAAAGAATATTTGACGTACTGACAAGAGGCACAGACTAAGGTGGTGACTGGGTTTTACAACCTTAAAGCTTGACAGTGTAACATGCTATGAAAGATTATGATTTTTCTCCCCAGATATGTGAAAATTACCCATAGAAGCCCTGTGTTCAATTTAAACCGTTCTCTCTCGGCACTCTGAATTTTTCTCCCCACATGGATGCTCTGAAGGCACATCTGCATTAAGGCAGCAATCGGGCTTTGACGCACATGAAAAGGACTTAATGCTCACAGCAAATCACTAAGTGAGCATGAACTCCCAGTGCAACAGTACAGCTAAAAGAGAATGAGATCACTGGTTCCAGAAACAGCAGGACTGGAAGTGGGAGGAGTATTCCCCTAATATTCATCATTTGGGAAACTATTCCAGGGAAATCAGCTCCCACAGTCACTTTATACAGAGTTTTGAAAAGGAACTGCAAGTGTTCCTTTGTTTAGAAAGGAAATGCAAGAATAGCTCCGTGTCCAGAAGATACACCATATAGGGCAGCACCAAAGTGCAGTTCGTTTAAACTGTCTCCAAGCAGAAATCAAGAGGGAACTTAATCACAGCCTACAAACACCTGGGGAAAGAGGTTTCTGAGCACAGATGGTTCTGTACTCCAGCAGGGAAAAGGCCATAAAGAGATCTCATGTGGAACTGGAAGCTAAAGAGGGTCTGACTGCAAATACGGTTCTCAGTTATAACAGTAAGCATAAGTGAACACCAGAATGCCTACCTCTAAATCAAACCTAACATTTTTCAGACACACTGATGCAGAAGTAGAAGTTTTAGGCTTGATTCATCATTTACTATTGAGATTTTGGACCTCAGACATATAAAAGGTCAGAAGTATTTTCATCCTTTCGAACTGCAGATGCTGATAAAGCCCAATTGCGAGCTTTCCATACAAAAATCACTCAAATACGAGATATCATCACCAAACAGCTTCCTCCCCATAAGCAAATACACAAACAAAAAAAAAAATCCACACAGGGAAAAAAAAGTGAAAAAACAAGTGAAAATCAAGTTGCACTGGCATGTACTCATAAAAATTATCAGTATGGCTTTCACAGCATCTTTTCCAAACACAAATTAAATTCTTTAAAGAAAAGGGAACTGGACAAACCCAGCATAGAAGAAATTCCACTTCCATTGCTCATATCCCATGGATTTGGTATTGGGAGAAAAACAGACTGAAGTAGGACAATGCATATAGATATAGACTATATACATATAGCCTATTATACATGTAATAAATATATGAAATATCAGTTATACATATACTATATGTACACACACATCTATTAAGTACTTATATTCATATAAAATGTATGAAGACCACTCTCTCTGAGCCTAGAGCCCACGGGTACCTCCTATGCAAAAAGGTGGCGCACAACAGATGACTACATTGCAGACTATAGATAAGGAAGCATTGCCCTGTACAAAGTGCTGTCTGGGATGAGGGCTGGATTTGTCATTGCCAGGCTATTTGCACTGGAGAAGTGGGAGCCATGCACAGTGATTTTGTGGGTGTTTCTTTTTCTTCTGCAGACCATGTAGGGAGATTGAGTTGAAGCTTACAAGGAAATTTTGGCTTTAAAAGCACATTGCAGGAAAACATAACCTCAGCAATAAAAATTAAAAACGCAACAATACAGGTCATATTCTGGGGCCAGCCCCAGTTTTGGCGCAGGCAAGCATAGAATAGAAATGCACTATTTCTGCAGAAATCACTGTCAAACTTCTAGCCAAGGCAAGCTGCTTCAAATCCAAGTGCAACTTCAAAGCATTCCTGAGAAGGAAAGCATGAACAGGAGGGCAGGTGGGGACCAAGACAGGCCTCAGAAGCAGAGCCTCCAGGGGACTAGGAAAGGAAGGCACCCAGCCACCTGGCCCCCATCTGAGGAGAAAAAAACAAGCAAAGGACTAGTCAGCTGTTCACTCTCTCACCTCTGCAAGGCTCACCAAGTGAAAAACAAACAAAAAACCCAAATGCACCCATTGTTAGCCACTGCCTGATCACCGTAGCTTATCCCAGAGGATTAAAAGCCCCACACAGATGCTGCAGCTCCTGCCCTGTAGGTTTTCACCTCCTGACCTAACAAGTCCAAAAGAAGGGGCAGCTGCTGTCCCAAGGAGTTTGTCCCTACAGCAGACGACAAACGCAGAGAGGGCAGGGCTGGACCCCAAGCCATACAGGAGGCTAATCACAATCACTGTTGAAAATCCTGGCTCACCTTGCTGCTGGCTGGCTGACCATGGCCTGCCTTTCCAACCGCAGCAGAGACAACTGGAGAAAGACATGCACCAATTGTAACAGAAAGCTTTTCTTCCCTAACCATTTACAACTGTTGGAGGCAAACCTGTGCCCTGAAAGACCCCAATGGGTCCAAGAAGTCTCCTTTCCCACCAGACTTGTTCTCAGCCTCCCCTCCCAGCTTCCTCATGTCCTTCCACGAAGCATTTTTCACTTCATAACAACCCGCCATGCATCCTCACAGCTACTCTGCAGTTATGTCTTAAAACCCGGGGCTCACAACCAGAAAGCAGAAACCTGCTGTGAGAGGGGCAGCAGCACCAGCAGTGCTGTCAGTACCTGGGGTGCAGCCTCCTTTCTTGCCCTCCCCTGGATCCCTCCCAAGCCAGGATCCTTACTCACCAGCTCCAGCAAACAAAAGTGTATGGTCAGCCAGCTGCAAACGAGCAGACCTATAAATCTTTCTCTCAAGTATCTTTAGTCTTAAAAGTTTATGCAAAACTGAATATAAGAATAGATTCTCAGGGAAAAAAAAAAAAAAAAGGCAACAACGTACCAGATGTCTTGCACACATCTGCTTTAAAATAGTTACACCTGCAAGAGCACTCTTAAGCTGGAGATTTCGGGACTGGTGCTTTCAGTGAGTGCACATGTTAGCAACAACCTGTGAGTGTTTGAAAAAGCTCTTCTACATAAAGCCAGGGAAATATTCTGAATACAAACAGGTCAGAACGACTAACTGGGAAAAACTGGTGCCTGGACCTTGATCTTATGAACATTTATAAGCGTTTTCACCTTGCAGTCAATGGGACTTCTCAGAAGAGCTGAGCCCAAGGCTGAGGCTTTATACCTCCAGCACTGTTTTTTTTGTTGTTGTTGCTTTTTTTTTTTTTTTTTTTTTTTTGACTCTTTAGCTAAGATTGCCTAACAGGACCCTGCTCCAGCTGCCTCAAGGTGCTACTCCCATGGGAACCCCCAGCCTTGGCTGGGCTGCATGACATGCACCCACAACCACCATCTGCAATGCACCCACTGCCAAGGAAACAAACTGCAGGCTATTTTTAAAGGCAAACAGGCAGGCAAGGACACCAGGCCCATGTCAAAAAAGCACCCTCCCGGCCCCCCACTGCCCTCTGTGGGGGCATCCTCCTCCCTCCTGTCCTACCCGAAGGCTGGGCCAGCATGGGGCTCGGCAGCCACCTCCAGCTCTCAGATGGCACCCAAGGGCTGAGCAGCAGATTAGTCTCACGCAATTAAAATGCACTGAGTTAAAAGAAGCGATGCACTGGAAGCCAGCTGGCATCTAAATATACCGAGGCACATTGCACTTGAGACATTACCTTTGTGGAAAGGAGCTAGCAGCTCCAGGTTACATTGATAGAATGCTGCTGGCATGACAACTCCAGTAGGGACCAAAACAGGTGCCTTTGCAAGTACGTATTACCTAGTTGTACAGGCTAAAGGGGTCCAGCCCTAGAAATCCCTCCTTTTCCCCTCCCCTTGCACGTTCCCCCTCTTTGCCTGCCCATAAACTCCCACTGACAGAGGGGTCAGCAGTGCTAGACACCCTGGGGAACAAGGCACCAGCACTCATTGCTAGGAGAAAGGGTCTAAAAGAGAGTTAGAAAGAAGAAATGTTATTGACTTTACTGCAAAACGAGAACAAAGCCTGTTTACCACATGCTTTGTACAAAACCCCAGACCCTTTGTCCTCTGGACCTAAATGTGAAGCTCTGAAACAGCATCCAAGCTCTGCTTGACCACTCTGTGCCATCTCCTTTCTCGCACCACTCTCACCCCAGGTGAGCACCCATGCATGCACAGGCCCATGCAAGAACCTCGTTTCTACCCTTGGTCCTGCAGGGCTGGATCCATGGAAAGGATCACGGAAACACAACAGTAAGAGCTCAGCTATCTGCCCAGTGGGGTAGCTATTTGGAGAAGGTGATTTTTTTTGCACATTCTTTGCATTAGCCCCTCTGCCAAGGGAACTGGAGTTCACCAGTGTTGCCAAGAGCATTGTGTGCCTCCGCTGTCTAACCACGAAGATGCTTTCAATCTTCAGCACCAAATCCTGCAGTACTGCCACCTGCAAACTACCTCTCTCTCCCACTCGTGGGCTCAAGGACTGAAAAATTATCAGCATGATGCAATTTGGATATGTATTTCAGCCATCCATGTTAACTGTAATACTGTGATTTCCTCAAGTATTTCTCTGAGCTTTAACATTTTGAAGTCAATACGTATTGAAAGGTTCATGAGAGTCATTCCAGGGTGAAGATTAAATAGAATCCCAAACACCAAGAACAACTCCTCCTCCTCCTCCTCCTCCTCCTCTCTTATGAAACACTGCAGAATGAGCAGAAGATGAAATAACTTTCCATTCATTTTCTATTTTTAAACCCACTTGTTAATGTTTCTTGGCTTTTTAAAATATCATTTGACTAGAGCTCTATTAATTACCCAGTAGTCTCAGCAGTATGAATTTCTTCAGGATTTTTCCCCAAAGGAAACTCCCCTCACTTTTAGCCTAGTTTGGAGCTTCTCTCTGTTAACTTCTGGGGAAGCTTGCTTTCTGAAGATTCTTGTGTTTGTTCTCCTGCCACAGTAAAAGTTTCTATCATCTCCTGTATGTATTAAAGATATTCACATAAAACAGTTTGGAAATACAAAAATGGAAGGTTTTATGTAGATCATGTTTCCAGACCATCTCTAAAAACCTGGTCTCACCTTGAAAAGCCTTCTCACAGATTTTATTTGTTGTCCTCAGCAAAATGCAGCCAAACTTGTGAAATCTGCAGCAGGCCCCGCCTTCTTTGAAGAGCGTGTTTTGGACTACAAGACTGTCAGCCTTTGAAAACTCATGACCTGTTGGATCTTCATAAACAGCTTAGCCTGTTAATGCTTAGACATAAGCACTAATCTCTCTCTGCCTTTTATTGCCATGTAGCTTAGTACTAGAAATGTAGCATTTCACTGTAAAGCTAAACAGGTTATTAGGAGTGAAATTCTGCCATGGTGAGTACTCCTAAGAGATGCCAGTTATTCTTGTCCTTGCTCCTCCACCAGCATTAGCTTTTAACTTGAACTCCCCTCCCTGCCAACAGGTATCTTCGTACCAGAACAAACAGGTTGGATCCCGTCCTCGCACCGTTCCTGCATTTCCCTTTTTTTCCCCTTCAGATGTTTATAACAGCTGAGTTAAACATGACTGCTAAAAAATGCCAGCAGTGTTCATCATATCCTGTGCATCACCATTTCCCGCAACATTTATAATGCTGCAGTCAGTGTCTTCACAAAATCACCAATGGCTTCTTGATGCTTTTAATTCTTTACCTTAATTTTCTTCATTTCTTAAAAGTATAAAAACAAAGAAACAAACAAAAACAAAGAAACAAGACTTTAGCAAGACAGTTTTAAAGACTGGAGCACCTGAAGCTGCATTCCTGCACATGTATTTAAATAAATAAATAAATAAAATAAAATGAGCGAGCATTTGGTGATACCAGAAAGCTCCACATACTCACTACTAAAAATAACGTTAGTTTAAAGGGAGGGGGTTGTTTTTTATGAAACCTGAAGTGATGTAGGTTGGAAGAGACCTGTGGAGATCAGATTTCCCAATCCTTTGCTCAAAGCACAGCCAGCTCAGATGAGATTATGCAGGGCCTATTCTGGCTCAGCCTTGAATACCTCCACAGATGAAGACAGACTCCGACACCTGTTCAAGCATTTGACCCCCTCACAGTGAAAAATATTTTCTTAGCATCCAACTGGAATTTCCCTTCTTGCAACTTCTGTCATCACTCTTGTGCTATCACTGTGCATCTCTGAGAGGAGCCCAGCTCTGTCTTCTCTGCACCCTTGCATCACGGAGCTGTAGACAGCAGTAAGATCTCCCCTCTGTATTTTCTCCTGAAGACTGAAAAGACTTCTCATCCTTTCCTTACATGCCATGTTCTACAGTACCCACACTTCACTCGTTTTGTTTATTGGTCCCCATTTACCTTCAACAACCACAGGTTTGGATACATGGAAACAAGTGTATTTTTGGACCTTATCCCATTTCTTTTGGATGAACACTTCGGTTTTCATTCAGTACGTTGACAGTGAGAAGTTAGTAATTTCCACCAAGCAAAATTTCCTTGTGTGTGGACAAGTTTCTTTACCCAGGATGCCTACAGGCTTAAATCAAAGCAATCCCCTCTGTGACTTCATTGTAGGTATCTCAGCTAGCACAGAAAGTCCACAGGCACCCTTGGTGCATCACCACCCCACCAGGAACACTTCATTACTCCACCACCATGGCAAGCAAACAAGGAATCAGGGGAACAACATGAATTTTGCACATATCAGTACTACCTTCGTTGAAGTTGTCATCAGTCGAGATGTGGGTGAGGGGAGACTGGGGCCGGGAGTCCCCACACAGGGAATAGCTGTGCTCTGCCTGGATGAGGGGCGCCGGGGATGCTGGAGACAGCTCCACCTCCATCACTTCATTCTTCTCAGACAAGAAGGGATCGTTCAAGAGCTGGCCTAGGACATCTGGTGAGAACTCATCCAGGAACTCTGTGAAGTGCTGTGGAGATAAAAGGGGGAATAAGTCTATCTCCTTGCCTGTCTGCCTTGTCAACAACATGAGAGCATTGATCAGAACAATCCCAGTATCTGCACCAGGCAGCTGTGCCAGCCAGCAGCAGGAACTACCAGCCCTGCTTAAAGACCTCCTGCTACAATCGCTACTTCAAGTTGAAAAGCTACAGCTAGAACAGCTGTCCTCTTGTAGGCATACATTGAAACAGAAAGGTCTGTGATTAACTCACAACAAAAGCAGAAAATAGAAGCACAGTAGCCGTGCCCTGAAGCAACCTCCTTTTTTGCACCAAAGGTGTTCCGTATGCCACCACCAATGTGCTACCACACGTCACCCAGACATTGTGAGAGATCCTACGGGATTTATTGTCAGAACGCTTTGTGTATGGAATAGAACATACTGGGTTAATGTTCACTGAAGCACAGAGCAGAAAAAGGAAACGTACACCAGCACAGACCCTCGGTGACCACATATGACAACTCTAACTGCCCAGAACAGGCGATGTGCTCTAGGAAAACAGGTCCACACGTCTCCAGACAAGCAAGCAGTGCATTTGCTATGCACTAGATTTCCTGGCTAATTTATATATCTATTTCAGAAGTAGCATTCCAGCTAGGACAAGAGCACTCATCCAGTTTCTAGGCCCCACAGCTGGAGCTCCTGCCAGCCAGTACTAATTACCACTTTATTTATTACACTGGGTGCATTACACCGACAATGCATGGTATGTCTGTGTGTACTTGTACTACGAATAACTTTGCGCTTGTTTCTTGTTCAAAATGAGCACAAACCACATCTCCTGGTCGTGATCTTCTTCCTTGAGACCCCAGTAGAGTTCCCATCAATACCCAAAAACTCTGCAGCTCTTTCTGTTTTCATTTCAAATATCAGAAGGCATCTTGGACAGACCAAGAAACTGCATTGCAAGACACCATTCTTGCTCATCTTATTCACACAAAGAATTCTATTTTAGTACAAAAATGTTTGTACAATGAATTATAATGAGCTTTTCCAAACAATCAGGCATTATCTACCATTTTATATAGGAGTCTTTGTCATCTGGGGCACAGTCCTAAGTCTGTTTGATTTGCTCTGTTTTTGCAGGCAGTATTGATCTTGGCTCTTCGTCTCACTCTCTCCTGCAGAAACAAACACTGAAATTCAAGATCTGACTTCCTGTAGGCTAAATTAAGAATTAAACTAGTCAATATTGCATGAATCCACGAGGGAAGCAGCATGCTTACACCTCTCGCATGCACACTGCACAGCTCCAGCAGCATTTGTGACCTCAAAGCTTGATGCTGGAAAACAGTAAGCTCAGTCTTCTCCTACAGAACCCACGATACATTTGAAGGGACACAAGCGCCTCTTCCAAGATGCTCACCAATGCTAACTGGAACTTCTTTCAAAATTAGAAAGGCTTCAGTCAATTCTGACAGACACTGAGGAAAAGAAAATATTTACTAAACATAAGGCAACAAACAGAGAACCACAGTTACTATGTGCAAACAACAAGCTAGCTAAAATAAAGCCTTTACAAATGGCAAAATGGATTCATAGTCTTGTGTTAACTTGCTGTAAATGATAGCTCTACTAAACAAATTCTCAGACGACTCAGCAAGAAGGTCATCACCACATTAGAAAGCCATTTTTATTTTAATTTCAATACCCAAGGACTCACTCTTCACATCCAGGGCTGCTTCCCAGTATCTGCAAGGCTAAATGTATAAACTACTGTTCCCTACTAAGCAAAGCAGAATGAGAAAGGATGCTCAGGATTAGTTGAATACCCTCGTGTAGCATTAAGGACAATAAGTAAAGCAGGTTAGGCAGCTATCAAAGTGTGAACAAGGGACAGTAATGCTTCCCTACCATGACAAAAGGCAAAGATGAACCTACAAAAAGCAGTGCCTTGCTTAGGAAGACCTTTTTCCCCATAGTTTACATGCTTCTTTTCCTTCAGGCTAGTAGTAAGTGTCAATTATATTTGCTTGCATTTTGTCCGAAAACTGGCTAGAACATTTCCCTCTATCTAATTCCTGCATACATTACTCTGACTGATGACTAACATAAGCTGAAAAGGGGCTGTTACAGCATTTGTACACTGGTTTCAAGACAAAGCTACATTACCAGCAGCAGCATCTAACCTGAGGATGTCACCCTGGAAAATATCATACCTAAGCGCTGACTTGGTCTGACACAATTCAGTTGTTCTAAATTAAAACAGACCCAGCTGATAGACAAAATGACCACAGGCTACTCAGCTATTTTTGGCAAATTCACACAAAGATTTCTGTTAGCCTTCTACATACTACTGCTTCAATATGAAGAAATTTGTACCAATTGCTATCTACTTCTTCTACTTGCTTAAAGTTAGTTTAGATTTTTTTTTTCTTTCAAAGTGGGTATTTTTCCTAAAACCATTTCAGGAAAAGCAACAGAGGAAACAAACATTTAACTTCCCGAAACCAGACAAAAAGAGGACCTTGGGGTAGGGAAGGGAGTTCAACGTGTTCCTCAACATGTGTGCTTTCTCCTTCCCAATTGCAGCTGCAAAGCTGACAAGCAGCAAGCTGTGAGGAAGAAAAGAACGTGCATGTACAACAGAAGTGTCTGACAGCAAATAAATGGTCCGTCCATTTTTCAAATGGTTCTTTCATTTTATTATCATGTTTTCATCTTATTTTTAATGGTCTGTGATGTAATTGAACACTGATCAACAAAGAAGCCTCAAACAAGGACCACAAGCCAGACTGGACTCAGTGAAGAGATACAGTTTTGGGGGACCTGGATTTCTCGGACATTAGAAAAAACAACACTGCTTGAGTCACAGGAATATTTTGTATATACACCTCTCTACTGCAGTGAACACATGAAGCTATCTTGCCTTTTTTTTTTTTTTTTTTTAAGAAAACAATAGTCTCATTGAAAGCAGCCCCATTTGCTTTTAAAATTAAAAATGAAAAGGCATTTAAGCAGCAGCTACAGCTGAAGCTTTTAGTAGTCAGGCAGCCAGCTCCTCACAGTTTCCACCTAACCCTAAACTGCTCTCCTGTACCTTTCCAAGGCACGTCCTCCAACCCTCCTCCTCTTCTCGCTCTGCCCTCTATTTCCACACACACTGCAGTCATCAACAGCCACTTCCAGAGCCGAAAACCACCCAACAGCCTGCCACTCTGATACTGCAGCAACCACCCCTGCACTCAGGAACAAGAAGGGGCAATTTCGGGAGGAAACGGAGAATTTTACACTGCCAGAAACTGAATATACATTTGGTTGAAGAAGAAAGAAATCCTTTGTCTGCGGCTTTCAACTTGGCATCTTTCCCCAGCAAAGTTTACCTTTAAAAAGAGAAAAGAACACTCACATGAAAAAAGTGCTTTTCAGAAAACAAACAAACAAACAAAAGCCTCTGCAGACAGCTCTGTTGCCAGCTTCCTTCTATCCTCACACACCACTGCCGGTGACAGCACTAATTACAGATACATTGGTACAAGGAGTCCACTTGAATTATTAAACTCTCCTCCCCACAGAGCAGAGAGATGTGTTCAGCTGGGATTTTAACCTCTGTAAAAAGTCGTGGATTTAGGACAGTCATAACCTTATCTTCCACTTCCCCTCCTCCCAGAGCACTGCAAAGACAAACAAAACACCAGGGCTCGCGTTTGCAGGGAGAAAGCTGCAGCTCCACAGAGTTTCACCGCCAATCTGCTTGGATGTTGGCTCCCGCCTATGAGCCAGGTGCTTCTGGGGAACACAAAACACCTACAGACATCGGCCCCGCGCTAAGCAAACAGGAGAGAGCTCTTGCATCCGGGCACGCGGTGGATTTTGGATAGCTCTTAGAAAGTCCTATTTGGCTGCAGGCCAAGTGAGCCGCAGGCTGCAGCTCTCACAGCGTCGGACTGTTCCTGCCAGACAAAGCCCCTTTTAGCTCTGCCTAAGGGACAATTTTTTTTTTTATTATTATTTTTTTTTTCTTGCTTGTCTGCTCAAATGAGCATCTCTGAGGTAAAACAGACTCAGGTTTCGGTAGTTTCACGGGAGGGCTGACTTCTCCAGCAGATTGCCTGAAGGCAGACCAGAGCAGCGCTAGCACTGGTTAGCTCAAGGTGTCACGTTATCAGGACTAAGAATGAAACAGTCGTGCCCAGGAAAATGGCTTTCGAAGAACTCACTAAAAAAGGAATGAGGCCGAGAACCCCAGACGACATTCCGTAACTACATTTAAATTATTAATCAAGTGACATGCTTTGCTGAGCCTGGAAAATGTACTGTGTCAAACAGGAGACCTATGTGCTTCCCACAAGAGTACACCCAAGGTTTTCCAGCAGAGATATCCCAGATGGGAGCTGCAACAGCGGCACCCTGGCCCACCACAGGCTCCAGGACCCTGCTTGCCAGCCAAGTGCTACAAGCCGGCCATGCCCCACACTCCAAACGAATCCTACAGGCAGGCCATGCTCTTCAAGAATCAATCCCGTGGCAAGCTGCCCTACATGCAATGTGCTGGGGCGAGAACCAACCACAAATTTAAGATATTCCCCTCCTGAGAGTCTCTGCTCCCCCCTGCTCCCCGAGTCAGGGCAGCAGGCCTGCCGCTCCTGGAGGGATCCACGTCTCCCTCCACAACAGGAACTCCCCGTGTGGGAGCATCACTTCTGTCCACCAGGCACTTGGGATAAAAGTGAAGCCCACCATTGGCCTGTGGGTAAAAAACTGCCCAATATTAACCACTTGTAAGGTCTGAGCTGCAGGGACTGCATCCTTACTTCTGTACCAAAGGAATAAACAGAGTGGACATCATGTACACGGCAGTGCTCACAGAGAACATACGGAGATAGGGGAGACAAACCAGTCCCCATTTGTAGGGATGTAGACGTACACCCCAGGCATGAATTTGCCCCCACCCCCAGTTTCCTCTCTCACCCTAAGTTAATTGGGAGATGAGGGAATCATCTCTTCCGCAGATCTTTCATGGTTTGTATAATCAAAGGTGCGTAGGAGATAAAAGAGCATCACAGAAGATAGCACCATTTCTGGTTAATAGCGGCTACATGGAGATACCATCTCCTTTTCAAGGAGGCAAAGGCACATTTCACAAGCATCTGGCAGCTGCTTATATGGTAGCTGAGGAGGTCTGACTAGGAGTCACAGCTGTTAACACAAGGCTTCAAGCCCTGGGGCATCCAGGCAAGGTGCCAGTTGTTAAAGATGGCAAATACATGCTATTCTGTCTCAATGGGCTCAGCTCTAGACTAGGTTGTACGGCAAGAGCTGTCCAAGGCACCACACACAGCTCTGCCTAAGTTTGAAAGTGCAGCACCTACATTAGGGCCTAGAGCAGAGACCTGCCCTTTCCAGTTAATGCAGAATCATGCCTAGAGACATTGCTCATGGAGGACTGCATACACAATCCTACCAATGATGAGGATGCAGCAGAGAAGTCCAAGACTTTCTGCATACCCCAACTCAAAGGCACTTTCTAAAAAGCTCCCTCAACACCGGTGTTTTCTTCCCAGACATGTTGCTGGTGGTGCAGTTGGTTTTTCTGTTTCAAGTTCACCAGCAATGCACTGGAGGTATGAGCCAGCTTCCAAACAACCAAAACAACTGTTCTCAGCACTCATCGGCACTTGGGCATCAGTTCATTTTCACATAAGATTCAAACACGAACTCTGCAGATTTTCAGGTACATCTCATTCCTCAGCTTCCTCCTCTTCTGGCAATTCTTTATGTTTGCAGCAGGTAAGCTGGCCAACACATTCTTCTCCAAACAGCCACGGCTTGGATCACGTAGCATTCATCTTTGTCAGCTTTGAGAAGAGCTACCAATGGAGCCCCCTATAGCCTCACCTCCACAATTCACTCACGCATACCCTTCAGGGAACTGAAAAGCTCATCTACTGGCACAGGATGCGTTGATACATCACTGTTACGAGGCACAGATCCAAGCTCCTGCTGCACTGCTCTTACAAGGATGAAAAATGAAGGACGACCTGGCAGCAACACAGTATTTTTCCAGAAGACTGATTCCAAAGATGGGGGCTGAAAGAGAATCAAGGCCAACCCTCACCAGCACCCCCACAGGGAAAAGAGTGGAAGAGCAGATGGCTGCACGCTACACAATTTGATATACCAGGGTGCTTACCTTTAGTATGTGTTAATTTGGGGAAGGAGAAGAATAAGGGAAAAGAGACACCAGTTTTTTTTGGTATTTTTTTTTTTAAAAAAAAAAAAAAAAAAAAAAAAAAAGTCATCCGACCATACTTGAACTGGCTGAAATCTCAGTTCCCCAGAAGACCTCTTGGACAGACCATAGTATTAATAAGCATGCAACTGCAGGCACATCTAACTGCTCACTCTTAAATGAGACACAAAGACCTTCCCTTTTGGCCTGATTAAGGACCAGAATAGCTGGAAGGGCTTTCTGATGGCAGGAGAAATGTCTTACACACAGCCACTGCAGAGAACAGGGAGACTGAGGACTGTAAACAGTGCCCACTAGTCATGCCTAGAACTTGCTGATAAAACAGCAGAGATTGGCTTGTGTACCTGCCAAGGACAAATAGAAGGAACCTCAGATTTCTAGGTGTGTATCTTTTACAGTGAAAAAAAAAAAAAAAAAAAAAAAAGAAAACCAAGACACAGAGGAATAGTTGCTTAATTATTTTACTCTACTATAAAATTCTGTACTATATAGTCATTGACTACACTGAAATTGCCTCATTTGCAGGAGGATGTGAAGAGTAACATGCAATCAGTATTTGAAAACAGCAAAGAGATCTACCATAACAGCAGATAGGATCATTTGGAGTCTCACACCAGCAATTACTCATTTTAATCACCAAAAAAAAATATGGATGGATTAAAAAAAAAAAAAAAACACTAAGTGAATAACATTCAGGTTGTGTCATCAGCAAAACAAATGCCAGGAAATTCAGAGCTAATGGATTTACATGGTAATTAAATCTGCACATCTTCCCAACTTGCTCAGGTTACACAGCTGGAAATGCTGAAGTTCATGCTGAGCAAATCTTATAATCCACCCCATTATGCACACATGCATGCACACACTTCCATTGCAAACACTCAAGTATTTCCAACCGACAATCGGCAAAGCAGCAGCGTATTTATTTTTAACTAATGGGGGATTTTTCAAGCAGCATATTTATTCCTTCGCCTTTCCTCGTTCAAAAATATTCTTTCACTTTCTTTAACCTGTCCTCCTCCGAAGAATTTGGGATTTGAAGAGGGAATTGAAAATAAAATTAAACTCTGTAATAACTAGGAGTAAAGAGGAGTTGAAAGAAAAAGGAGGAGCCCCTGCACAGCCGAGGCACGGGTGAGAAGCAACCCTGAAGTTCAGTGTCTCTTAAGCCCAGTGTCTGCATACAGAGAAAAGGATGCTATTGCTCATTCCTAGCACGGGCCTCTCGGGAGCCATTTAAAATAGGAAAATCCTTCTCACATTCCCCTGCCCTCCCCCCAGTGCACAATTCTTGGACCTAGTCTAACTTTTCAATAGGCTGGGTGCATGTTTTTCTATTTCCCCTCCCCATAGGAGCTAAAGTCAGAGAGGAGTGACTCACAGGGGGCAGCACACCAGAGCACTGACTCAGTGAGCTGGAAGCCCTTCAGGAAGGCTCCCCATTTGGGTCCCTGGGCTAGACCACAAAAAACATTATCAATTTTGTGTTGCAAGTGTCTGGATTATGGACTCAAGTCAGACATATTCATTTGTTTGTCTCAACTACAGATTTTTTCATTATTTAAGGGATTTTTGTTTTTTGGTGTTTTGTTGTTGTTGTTGTTTGCTTATTTTTCTCCTCGAACACCAGGCTCACTGGTATGCACTTCATTTGTCTCATAAATCAGCTCTTGGGCTGCCAGCTCGAGCTGCAGAACTACAGAAATCTGAAGCTCTCCCTCACTTTTCCCCATGCCCTTCACTCCATCCACGGGCAGCATGGCCACAATTTTTTATCGAGTGATTTTAGAGGCTCCGAGACAAGCCTGGCTGACAGGACTGCCTTTGACAAGACTCCAAAATGCCAAGAGTTGCAGCAAGCCTCCCTCTGCCACCTCCAGCTGACGTGACTCACCCTGGACAGAGAGGGTAGTTGAGCTTCCAAACCTTAGTCATTGGTGTCTCTGGTGGTTTCTGGCATCCAGGCAAGGCGCTTAAGCAGACCAGTTATGTCTTTTTTAAAATCATCTCGTGAAGAACCGAACAGATGCAGTTGGTTTTGTTTGTTTTACTTCGTTTTTGCCCCAGCGTTTTTGCTCCATGCATTTAATGCCAGTCAAAAACGTTTGCTGTGAGCTAACTCAAATGTGCTGGGTTGGTGCACCTACTGGCTCCTTGGAAGGAACTTAGGTTTGCTGCAAGCTTTGCATCTAACTAGTGTCTTCTGGGCAGCCACCCAGTGTTTAGCCAAAAACAAGCAGTGAAAGAAAGCCTTCAGACAAGCTGAAATCTCTGTATACAAATTTTACAACTCACCAGTGGGCATTTATGGCCTTGTTAGCTGCCCAAGAGCTAGGCAGCAGGGATAATACGTTTTGTCATTGCACAGCTGGTTTAACTTATTGCCACTTTTGAAAGAAAACAGTTACTTTGGTTTCCTTTTAAATACACACAGATAGGCCTTAACATTAGAGCACTATTTCAAAACATTTGGGCACACTGCACTTGGTTTCATTTATCACCTTCCCGCATCAGGAAGATGGGAGGGGAGGAAAGCAAGGAAAACTTCCCTCAGTCCTCGTGTATCAGCATGGCTTGTTGAAGGGCACAAATAAGCCCTTTGTAAAGGCCACAGCCAGCATAATAATCCTTGCATTTCAAACAGAACCACTAGCCTTGTACCCATCTTAAAGACGACTTACATAGCAGGAAGAAGAGAAGAATAACCAAGGGAAGAAATCAGAAGTCACGGGGGTTAACCAGAGGGACTACACCGGGGCAGAACCCTCTCCCCATCACAGACTAACACCACGCCAGTCAGTTACTTAAAGCAGAGATGCTGTAACCTGCCCTGCAGGCAGTTCGCTCATCTGCTCGCCCCACAAAGTCTCATTACCATCCCCATACACCAAGCAACACCTGAAGCTGCCAGCCTCAGGCCAGGGGCACAGCCTCCCAGAAACAACCGCCCCAGCGGGCACGCTGCACCGGGTGCTGGCAGAGCAGGGCAACATCGAAACGCCTTGTCTAGCTTCCCCTTAGTGCGGAGGGCTCCTGCAGAGCACAGATGCTCCCCAGCTCAGCCTTTTTCGTGTTTGAAGTGTTCCCAGCAGCCTCCTCCCTAAGGACCAAACCAGTATCTTTCAAAGGAGGATCTTAAATTAGTCTGAACAGTGTAGGTAGGAAACAACAACTTCTGCTCCATCGCTGGAGCTCGCTGCACGCTCTCGCTTGCCACTCGTGACTGACAGGACACTTAGCATTTAAAACAAACGTCGCTATTTTAATCTCCAAGAACTTTACTTCTTTAAGGGCTGCGAAGTTTAAATGGCAGAGATCCAGCTCGCAGAGGTTATCGTTCCTTCTTTTTCCTAGCAGCAGCTGCAGACCTACATTATGACCACAGTCATAATTCAGGTCTTTAATTAAGGCTTTCTGGTTATTATAAAATAAGTAAGGCTTTACTATTGGTATTGGGCAGCTTAAGAGTAGAGTGGGCGTTTTATTTCACTGAAGAGTTATTAGGATTTGTTTTACAAATGCATTTTTAGTTGGAGGGAGGGGTGTCTTTTGTGTGCTTGTTTTAAGAGTAGAAGTATGGAAGCTGAGGCTGGAAAAGAAAGGACGCAAAGTTAAGCTCCTAAATGTTTATTTAAATGCTCTTGATTTTTGAAGAGTCAGGCTCTCTCTCCAAGTGACTCCGTAAGTTGATCGTGGACAACATGATAGCTTTTATGAAGTGCTGCCTGATGTACGTAGACATAATGGTTAACATTGCAGACGCATGTAATATCTTAGAAGCAAAATGATCACCACACACACGTAATCCTTCCTTGAGCTCAAAACAAAAACAAAAACCAGGTGCTTGATCACAGAGTAAGGAGAAAAAATAAATAAATAAACAAACGGTGGTTCTGCAAAATACATGTGAAGAAATCCATAGGTCCCATCACCTTACCTGGGAGATGAACTGCCCTGCCTGAATCAGAGCTCAAGGATCAGCAGCCTTTGGCTAACAATGACCTCAGCTGCCACGGGGCTTAGACCCTGCCCAGCAGAAACTGCTGCCCCCTCTATCAGACAGATATCTACTATCAGGCAGAAAGAGAAACAACGCTGGCAGGACTTTGTGTTCTGTGTTGCTATCGCGGAGCGTTACACATTAAGCACTGTGCACTAGGACAGTCAGTTTGATGTCAAATCCCATTCCAGCATGTGATCGAGCCAGACAGTGGAACAAACCATCACATTAAAGAACCCCTTACCTGTAAGCAAGTCCTACACCTTGCTTCCCGTAAAAACATCCTCAGTTTTGATCTGATATACCTCTCATCCCTCCCACAAACTTGCACCGTGGCAAAGTATCAGCTCTGTATGCATCCAACAGGGGGTATAATCAAACCGAGCCCTTCCAAAGCCATCAAAACTCTTTCAGCTTGCAACTATGCCCTATGCTTCATGTCCACACAGCTACTGCCCTGGGAAGCTAAGAAAGCAGAGTAATATGACTAGTGAAAACACCTGGGAAGACTGTCCCTATCTTGTACCTGAAGCCATGACACTAGAGCTGCACTGAAGCAGCCAACTCTGTACAAACCCACCCCACAAAAGTATGCCTTGCGTTTCAAGCTGCCTCCAGTGGCCCTCCTCACCATGAGTTGGAGGCTTCAAGACATGCACTGCACCAGTACATCCGTAATTCTGCAGAAATCCACAAAGAAATTCATAGAAATAGCCCGCTTCGTATGGACCAGTACCTTCATCAACACCGGCACTCGGGCACCCTCCCTCTAAGAAGATGCATTTTGCATTACATCACCCTGGGAGAGGTGGGGGTCACTTGCCATTACTTGTGTCAGAGGCAGAGCAGTTTGTATTGAAACTGTACTGAAAGCTGTAGCGAGAAAGGAAACAAGGAGACAGGATGTGAACGAGATAAAATAAATATACATGGAGAAGTATGCGCGGCATTTGTCTAGACACATTATTTTAAGGCACCCCATACTTTAGAGCCAGTCAGTATTCCAATTTCCTACAACAATTCCTTTGTCACAGAGCCAGAAAACATTACTTCAGTCATCTTTATTTATAAAAAAAGAAAAAATAATAATAATAAAAAAAGGAATGGTTCTGAATCAAGGTTCAGGCCTTAAAATAGCAGTAGATGGCAACATCTGTATCCTAACACACGGTCTTAAAAAACGAAACAGAACAAAAACCAAAACAAAGTCTGTAAGCTTCGTTCTCTGTGCTTTCCTGAGATACAGGGACTAGTGGAACAACTTATGTAGTAATATGTGCACTGTCTCTGTCTTCACAAGACTTCATGATACAGGTGAGACTTTCAAACCTGCATTGTCTTAATTTGGCTATGAGCAGGCGTTGCAGCATCTTCCAAGAGCCCTCCCCCATGCAGAGCATCATAAATCACAGAATGGCTTGGGTTGGAAGGGACCTCAAAGACCATCTAGTTCCAACTAGATGGCAGGGATGCCAGCCACAGGATCAGGCTGTTCAGGGTCTGATCTAACCTGGTCTTGAACACCTCCAGGGATGGGGCATCCACAGCAGAATTCCTACTGTTCCTGCGGTTCCCTGCAGAACCCTGCATCTCACAAAGGTCTGGACATCAAACTTTAATTTCCAGACCTTTGCTCCCAAGCAGCATCACTTCTCAGGACACAGAGTTCCTGGGAACTGGGAATGATGCTCCAAGCTACAGGCAAAGGCTCCAGGGGAGGAGCAGAACAGAGGCACAGGAGCAACAGAGCCAGAAAAGCAGACATGCACAGGGAATGCAATAGGATGGGGAAGGGGAAAGTCACCATGCTTCAAAAGGAATAAAATAAATCTACAAAAGATACGTAGAACTCTAAGGTTACACAAGACCTTCCTCCATCCCCAGTTACATATTTTTGCCAAGTGTCACTGACTTCTGTGCCCTGACATTTAAAACCCCCCATCACAAAACATCTGTTCTTGCCACTGTTATGGACTTAGTCTGTTTTGTTTGTTTGTTTGCTTGTTTGTTTTCTTCCACACTTGAAACAAGTTCAGAAAGGACATTAGACATGTTAGGAGATGGCACTGGGTTCCTGCATCCCCAGGTCACGGGGAAGCAGGCATGCTGCTGCGGGAACACCGTCGGCAGTGCAGCCCAACCTCAACTGCACTGAAATTTCCCTACCCTTCTCCTGCAACAAACCACACAAAACATACTCATGTCCTCCAGCCCATACTCCGCAGCCCTGAAGAGCTGGTCGAGCTCTTCAAGCTGTCCCCGTACAACAGAGGATCAAGAGAACCCAGGAGAAGTCCTTTAAACAAGAAGGCATCAAGGTCAAACCAGATCTCCGAGGTCCCTTCCAACCCGGGCTTTCCTCTGATTCTATGTGGATTGCAAATCATTTATGAACACTTCAGCATATGTCTAAATAAATAACGACAACAAAAAACCCTGCCAACTCTCCGTGGCAGGTGAAGAGAAAGCCATACGAGGCAAACAACCCTGCCTACCACGGAAATCAGAGCACCCACAAAACTTACATATTTAGGCTACTGGAAGAAAGGAGATATTAAGGGGAGTTAACATACATCAGGACGTAGAAAACAGGAAAGAGTTAACAGAAAATACAATTCGGAGGGAAACAAGACCACTTCTGAGCTCATTAGGCCCTAGAAGAATGTTAATTATATGTCGGGCAATTGCTTGGCTGAAGTTATGTGGGGGAAGGGGAGAGGACCAAAATGTTTAATTGAACACTCCTGGGAGGGGGCGGTTCTGAATTACTGCTCTTTATATGAGAAATAACAGATGATACAGCCATCCCACAGGATGGTAATGAACTGATTTTCAGCCCAACAACAACGAAAGAGAAGATAAAAACAACAGCTACTCAAAGCTGACCATTTTAATTAGCAGGCCTAGAAAGCCTCCATCTGAAAAGTCTGAGCAGAGCTGCTAAGGAGCTCTTGAAACTATTTTCAGCAAGAGACAATACTGATGGACTGGTAGAAACACAAAAATATTTAAGTGTAAACAAGGCAGCCGAAGTAACAGCAAATTAACCTACCTGCTGTTCATTCCTGACTAAGGGAAGATATGGAGATGGAAGAGAGTAGTTAGAGTCCAAGAACAAAAGGGAAGGAAGTCTAATTTATGCTTATAATTCCACAGTCATTTATAATCCAGCTTTGCAAACGTTATCTCTTTTTGTAATAATCTTACGAGCTTAATATACCTTTCCTCTGGTACGGCAACTCATATGGTTCTACAGAAAATGAAGGCACAGCGACATGAAGTCAAGATGACACATTCAGTGGGATAAATAAATAAGAAATCTTTCAATGTGAAACATAAACCAATAGATTGCGCCATATGTTTTCAGTGGGTTCCCACAGGGATCAGCTCTTGGCCCCAGACTCTCCTATTTTATCAGTGACCTGAGAGGAGAAGTCACAACCACTGAACTCTGCAGATAACACAGCTCCAGCAGGAGCAGTGAGTAATGAGAAGGTCAGGTCACAAAAACAAAACACAGATTACTTGGTAAGTGGCCATAAACAAGCATCGTGTTTTAAATAAAGCCAAAGGTAAAAATACTACTGCTACGAAAGAAAGGCCCCCAGTCACGCTCGCCTGATGGACGAGTGGACAATCAGAAGTGGAGATCTCAAAAAGGACTTGGGATCGCAGGAGAAAAGTGGACAAAGGAGCACCCGCTGGGCAGGTACTGCAAGCTTTGGGGCCTGGGGAGGAATTCCTGCACCAGGAGAGCCCTCCCCTCCCTTCAGCCCAGCTCATGCCTTAGGCCAGAGCCAGAGCATTGCTGCCTTACGCAGTGCTGGGACCAGCCCTGGGATGCTCACAGATATCCTGAGATGGAGACCGGTGCCTGGCCCCCATAGCCAAAGAACAGGAGGGACGTAACAGTACTGCCTAACATGCAAACCTCTTGCCTTTTCTTTCTTTCTTTCTTATATTAAATGAGGCTTCATATTTAAAAGAAGTCCCCCATAAGGCTTGATCCCCAGCTACAGTTTTGCTCCACAGCCTTACAGCAGTCACACAACGTGCTGCACGTCTGCGCCCAGCACACAACCCACATGGGCTTAAGAGACTTCCCAGGTCAGAGGCATATGAAGGAGGAATTTATTTTCTCCATGCTCATTGTGAATGAAGCTGCTACTGGCCGCAGCCATGCTCCAGTCCTGTACTGCCAAATTCAAAAAAAAAAAAAAAAAAAAAGATGTTGGTCAGCCAGGGAATTCCAGAGGACCATCAGAATCACTGCAGAGCTGGAAATCCTGCCTCAGAG
Source organism: Oxyura jamaicensis (assembly GCF_011077185.1). Lineage (NCBI taxonomy): Eukaryota > Metazoa > Chordata > Aves > Anseriformes > Anatidae > Oxyura > Oxyura jamaicensis. Next base: position 59,892,965 of record NC_048893.1, on the reverse strand, counting down.
CAAAAACAAGTAACAGAAGAAGAAACCAATATATTTAGCTTGTCAAAGAGGAAATGAATGCAGAACATGAACTTTAACTACTGAAACTGGGAGTAAGCCTTGGAGAATGGCCCTACCAGCTTGCAGATAAGTTTACATGTTAAAGCCAGATCCATTCACAGTGCTTATAAAGGAACACAACATTAAAAAAAAAAAAAAAGAAAAAAGAAAAAGGAAGGATGATCAGTCACCACTGACTTTATAAGCTGAAGCCAGATCCATTCATAGTAGTTATAAAGGGGCACTAAATATATATATATATATATATATTTAAAAAAAAAAAAGGTGGGGTAGGATAACCATCAAGGAACAACATGAATTCTTTGACCCAAGCCATCCTTAATCCAAGACTGGAGGTTTCCCCACTAAGATATGCAGGAATTCAAACAGGAAACAATCTGGGGAAGTTTTACAATCCATAATTTACATAAAACTAAACTAATTAATCATAATCATTTCCTTTGGCCTTCTTGCAACAAAACAAGGCTGTTTACTAGAGCAGCAGCACGTTCTGGAGAAACCAATGCAAACTCAGAGCTGGGAAACCTGCTGATGCTGCTTTGCATTCCTCCACTCCAGATAACTCGCTATCCTTATCAGGAAGGCAGCCGGGTAACACAGTTCAAGAACCAAGGTTTAAGACCAAAGGTTGTTCACTACACACAACCCACCCACTCGGGAGCAAGCTCCCAACAAAGCACTCGATAAACTCAGCACTTCAACTCGCAAAGGCAAGTGGCACCAGCCCATGGAAAGCCTTCTCCCTTCATTTATTTTTAAGGCTGGGTTCCCGAGCCGTGCTGTAGGAGTGGCTCAGAGCTGCTCCCCACACCCGAGCTGGTCTGGTGGACGGCTGCGGACACCCCGCAGCTGCGGACACCTCCACCACTGCAGGCTGCTGGCCACGGCACTGCGAGCAGCAACCCAAAAAAGAGCTGGGAGAGGGTCACAGATGAGAAATTCAGCAGGCTTGCACTGGACTTCAGGGTTTCTCAATCAAAGAGACTGAAAACAAAATCAGCCAGCAACACCCACACATACAAACTGTTCCTTACCCTTTTGATACGGATTTTGTCCTCAGGGGCAGCTGCGGTTGTACCAAAGCATAAGTAAACACTTGCGACAACCTGCAAGGACTCACAAGCAGATTGCTTTGTGATCGTTTTCAGATCCCACAGTGAATTCCCAAACACACCACGCATGATAGAAGCCTGTTTTCAGTGGCAATGGGAGTTCCCAGCAAGCCGAGTGAGGGCAATGCCGGGGCATGTGGGGGAATTAAAAGGAAGCTTCCACGTGGAGGGAGCGATTTCAAAGGAACTCATTCAGCAATTGCTCTTTTCAAAGTCTCCTTTACACTTCCTAGTTAGCAAAGCTGCACATGTCTGGGCATCTCTTTAACAGCCTCTCCTGCTTTCCAAACGCTGAGTTTGCAGCATCAGAAGGCTGTCCATAGCAGAGATCATCCGAGGCAAGCTATTTTATTTTTGCTTTGAACCTGAGAGCACAAATGCAAGCATCCCCAATTCAAGCACCTAGAGAACAAGATACCTTGGGCTTTTAATAAATAAAAGCTTAATAAAGCTTCCTTAACATTTTTCTTTATAAAAATTAAAATAAAAAATAAAAATAAAAAGTGAACAAGTGACAGAGAGGAAGCAGAGGGAGCATTTAAGGGAATAAGGAGTTTCATCCTGTTTCAGGGATTAATTACAGGATTAACTCCACCAGGCAATGCGAGTTTCTGGCACTAAAAGCAGAACTGCGTTCTAGCCAACGCCTCCAGCCAGCACACACACACACATACACACACGCACCCCTTCCCAATCCACATCCCTCAAATGCTAATGCACAAACAAAGGCACTTTCCCTTGCAGTGCTGTGATTTAATTAATTGGCTATATTGAGCGAGCGCACCGCACGGTGCAGAGGATGACTCTCCCGAGACAGCCAGAAAAGTTTGCCAGAGTCCTGGGGATAGAGACGGGCGGAGGGAAATTTCAGACATTGCATAAGCACCGGCACATGTAATCGCTCCCTGGCGTTATCCCAGCCAACGCAAATGCAGACCTGTGCGAGCTGTAGCCAAAAGCTACTCGAGCCATTCAGAGGCAACTCAGCGCCTGATGAGCAGGCAGGAAAGGGACCGAGAGGCGCAGCCCGTGCGGAAAGGACGGACACACGGCCCTCCCAGACGTCCACCCCAGCATCCAGCAAGCGCTGGCTCCACGTCCCCACAGGCTGACCCTTCGGCCTGTGCTTGTGTAGTGATTATCCCAAGGCTCAGAAGGCAGAAAATAGTGTTCTTTTCCTTTTCCAGCCTGGCCCTGCCGGGCCTGCAGAGCCACCAGTCTCGTCTCCCCTCACCAGCATCCCTCCCAGCCCATCCCACTCACTTATCTGCAGCCCGAACCCACGCTGAATTTGAGAGGGGGCAGGCACCCCTGCTCGCCTATCAGCCAAAACACATAGAAAGGATCACCATGAAGCAACAGGCCCCTTTCCCGACCGAACACCAACAACCAAAACACAATTCTCATTTCAGTGTAGGACGTCATGTTTTTTCCATGCGTTCTGCGAGCCAGCTGCAACGCACAGCCATGTGAAACCCTGTTTATCACCCAACCAGCACAGCCCCCGGCATTATGCCTTCTGCTAGCTCAAGCACAGAGCACCTGGCGGAGGGAAAACACTTTCCTGGAACCAAATGAGTCTGTCTGGTTCTAGGAAAAGAAAGGTATATAGCCAGACAAATACATGAGGGAACCTTGCACTGCTTATCTGCAATGCACAACCCCCAAAACAGTTAAAGCTATGCACACATACACACATACATACACACACACAGAGCTATATACTTGTGTGTGCATGTCTCTCTGTGTATATTAAATATAGTTTCGTTTTTCATACGGCACCGTTGGCTGCGGAACAGTTCCAGCGAGCATCTGCTACAGACCATCTGGGCCGGGAGGGAACGAGAGCGAAACGTTGCAGGACTCCTGAGGAATTTGAAACTTGCTGTGGATTTTACACAAAGTCGTTGCGTAAGGTACACCAACAAATGTGTGATACCAGGAAGGTTCTTGTAGTCAGAAGAGGAAAAAAAAAGAAAAAAAAAAAAAGTGATCCTGAAACTGCTACTTTCTGCTGGGGCTGGAGCTGGCTGCAGACATTCAGCGATCTCACAATCTCACTGTGATCTCACACTGCTGAAATTCAGCATCATTAAAAGAAACAAAATCAGGTTCTCAGGGCATGCATGCATCAGCATGGCAGAAGATCTAGACAGGGATTGTCCCAAAGAATGGAAAATGGTACTTGAAGTTAAATGGGTCACAATGGAGTATCTTAAGCTTCCATCAAAAAGTTCATAAAAAACAGTGTTTTTATTCATTACATTAAATTAACAAACACATATGGAGATATTATTTAGCTGTAGTCTTCTCCAAAGGCTACAGCTAAATTCAGTAACCGCGCCAGATGCTATAAATCAAGGCCCACAGTGACCATGCCTCGTCTGTGCAGAACCAATACAAAGACCCTTAGACATGCCAGAATTAAAACCCTCTCATTTTCAGTACTGCTGAGCACTCTCCTCTGGGTTTTTTGTTGCTGTTGTGGTTACAAGATCTACAAAGGATAACAAAGGAAACTAAACAACATCAAGTAAGTTCAAGTTTGCAGAGTCCGCAAACTTCCCCAGAAAAGTGTTCAGCATACAAAAACAAAAAAGGGCTGGAAAACCACTGCTCTGGTTCTACTGAGAACTGCAGTTTCAGGTGGCTTGGGAAGATCAGGTCATTGGCAGGAGTCAAAATGACTACAGTTGGCACTAATGCCAAACGGAAATTCAGCATTTCTGGGATTTCCATAAGCTGAATCGTACTTATTCTGTAACAGTCTCGGGATGCGAGTATATAGACACCAGGAATTCCAGGGTAGGACAACGCAGAGGAATAGCAACTCGTGTTTAGAAAGGGTAGTTCCCCTTCTTTTCCTCACTACCAATCATACTTATTTGCCCAAGGTTTCAATAAACAGTATCTAGTAACACTTCAGAAGGGGCAGCAGAGCAGCACTTTGTGAAGGGAGCCCACAAGCCAATTTTACAGAAGGGCCTAATAGTTCCATTCCACAAAAGGATCCAGTTACACCGGCTTCCAGTTTGAGCTTTATGGAGACAAGTCAGCCATACAGCAAAGAGCCTGCAAACAGATGGAGATAATAGAAATTTAAATGGACCATCCAGCTCTCAGTATAATGACCGTATGTGATATTTTAGAAGTTGCCAGGTTAGTGGGAGGGAGGGAAGGAATAGAAGAGATCATTGGTGTTGCTCCAGTCTCTGGTTCACACAGTGCCAACCAAAACTATACCCCTCTTGAAAGGAATTGCTAGGCCAGTCACGAGAGGTTAGGCTAAAACTTGGAAATAGATTTAGACTAGATGTCCATGCTAATAGCAATTCAAACTCCATATTCCTGACCCAAAATGCAAATATCAAATAAAACCATGACAATTTGATATGCTTTTAAAGGTCTAGTGCTCTAGCCATTTTTATTTAAGCAATTTCTCTGATCTTGATGGTAACCAACGTTCAAAATTTCAAGAAGCAAATAGAGATGCACACTGAGAAGCAGACATTTTTCATGTGTTGAAATCTGTATTCATGGCTTTTTTTATTGGCAAGACAGCTGCCATACACAAAGCTAAAACTGCAGGAATAAAAATTTGATTTTTCATACCATATAATGCACTGTAAATAAAGCTTCCTATTATCAGGCAGCATTGCTACCATACAGCTCCAGGAGGTGCAACCAGAGCAGTAATAAGCAAGTTGGCTTACTGACCCAGCCAAACCGTGTGAAATTTCTCATTGCTCTGGGATGCCCATCAGACAAATACCATGTGTATTCAGATGCTTTCCTAGTACACTCTGAAGTTGATGTTTTGTTTAGGGAAGAAATTAAGCAGTTAAGAAGGACTACAAAGAAGCTGCCTGCTAGTACTTGTGAGAACCACGGTACTGACCTGGCTAAGGCCATTGGTGATGAGATGGGCAAAAAAAGAGGTGAAAAGGCACAACAGAAGAGCAGTTAAGGAATGCACGCAGCTCCTTATCATCTTGTTCAATGATTAAATTTCCCTGGCAATGACTGTTTCTTAACCCAGACACCACTTGCATTACTAGCACAGGAACAGCCACAGGCAAAACTCCTCTGCTGAGATACCCAAGTTTCATCATGGGCAAAATAACCTGGAGCAGCAAAGAGATCATGCAGTCATTCATTCACCTCCTTAAGCCTCTCTGCCAATAATGCCACAAGAGCACTCTACTTGTGATGGGGAGAGCCCTGGGGATATTGGAGACAGGGATGACGCTTCGCTAAGAGCCACCCAGAGGCACCCAAGGTGCATTTTGTATATGATACCTGCCCAGCCTTGGGATACCCACACCCGTCCATCTCTGCCAAAGAACACCAACAATTTCTGGAAAACATCTACAAAAACAGCCCTGGTTCAAGATGACTTTGCCCTCCTGCTCCCTGCTCCATTTACTGCCTGCAGAACTATCACACCCACGCAAGGAGAAGCACATCTTCACCCCAGTCATTTCTGCACACAGGATGGGACAAGGTGCCCAACTCATCTTCCTCAGCGGTTTAAACTAAAAAAAAAAAGAGCTCATAAGGCCTAGGTACCTTCTTCCGGGGAAGTCTCCAGCAGAGATGAAAGACAGACAACCAGAGGTGGTGGCAAAACTCCCCTGCTATGGCCATCAGCAGGCATGCTTTAAAAAGTGCATTTTGAATTAAAAAATCTCCATACTCAAAATGATACAGTCATTCACCTTTGCTCAGTCTTTAGAGCAACACCAATAGCTCCATTTTGAAGCCATCTCTTTTAACAAATTAAGTAAATACAACATCTCTCACACTCAACACCACCCTTAGGAGAATCCATGGTTTGGAAAGCAGCAGAGTGACCAGGACAGAATGCAACCGGAGTGGCTTCAGAGCTATTTTGTCTGGAGCACAGACACAAAAAGAGCTACTGTCCTCAGAAAGAGCAAGGAGCATCCCCACAGTTCACCGCACGGAAGCCCCAAGCAGAGCCCCAGCCCTATTTGCACCACTCCGTGCTTTATGTCCAACTGACATCACCTGACATGCTAAACCCCCCTGGATTTACATCATCCAAAGCTACACACATACGCAAGGCTCAGCGGCCCCAGGATCTGAAAAGCCTGATTGTTGGCAGCAAGCTCTGCTCCCTCCCCACCAACCCAAAAGGAAACACAGGCGCATTTGTTGTGGCAGCGCCGCCGGCACACAGAGCAGGGGCTGTGCACAGGCGGCACGCAGCCCAGGGGGCTTCGCCTCAGGCCCAGCCCCCCCCAGCGCGGGGTGGTGCGCTCGTTTTCCCCTTCACACGGGTTTCTGAGGCTCCTTCTTTCGTTAGCGCAGCCTGGCCCTAGCTTATAAAGTACACACAGAGAAAAAGTGTGAAATTCCTACGCTGAGGTAGCTTCCCCCGGCACAGATGGCTCGCATGTGCCTTGTGCAAAGAGCTGGGGTCAGCACCAAAAGCCAGGGGAGAGGAGAAGCGCCAGGAGTTTGGAAACCCAATTTCACTGCTCACAGAGAAAGAACAACACCCCTGGGAGGTGAAGCCCAGGAGTGCCTGCCAGCCCCCCAGGGCTGCCTGGCCACGGCAGGGCCCAGGCATGCGCGCTCCCCAGCCAGGGGCCCAGCCACCCCGCGAGCCTGCAGCTACAGGAATGTCTGGGACCGAGCACGCAGATTTTTTAAATTGCAGGCTCACTGGCTCAGTCTGTCCCGGCTGGGTGGTTTTTTAAGGCTTCTCTTTTTGTCTTTTTTTTTTTTTTTTGGTGTGTGCGCGTGCTTTGTTTTTGTGGAGGGGGGAGAGGAGCAGTTATAAGGCAGGCCGCAGCACACTCCCCAGCCTATTCTTAGGCCCAGTCCTGGGGGCTTTGGTAGGACACCCTCCATCCTGTTTGACCACAGACTTACCTAACCCTCATTTTTGTGTTACAGTCTCCTTTTAAAACTCTGAGAAATCGGTTTTCTCTGCTGATAGTGGTGGAAAAAACAGGGCTCTCACGCTATACAGACCAGCTCAGTAAAAACAAAAGAACACGTTTCAGAAAAATCTCATGTACGTGAAAATCTCGCATGTACGGAGTGTTATAATGGTATCAAGCTACACAATGTGCATTGGCAACCAGTCTTTTACAGCTCAAGAGGCTTAACACAGCCCAGATGCAGTGCATGAGAGCTCATCATGAAAACCAAGCAAGTCTGGGCAGTTGCATGCAAGCTACTCAGATACTCCAGCTCTGTAACCAAAACTCAGACTGAACACAACTAAGAGGCATGTTCAAACTCCGGTATTGGGTTTGAAGCCATCATACCATACTTCAGATACTGAAGGGGTTGATACACATGCACTTTCTTACATCCTGACCTGAGGATCTATTCACCAATTGGCGTGGTCCAGTCCTTTTCAACATCCTGCAGCACTGGTACTCCTCATGAAAGAGGTTCACCAAGAAAATCCCAGTGTTGCTATGTCACTTGAAATTCTGAGATAAAATTATTTAACAGGCATAATCTGCAGAGATTAGTATTCAAGGTAGCATAGACCATGTTGGCAGAGCAGTATGAATCCAGGTTCAGTTATGTCAGCAGATCTAAAGGGGTCAACAAGGGGTCCTGTGTTCCCAGAATAGCACACCTGATCAAAGTTATTTGGTTGTTTCTTTGCTTTCTTTCCCAAGGATGATTCCTGCCTTCTCTGACCTGTGTGGCTGATCAGGACAAACCTCACTTGAGAAGCCAATGCAATAGCCTGCATCTCAGATCTCTCACAGCTGCTCATTAGTAACATAAGCATTGAGTGCTGCATTAATTCAAGCTTTTCCAAGAAAACAGGCTTTTTTTTTTTTTCACCCACCTCTCAAAACTGCATTGCTTACAGTGGCAGCCTGCCTCACAGATAATTTCTTCTCAGAAATTCTCAGCACCTGGGGTCTGTCTTTTAGCTGTAGGCATTCCCACAGCCTTTGACCCTTCCAGCAAGCTTTCATTGCTATGTCACCAAATTCATAATAAGCCAGAGTTGTAGCTCTGACTCATGGGAAGTGTTGCAAACACACATATTCATCAACTGACAACAGGGTAAAATCTAGTCAAATCTTGTAGGGCTTGTTCTCCTTGGAAGTAGATGCTCATCCACATCCACTTTTGGACCCACTACCTGCATGGGCACCATCTCCACATCAGTTTGCTATCAGAAGAAACCAGCTTCCACATACACAATTGTCTTGCTCTGCTCAGGCTTTGGCTCCCACCAAGGCAAAACAAGTAGCAGACCTACTTAACAAGCGTATCACTTAATCAAAAGGAGTTTTCCTCCAAAAGAAGTAAAATCAGTGGATGGGAAGAATCTCACGGGAAATGCCCTTGTAGCTGCTACAAACCTGGTGCTGTTCCCTACAAATAGCACTGCCTTGCACAAAGCACAGCCCCCTTTACAGGTGTTAAGAATGATGTAATTTGTGACATGATTCTAACAACTAGCCCATTCTGGCTGAGGTCAGCTCCACAGAATTTATTCAAAGTGCATTTTTCACAGTAAAGGAAAGCAAAAATAAGACCCATATTCTTGCAACATATCTTTCTTAACAACTTGGACAACCCTTCTTTTTCTGTATTTACTCCATAAAACAAAACACTGAGAAACTTCTTTATTTATTTTCCGGATACAGCAATTCAAGTGCCTTTCTCAAACTAGAGCAGTATTTGGTGTTGGAATTGAAACAAGAACTGGAATATTCCTGTACCAGGGTATGTAAATCGACCTATTGATTTCTATAAGGCAGGAACCCAGATGTCCTCTCTAGCCCCAAAAAGAACCAAAACTAGTACAAAGAGTAGATATCTTTACAGGTTCCCTACAATTCATAAATTCCTACAAACATAGGATGAGTGATTTGAGCTCTGTCAACAACTTCACAAAATTTCTGTGTGTGAAAATGAACTTTAAAGGCCAATTTCACTGCACTGTCATCCCATGATCATCTGAGGAAATTTCATGTTGTCCAAGTTTGTGTTGCGTAATCCTAACGCATCTCCAGGCTGAACTTCTCTCTTGTACAGACCTCTGCGTGGTTCCCTTTCCTCGTGAGCTCATGGATCAGCCTGAAACTTCTCAGGCTGCGGTGCATCCTGATCAGAACATACCATCTCTTAAAATGTTGCAACAACGACGTTTAACTGCCTAGTATGATTTTGCAGGCTACTTACCACAACCCTGAAACCCCTGATGGGTGGAGCTGTCAGAACTCCTTTAAAGCATCAGGATCAGTCCGGCAGGCTGTATTTACAAGGCTGCCACCACAAGCCCGAGGAGAACACTAGCAATAATGCCTCTCTGAAGTGTGAGCACTCGTGTGTGTCATCCCTCCCTACTGAAGGGAACATCTGCTTCCAGCCTATGATGTTCCTAAATGCCACGGGAAAAGACTTGACTAGGTGGCAAAGTACTTTATGATCAACACAGAGAGCCTCCAACTGAACGATCTACTGGTCCCTAGACCATTTGAAATCCATCAAATACAACGTACTTGACTTGTTTCTTACTACAGAAACGATCCAGACATGCTGAAGCAATTAGAAAAGAAAATTCAGCTGAGGTTCTTTTGGTAAGCAGCCTGACCACTGCAGTGTTTTTTTCTGGTATTCCATATATAGTTGTGACAATTGCAGTGAAATATTCGCTCAGCCGCCCTCCCCTAGCCAGCCGAGTCTGTAACCACCCTCCCACACCACAGATGTACCCTAGAAGCAACAAAACCCTCCCTCACTATTTACACGGCATGACAAACTGGGATGTCACTGCTGCTGCAGCATTAGTGCTCCAGCCCTCTCACCAGATACCAAATCTGTGTCTTCTGAGCAAGGGCTTATCTACACAATGCCTAAGGAAAAACAGCCAGGCAACTTGGATAGCACCTTCTGTTCAGCAGCAGGGTACTTCCCATGTTGTTCTAGCTTGCTATAGGATCCGAACTGGCTACCAACAACCAAAAACTCATAACAGGAATGATTTTAATAAACAGTTATTACATCACAATTTAAGCTTTGCATATATAAGGATGGACTGCAAAGTATTTCATGCCTCCATGCTTTCTTCTTCAGACAGGCTTCCATCTAGTGGAACCCCACAATATTAATGAGCAAAGTATTCACCTTCCCTTGCTGCTATGCACAGTAACACTAAACAAAATGTGTACCAATGGCAGGAACAGGAGCGATGCCCCTCTGCAGTATGGTATCAAATATGCCCCTGCATGTCACAGCATCTAGGGCAGGAGTTGGCTAACGCAATGCACATTTCTCAGTCTCTGTTTCAATTCTCTCTGCCCTTCCCTGGTGTCCCTCACCATGTCCTACAGCTAAATCCTTTCCTAGTGAAATACTAGAAGCCCTTTTTGCTCCCTGGACTTGTTACACTGGCACTTCTTTATGCAAGCCTGTTCAAAAGTTTGAGGCAATGTGTTAGGTAATAGTGGAGAAAAGACCTAAATGGGGCAGAGCTATTTCTCACATAAAACTATGAAGAGCATTTTATATCTTTGTGTTCCCTAGAGAGGAAGAGAAAAACTCTCTCCTTCCTTCCCCACCTTTTTCTTTTTCTTCTGATGAGCATCACCACTAGGAAGGAAAGATTACTTACTAAAAGGAAAACGAAGAAGTTAACGCTGGTCTTTAGCATTTAAATACAATGCCTTTCTGCAGACTGCTTGCCAGGTCCTAGTATAGAGGCCCTGTCGTTCAGTCCGTATGTGGGGAACATCCCTGTTTGGCTTGGCTCGGCTTCCCGGAGCGCCGCGTCACTAACTGGAAGCAGCCGGGCTTGCACGGAGCTTCCAAGAACAGGCTCGGAGGAATGATGCAACGCCAGGCACCCTCCCCTCAAAACAACCAGGGGGGAAACAGGGAATGCTTAAGGAATTGGGCCTTCATCAAGTCCCCAGCTAAACTGACTTGCAGCATGTTCAGGGAAAAGTGATATAATTTTGTCTGTGTGTTTACTGACGGCTGGGGCTTAGGTGTCTCTGTGGATCGCAGATGGAACTGCTGTACAGCCACAGTCAGAAGCCTGAAAGCACTGGTTACGTTACTCATGCTCTTTCACTTTACAGAGATTCTTGACAATCTGTTTAGAAATCAGAAAACCATGAGGGCTACCTCCTTTCTGTTGCTACGAGACACTGCATCTAGCTATAAATAACCCCCTGGGCTATTTCTGCTCCAGGCCCCCTCCACTCCAAAGTCCCAAGGAAAAGAAAAGCGTCTGCATGCGTACAACTTACAGTGAGGAAAAAACTCTCCAGTTTGAGATACGTTTCAAATAACTCTGCTTATCGCAAGTATTGAAGCAAGGCGGCACACAGACACATTTGGGTAACTATACCGTGACCTCAAAGCTCACGGACACTGCAGCATCTTCTTGTTACAGACCTTTTCAGCAAGCCATTTCTCAGCACCCGTTTTGCACGGCCATTTCTCTCGGGTATGTTTTGCACATCACAGGAGTTACAGCCTGGTCTGGTTTATTCACACCCCTGCCTGGGCCAAAACTCTGGAATCTGTTTCGCTCACTTCTGATCACCTCCCGGGCCTTTGACTCACAATCCTTCCCTGCTGCTAGACTAAACTGGTGCAGCGCAGTCTGCCTGGCTCAGACACCAGACCTCTAGCCAGACATCTCTGCAGAAGCATGAATCAAGATTTTTGGGACACCTGCCTGAAAGCGCCTTAAAAGGGCTCAATTAAGAGGGCAACTAGTTGAAAAGGTTTCCCTCTAAGGCATTCTAGCAGTACTATGAGAAGTCAGAGTCTTTTAAAATCACTCCTGTTCTTAGGAGGAAGGAGGAAAAATAAAAGAGAACTTTACAACTATCTTCTGCTTTTATTTCCATCTTTTCTGATCCGTTTCACTGGCTGTAGCTCAAATGCCCAGCTCCCAAGTGGGTGCTTCAGCGGTGAAGGCGGCAGCAGCCTCACCATATGGTTTCTGTGTGGGCACATGTGGCCCAAAAAGAGATCTGTTCCTCATCTGCCAACCATGCAGTGCTGTTCCTATTGTTGTGATGTACTCAGCTCCACTACATATGCCAAGCAGGAACGAGATAAGGCAGCTTACCAAAGATAAACCTACCATGTGTCCATAGCAGGAGAAAGCTAAGCACACATGGAGGCTACAGGCATCTAGAGGTGAGGTGTTGCATCCATCTTGTCTTATTGCCCTGCTGCCACAGGTCGTTGCTTCACAGCAGAATGGCACAGAATGGCACAACGACTCCTCTGCTCCACGGATTAACTAGTGCTGACGGACTCAGGTTACTCATCTGTTTTGTCCTCCAGGGGGTGGAAGCGGTGATTCCCAGCGGCATGCCAACCTGGCCAGACTGAGAGGATCTCCAAGCTGAGGACTGCATTCCCAGCAGACCTGTTGTAAGTGCTTCTCCTGCAGGACACTTGATGCTCAGCAGCAAGCCAGGAAGGGCTTCATGAGCTTAGCTCCCTCCACACCAACACTTCTCAGGTGCACTGGAAGTGCCAAACAGAGAAGCAGCAGCACTGCATTAAAGAAGCTGAGCATGCTTCTGGTGACTGTTGTACTTCCAAGACAGATTTCATACAGTTTTTCAAACCATACCTGCTGTCCACATCAAATATAGTATTTTTTTCTACTACCACATTTCAAATAAATAAGCTAAACAAAACAGCACTACCACTAGAAAAGATTATGCCATACCATGAAAGCAGTTTAAGGCAGCAGCTTTTGTCTGCCAGCTCTCTAAATACAGAGCATGTCAAGGAAGAAAAAGTTCTCACCCTTCTCAAACATCCAGGGCACTCTCCTCCTTCTGTCTCAACCTGCATGCCAAAATTAAAACAGAGTCCCCTACAAAATATGGGAGATTGACTCCACATCAGAAAACCAAACTACTGGACTCACAAAAACAATGCAAAGGTTCTGGGTAGGCAGCAATAAGGTAAAATCTGCCACAGGCAATGGATTTTAAGTCCCCTCCAGGTGGTGGTGGAGCAAAGCATAGGCTTGAAGTATCACAGCAAAACAGGTGGAGGGACAACAACAATCTTCCACTGCTATAAACTGGGGTAAAAGTCAGTACAGTTGGTACCACTGTGATCACATTAGCAGCCACCTTCCACTAGCTTTACTTTTAAAATGAAAGCTAGAAACCTTCTTTTTGTCTGGGTATTTACCCACACCTCCTCATATATTCAACCTACTGGCTTTTCCTCTTTCTCATCGTACTTGCTTTGTTCCTTTCCTCTGCCTTTACGAGAACAGACTTCTTCCACCTGTGAGGGCTGAAGATCCTGGACAGACTGACACGGATCAGATGTATTTTAGCAAGTCCGTCCGAGTCAGGTACGGGGAACACAAGGCCATAGTTGGTACTTGACTCCAGCAAGGGAGCATACGTATAAGTGACCTCTGGGACAAACACCTTTCTCTACCACGACATTTTACCCTTTCCCAGATGTTTTGTGTGTTGTCCCCTTTCTTTATGTGCCAAGAGATGTCGTGATAAACAGAAGCAGTTCTAAACAGCTCAAAGCAATCAAAACGTTTATTTGAACTTCACCGAAGTCAGTGCAGTCTCGGTGAATGGCCAAATGCTGATACATTTGGACAGATAAAAGGAGTCACTACGTGTGCTGCTGCTCTGTGTTCTGCCTTGCAGTACCCAGAGTCAACAGGTACAGTAGTAAAGTTTTATAGCATGTAAAGCCAGAAAAGGACTATGAAACCTTCCTAGTCTGACCCTCCAACATGTCTTATAGAGTCTGATAATTTGCCCTTTGTTGAAATATAACCTCCAGAAAAGCACACGGGTGAACTACAAAGATTGAGAAATGACCATTCCACTAGCTATCCCTGCAGTTTGTTTCAGCAGTGATTGTCTCTGCTAAAATGCCAGCCTAATTTCTTATTCGAATGCGATGGTCCTTGAAGTCCAGCTGCTGATTCTCATTCCATGTTTTTCACAAGATTGGTTCACAAGATACCTCCTGCTTGGTATCTTTTTGCAGAACCCAACAAATTTATCCTCTGATACCGTCTATTAGCAACTACTTTGAGTCAGTCCTTTAATTTCATATATATTTTACATTAAGCTTTTAAAATACGATGAAATAAATATCCAATTACTTCCAAAGGGTTTCCATTTGCTTTCAAACCTTTCATCTGAAAGAATTAAAGACATCGTTCATCTGACTGTATGTGCTTTTCATAAAATGATTTAATCCCGGACAGCAGGATATCTCTATCCTTCTACTTTAACTACAGGATCCTACAACAGCTTTTCTATATTTTAAGACATTTGGTACCAAGTTTCCCAGTGTATATTTTTTACTTCCTTCTCGTTACTCTTTCACTTAATCAATTTAACATTTTCAAACTTTCCGCCACGATGGCATGACCTAAGGAAAAGCCAAACTTCTCCTCTGGGACCTTTTAGCCTATTTGGATTTCCAGATTCATTGGTTTCAAGGAGTTCTGTAACCTGATTACTGGCAATGGTTCATTTTCATTTAAAAAAAAAAAAAAAAGTCCCTCTTCTACACTTACACCTGCCAGCACTGCATTTTCCCTTTGGTTTTCTTAGCTGATCGTTATCAGTTCTTCTCTGCTTCACCAAGTCTACCTTACATTGATTGTTATTTACTCCTTTCTTCTCTACCCTGTGAGTATTACTTGGGGCAAAAAGAGGAAAGATATTTTCAGAGGACATCAACAGAAAAAAAGAACAGGATAATGATAGCTTAAGATTCATATACCCCTTCACAATAACGGTAATTTTATTCCAAGCACAGAGCTCTGAAGAGATCTTCCTGGGAGTACAATGATATTCATTACCTTTGTGTTACAAGAACCCCATCTGAAACCAAAGCTTTTGCAGATTCTCTATTCTGGTATTGATACCGAAAATTGTATATACTTCACCCTCATATGAAACTGAGAAAGAAGCCTCTATAATATTAGTGTGAACATAACATAAACTGTTCTCATCATATCACTTCTACATCCTCGTCCAAACACCTGCCAAAGCAATACATATTGAATGTTTTTAATCTTTCCTCACAAACCAGCTACTTTAGCCACTTATTTTTGCTGTTCTTCAAGTTCCCCCAAATTAGTCTCTCTTTCAGATATCCAGGTGTCGAGAACTACAAAACCCACAGCCAACCCGTCACATACTAACGCCTACAAGACGCAGGTTTCCATGCATCTCCCCAAACTGTACTTTTCAAGGCCTTAATCACCACTGTGGCAGTGGCGTAGTTAATTGGCCATCCACAGTTACGACCCAGGCTCCTTTGAAATACAGATTTTACAACCTCCTGCACTGAATAACATTTCAGTTGTCTCTTCCCTTGGTCTTCAGCAATGCACGTTTCTGCAGATTCCCATTTCTTGCCTCTGTTTCCAACCTCCTTTTTTTTCCTCTCCCTCAAATGCCTGCAAATTTGAAATGCAAAATCAAATCATTTTTTTCAGAGATTCCCTGGAGCCCCACCCCACCACATCACATAATGTCCCTCATAAATACCGAAGTTCCATCTTAAAATCAAGTAGGGTTTTTATTATCCTCAATTAATCTTGCCAGAAAGCTGCTCCAAGCAAGCTACTGAGGAGGGGGTTGTCCATATGTCTCTCTTCCACATCTATTTCATGAAAGCTAAAAAAAGATGTTCTGGACACAAAAAGCCTTTAATTTATTTTTTAAAAAATAAGGCATTTACTACACAGTTTTCAGTATTATAGTGCCACTTTTCTTCTGATTTTGGTCTTGCAGATATGTTTGAATTTGAGAAAAAAAAAAAGAAAAAAAAAAGGAGCATAAATTGAGTCCCCCTCTCCCCTGTGATTTTGCAAAATATTTGTAGCAACCCAACAATCAAGTAACGGCCACAGGAAAACGCTCCCGATTCCCCGAGCAGACTCCCTGCAGAACTTTTTCAGCAGATAAACACAGTAGACAGGAAACCAGCTGAAATTTTGCACAAAACCAGGACAGCTGAAGCAGTAGCCACAAGCCACCCTGGGCAAGGACAAAAGCAAGACTTTTCTGTCTCTTTTGGTCCTCTTTGTTTGTAAATGAAAAGCATCCCCCGAAAGCTCTGAGGAGCAAAACCAAACAAAATTGCAAGGCACCAAGGCAGGAGAGGAAGGCAAGTTGTGCATCCAGACAGCTCGCCCCTTAAAAGCCATGCCAAGGCAAATCCGGCCACACTGGCTTCTCTGGGGAGCCGTGCCTGAGCGCAGCCTTCCAGCTCCCGGCGGCGCAAGCCAGCTGGGCACCCCGAGGGCAGGGCTGAGGCACAACGAAACCGCACATCTGGAGGCCTTCTGCAGTGCAGGCAACAGCTCGCTCCCTTCCCTGCTCCCTTATGAGCTTTTGTCACTCCAAGGCTGGGGACACGAGCCCTGGGTACCCAGCTTCATTTCCTTCTGCGTGTGGAGGAGGGAAGGAGCGGGGTGCCGGGGGAGAAGGGGGCAGGAGGAGATGCAGGTGTGGGTCCCCAGAGCTGAGGGGGAAATGATTTCGACAAGTCATGTCCCCAAGGCCAGGCAGAGGACACGGGGCCAGCTGCCATGGACATCCCTTGCAGCACACATGGCCCTCGCAGCAGCGCATCAGGGAGCACCAGAGCCCCCAAACAGAGCCTTGCATGGGCAGGTTCAGCTTGCTTTTCCTTTATATTTATGCTTTGTGCCTGCTCTCTGAAAAAAAATGCAGCTTGCCAGCCTCCCCCAAACACCACACCATCCCCAACCCCAGACCACTTGTGCTGCTGCACGAGGGGAGACTACGGAGAGGAGAACGTGGAGGAGAGAGGGTGAGGGACAGGAGCTCAGTGAGACACAAAGGCAGCGCTGATGACGAGGCCAGTTACACCCGAGATGAGAAAGGCAGATGTTTGTAGAAGGTCAGCAGCTGCCTCATATTACAAGGTATGAAAACAGACAGTTCAGATACCATATTTTCCTCTGTTCTCATCTTTTGCTAGCAAGGACAGATTCAAGAAAGTCAGCTGTCTAGAAATAACATCCTTCTTAGCCTTGATTCCTCATGAAGGTCGCATCTCGGCCATACTATCAGAGGCCTTCCCCACAGGCACCAGCCCCATTGCTGCTTCTGCTGTGACAAGGCAGGAGGAGCAGATCAGTTCTCCACTGCATTTTGCTCTTAAGTTTTGGTTCTACAAACACTTAGGCAGACCCCTCTTCGTGTGCTAGAAGCACCAGAAATGAGAACACACGTTTTCACACAGAGTTAGAGTCAGAGGGAAGCAGATTAACGAGGCTCACAGCAGAACCTATCGGAGGCTGGGAAAAAAGCAGCCTTGGGATAAGCTTCCCCTTGCGCATGATGGTAATTGCTGGACTGTGGGGAAGAAGGAACAGAGACATGATTAGTATTTGGATTTATTTTTATTTTTTTTCAGTTAGCTGTTTTTTCATGTCTACAAAAATCCCTGTTAGCTAGTCACATGCACTACTATGCGGCGTGGTCTCTGCCCGCAACGAGCGTTTTGGGTTAGCCGTGACAAGGAAACAACACAGGTAGAAGACGATCCTAACAGATATTAGGTTGGACAAAGAGCTTTGAAGCAAATGGTATAGGCTCTTACACAGCCATATCATACAACAGAGGAGCAAGGAGGTATGGTGCACAAAACTTTACCAGGAAAATTTTGAAGAAAATTACAGGTGCATAAACTAACCCCAAGTCCAACACACAACCCTGCATGTCACGTTTGCTACACAGAAGCAAAACATACACATAGAGCAGTCATTTGTGCAGGGCAGCTGGAACTTGGTGCAGTTTCCTCCTCCCATTTCAGTGAACCCAAATTAGAACTGCAAAAAAGCAAACACACCACAACTGAAGCAATGCTTCTGCAAAACCATGTTCATCAGGAACATCAGTTTCCTAATGAAAAAACAGCAAAACCAGGTGGTCTCCTTTGGTTAGTAGTTTAATGAAGACATGGAAAACTTGGGGATCAGACTCCTGCCTCCCAAGGCAGTACCTTGATAACGCAGTCCCTTGGGCTCACGACTGTTGTGGAAGTAAAGGCTGGAAGGGGCCTCAGGAGGCCTCCAGCCCAGCCTCCACCCGAAGCAGGGGAAGCACTCAGCTCACCCCGGGTGGCTCAGGGCTTTATCCAGCCAGGTCTGGGAAACTACCAAGGATGGAGGTGGCAGCACCTCTTGGGCAGCCCAATCCAGTGCTCAGTTACCCTCACAGTGAAGTGGCTTTTCCTTACTACCAGTCCAAACTTCTCTCGCTTCAGTTTATGTCCATTTTCTCTCATCCTGCCATGCGCTGGTGTAGAGTCTGGCTCTTTTTCCACTCTGTTCCACAGACCTTTCCATCACAGAATCCAAACTTTGGCGGAGGGAGACCAAACAGGATACTCCAAATCTCAGCAATGTCACGATACTTCCCTTGTTTCACACACCAACGCACGCTTGAAAGCATTTTGCCATGGCTGAAGCCCCTGCTTGCGTTGCAGCACTCTCAACACCCTTGGTGCAGAACAAGGCTGCAGGAACGTCCCCTCTGTGCTCAAGATCAGCCCATCTTGCCCGAGGGAGCACACCTTCAGCAAGGGCTGGGAGATGAGCGCTGCCAGGTGTCTCCAGACAGCCAGGGCTTGTCCTGGCAGAGCTACACGATGGGAGCTCACCCAGCACATTCAGCACCAAGCGAGCATCAACGACGCTGCTCTTCACCCCTAAGCTTTGGGTGAAGCCTCCACCAACACCAGTTCACTTCCCTCGTGCCCCTCGCTTGGGACACATCAGACCTGGCGGAGGAAGGAGGCCAGAAGCTCCTGGCGCCCAGGCCCTGCCCTAAGAGCGGCCTGGTCTCTCACCCCATACAACAAACATTGCGCAGGACGACAAGGCCAGCCCCAGCGCGACTGCTGCGGAGGAATGTTTTTTCTTGGCAGAGAGGAAAGAGATGAAGTGGGTGTCACATTTTTCCTTCAGATTTTTGCTTGTCACCACAGCAGAGCCGGATCATACACACAAGATTGAAAGCTAGTTAGGGGCAGATGGAGAAAAAAAAAAAAAGGGAGTAGTTTCCAAGACGCAGCAGAGGCACAAGAACGTCAGTGGCACTAGTAAGCTACAAGTTTAGACAGGTGTCAGCTTTGGGGACAGCTCTAGCAATTCAGGTCTATCCCATTTAACCTTTCCTTATTTTCTCCCATTGCCTTCCCTGCTTCCCAAACCACCCTCCTGAGGAAGCAGTCCTTATTTCACAGAGCATTCACTTCCTTACTGCATGCACTTAGCACTGAGATTACAACCCAGTTCAGCTTTCTGTGGTCACAAACTACACTTAACAGCGAGAACAGCAGCCCCAGCCACGGGGAGCTCAGCACCTCAGGCGACAGAAAGCGGACTCCATACCTTCTCTGAGCCTTGCTAAACCTTGCCATTTTTGACCTGTTCTCCTTACCGGCTATTACTCAAAGTGAGATGAAAGAGCAATAAGTCTGCCAGGAAAAACATGGCTCTCAGCCAAGATTATTTTTTGCACGCCTTGTTTGTTTCTGTTGCCTTTACGCAAGACAAACAATGCTGCATCCACGGCAGCCTCTGCTTCTCACCAACACGCAGCACCGTGGCGGTGCCATCGGCCAGGTCCAAGACGAGTGCTTCTTTGAACCTCCCTCCTGTCCATTGCTCTTCTCACACAACCTCTCTTCCTACTGACCCTTGAGCATCTGCCTCCTCCAGGTAACCCCCTTTCTTTTTAAACACAAACAGCCCGCTGGTATCAAATAAATATACACACTCTTATCAGGATTACACGTCTTATGCTAACCAGGACGACACCTAGGCACACGCTCCTGAAGCTGGCCAGACGACTCCCACTGCACATTCCTTTAGCCCAAAACACCTTTCCACCACCCTCGTCCCCAGCCAAGCATTCTCACCTGCCCTCTCACCTCAGCACCAGGACCTGGGCTGCTACAAGGCAAGCTGCATTGGGAAACTGATACCACTGAAAACTAATTTCTTTCTTGCAAGTAAGTCATTTTTCAACTGGATGAGCTCCCAGGGAGCTGCCACAACAGCCTGCAGTTACGTCCAGGTGCAGAACTGCACTGTCTGGTCTTGTCACTCAGAGAAAACACGGCCAAAGGGCATCCAGACAGCACTGATTTCTCACCTGCATGATTCAGGGAGAGATGAAAAGGGAGCAACAGCAGAAATGAGCATGCCTTCCCTGGAGAGCCAGGTGCAGAGTTCTATTACAAGACAATCACTGGAGGATGCACCCCAAGTCCATATCTCGTGGGGAAAAAAAAAAAGCAGCAGCAGGGAATGGGAGGAGTTAGACCCTGTAAACTCAGTCTGAATGGGCTGATCCCCCTGTGAAACATGTCACAGTGCTAGGAAAATCAAGAAAGGTGGCTACCCATAGTCACTAAGCCTCACCTACAAAATGACCCTTCTCCAAAAGGGGGTGAAGCAGCCCGGGACAGAGGGAAGAGGTGATGGCTGTTTACACCAAGCACTACAGAGTGAGTAGGGAACAACTTTATGGAATGCAGGGAAGGAGGAGCGTGGTCAGAAATGAAGGGCTGGCAGCAGGGAGTAAGCCTTCAGCCCTTCCACTTTAAAAAAGTCTCACGGGAAACTTAGGGCACCCACCCAGCACCGCAGCAGGGAACTGCCACAGACAGCAGCTCCTGAGGAGCAGAAGCAATGCTTGCAGCAGCTACCTCCCTTCCACATCTGTCAGACAGACGGGACACAGAGCGCCTTTGCCAGGCACTGGTGCAGGTGACAGCCACACAGCAAGAAGCAAGGACAAGGAAAGAGACTGCCAGAGCTTTTGGTATGCCGGCCAGCGGCCTCTTTATTTTCATATTTATTGTATCTTTATTTTGTCTGTCTTTGTTGGCACGAGGTGATCAGCTCTGACAGAGCACAAGCAAAAGCGAAGGCAGAGCTGCGGAGGAGGAGGAGCACGCTAACTGCTGCGGCTGGAGCCATGCATGGGAAGCCAGACGGACAGAGATCCGACCAGAGGACACCACCCCAGCCGGGATTTGCAGCTAGTTGGCCTCCTCAACAGGCACAGATGCTCCTAAAAGAGTGAGAAAAGACTTCTTTAATAAAAAACTATTTTTTTTCCCCCAAAGGCTAGCAGAAACTTACTTAACCCCAGCTATGAAAGAGCCCTTAAGAAGGGACTCCTGACAGCATGAACAAAGATCTGCAGAGAGCACAAGTTCCCACCATCCGTGCAGGAAAGTTCAGCAGCTCCAGACACAGGAAAGCACTGTCTGGTAGCACCGTGAATGAAATTCCTTCACCCCGGCTATCACACACTATCGGCCCCACACTTAACAGCAGCCAACCTTCCAAAGTAAGGCAACATTTACGTAGGACAGCACAGACCAGCCACTTCCACAAGGGGGGAAACAAAAAGTAGTGTTTTCATACACTAAACACTGGCTCATTCTTGTCGACCATGCTCCAAAGTCAGTCCTGGGACAGACTAACATTTTTTCCAGCTGCCGTCCTCACGGCAGATCAAGCTCTTCACTGAAACCAGCCAGCAACTCGATACGCTTATTTTTCTAATTTTAACTGACAGAAAATAGAAGGGTACAAAAAGTAAAGTTTCAGAGCATCACATGTGTGTTTATCTCAGCTTTCAGAGGAACTGTGGATTGCTTAAATCCATTCTGAGGACCTGGCATGGCCCTTGGCAAACAGGAATGATTTTCTTATTTAAATTCAGGAAGAAAACATGGGGGAAAAAATGATTTTCAGCGCAAAGCACCAAGTACAACCAGTTCTGCTGTTGATCAGTTGTGACCCTGAAGCTTTTAATATGGAGAGCTATTCTCAAAACTTAACACTTTGTGCAAAGTCTGTATACAACTATTTAAAAAAAGGAATCCCACTTTCATGTTTTCCCCTCTTTGCTAGACGAGTATGGCAAAAAAAAAAATCCCTGAAAGTACTGATTTTAGATAATTTGAGGTGAAAAATTTATATCTGATCCTCCATTTGCAAGTATATATAGAAGAAAAAAGAGAGATTTCAGTTTTCTCATGAGCAAGCAACAGGCTAATCCCACTTTCAAGTAAACAGACTACCTTCCCCTCCAAAAAAAAAGGATTAGCCTGTATCAACGCCAGATTTTACAGAGAGCCACCTTATGTACAGGCAACCACTACAGAGTAAGGCACAGCCAGCTCTGCATCCACACACGCTGCGATAACCACAGCTTTTAATTAAATACACACAGCACATAAAAATGAAGCACTGTATCCCATCTAAATTAAATATTGCCACTGCCGTGCTCTGAAAACTGGAGGCAATCCACGGCAGCTCGCGCAGACGCCCGATTTCTGCAGAAATCATCAGAACGCAGAGCAACAGCCAGCAACAGCCCCCAGTGTTTTTGTGGCAGAGGAAATGAGTCACCGCAGGCTCCCGGTGGGGCTCGGAAGCTTGCAGTGGGCAGTTTATAATCTGAAGAAAGAAGGCCAGCTCGAGGTTTTCCCTGACCTATCTTAGGGCACAGGCAACGACAACGAGCTTGCGGGACCGACGGCACGAGGTGTGCCACCCTGCGAGGCGGCAGCCACCCTGAAGCATGTGGCACACGTGTGCTTTGAGGGTGGGATTCCCAAAGCACCTTTGGAGATATGGGAAGGGGCTTACTGAGCTCTAACACCGCTCAGAAAACGGCACTGGCACCGTGGCGTTTGGGGAATTTCAATTTGTTGATGATGAGCCGCCAGCGCAATGTTCAGGCCTGTCAGCGGGCGAGCAATTTGGGCTACTCTGAAGCAGCAAGTAGCTAATGTGTTTAAAAACACCAAAAAACATGAAAATGGAGGGGGAAAGGATAGAAAGCCTGCCTCTCCAGGATTAAATAAAGAGGTTTTAAGCGTCCAAAGCTCGTAAGAAGCATCTGCCTTTCAGCTGCCCTCTAGCAAGGGGACCGGTAGTTGACATCTCACAGCGCGTTTGTCAACAGCCTTCTCCATCTGCACCAGACGTGGCATTTCCACCGGTGATGCCAGGACGCGTACAGCCACGGATCAGCCCCGGCAGAGACCTAGGAGCCGTGCAGCTCTGCCAGATCAAGCCAGAGAGCATTACAAGGGAAGCAGGCAAGAAGGTGAGGAGCCTGCAGCCTGGCCGTGCTCCTGCTCCCCTTGGGCTGCAGCAGGCTTTGTGCTTCCTTTCTGGTTGACTGCCAGGAAAAAAAAAAAAAACTTATAATGCCTTGCAAAATGCTAGGGTATGGCATTACCAGCACACAACCCCAGCAAGCCACGGGCCAGATGAAGATTATACACAGATACACCACGCGTGCCATGAGCACACCCTGGGGAAGCCTTTCAGCCTTTTCTTCCACGCGAAACTCAACCGCTCTGGAAAAAAACACCCTGCTGCAACCTATCTGGCATCCAGGTGACCACCATAAAGCACGCAGACTCCAACGAGCTGCCAGAAGGGCTGCTGCCCACCCTGGCCCGGATCGGAGCCCCCCGAGGCAGCGGTTTCTCCCAGCACTGGCAATGAGCTCACCGGCAGAGCAAGGCTGCTGCGGGCGCTGGTGAAGTCATCAGCTGTTAAAAGAGAAATTTAAGTCCCCGGGAGGCTGGACTTCAGCCCTGGCAATTAGGGCTGGAACAGTTTAAAGTAAAGGTTGTGTGTTTAAGCATATGCATACTTTTGCGCTTGCCTGCTAGCTTCAAATTCACCAGATCCACGAGCAGCCTTCGCAGTCGCAAAAAAAAAAAAAAAAAAAAAAGGTTAAAATTTAACTTAAAATACACAAAAGGCAGCTGGCACGGAACTTCCACCCTCGCCAGCCTGCACATGGCAGGTCTGGCTGCGAAAGGAAAGGGACCCGCTCAATGGTGCTGGTCTGTCCCGTATGGTGATGCTCATCCATGGTAGGAAACCAACTTCACAGCTTCAGTCGTGGCTACGGGGTGCCACAGGGCACGTGCTCCTCGGCTGCGATGGCGACAGCACTGGCAGAGGGCAGGAGGCTGGGATCCTCACGAAAAGCAGAAAAGAGCTGGGGCAGACGGGTCCTCCCAGGCGGGGAGCGTCAGGCAGGGGGGTAACATGTTTCATGCAGAGGGTTTTTTTGGGTGGGTGGTTTTTTTTGTTTTGGTTTTGCTTGCTGAGGGTTTTTTTGGTGCTGTTGTTTAAGTGATCCTGTGAACTCTTAGGCAGAGGTAAACAGAGAGTTTGTTTCATGACGGCACACACAGCAGGACGCACTTCCCAAAAGAAATGAAGTTCAACGAGCAGAAACACGTGCTTTTTCTTCCCCAAACAGCGATCACTTCAGAAACTTTTTTCCCCATTGAAGACCCAAAAACCCCGCTACGCTTACTTCACCTGTGGCTCTCTGCTGCTTTTACTTTTCTTTACCGATCGATTCATTTGGAGTGCTTCCAAAACCAACACAGAAGGCAAACTGCTGCCACGCTTTTTATTAGGCTTTAAGGCGGCCCTTTCTTTACGAGCGCCCAAAGAACCCAAGCAGCACGCCACCCGACCGAGCCGCGGGCAGGACGTTGCTCCCGACGAAAGCAAGCCCACCATGCCGCGGGCGGCCCGCGACGCGCTGCCTCCTGCGAGCCACGCGGCTGGGGAGGGAGCGCTCGAAGCCAAGACCCCAAGAAACGACGGGAAAAGCAGGAGGCCCGCGGGGCTCCGCGCGTTGTCACCTGCACCCGGACCACGCCGCAGGCTCCACGGAGCGAGGCGAAGACGCGTGCTGCAGCCTGAGCAGAAGAGCTCATTTAGGGCGCTAATTAAGAAGGCATTAATTGGGGGCGGCACTAACTGGGGGCGGAGGGGACCTCCCCAGCCCCATGTCAGCCCGCCAGCACGGGAGGCAGCAGCTCGAAGAGGGCTCCGCGGGGCTGCGGACACCGGGATCCCCATGGCAGCGCCCCGGCCGCCGTCGTCCCCCTCCCCGAGCCACCCCCCGGCGGGGGGAGCCCCGCGGCTCGGTTCCCGTCCCCGGCCCCGCTGCCGCTCACCGTGTGTCCCAGCAGGGCGTCGGGGTCGGCGGGCTCGCACAGCTCGCTCAGCTTGCGGTCCCACTGCAGCAGCAGCAGCGGCTGCTCGCCGCCCTCGCACGCCTCCATGGCGGCACCGCCACCGGCCGCCACCGGCCCCCGCCCGCTCCCCGGGGCCGCCGCCGCCGCCACCGGCGCCGCTGCCGGGAGTGCCCGGAGGGGCGGGGCCGTGCCGCCAGCTGCGCGCCGCGCCCCCGCCCGGCCCCGCCCCCGCGGAGGAAGCAGCCAATGGGAAGCCAAAGGAGAGGGCGGGCGGAGGGACGCGGTCCAATCGCCGCACGGCTGCCCGCACGGCTCCAGCTGCGGAATGTGGGCGGGGACCCGCAGGGCGCGGCGTGGGTGCGGAGACTCGCCTCCCGCGGCCCAGCTCGGCCAATGGAGAGGAGGGGGTGGTGGGAGCGACGGGAGCGGCAGCCAATGGGACAGCGACAAGACTGCGGCCGCCGCGCAGAGGCCCGCCCCCGGCTGAGGGCAGCGGGAGGGGGCGCGGGGGGGGCCGGGGCAGCCCCTGAGGAAAATAAAGTAGCGGGGGGGTCACAGCGCCCAGCGGGAAGGGCGGTGTGGTGGGGGCCAACGCTACGAGATTCATCAATCCTCTTCTGACGTGATCAAACAACAGAAGATTAACAAAAAAGTTTAACAGCAGCCGCCTTGTGCGGGCAGGAACACAAAGGGAAACCCCTCACAGCCACAGCCCGAGGTCCCTGCATGAAAGGAGTTACTGGGAGCGTTGGTGGCACACAGCGGCCCAGGAGCACCTTCACAGCCCAAGGCAAACCCCCAAGCTGTGAGGTACAGCCCGGAGGTACAGCCCCAGTGCCCTGGCACTTTGTCAAGGAACTTACGCTGTGCCAGCCCTGAGCCCTCGGCGGTGAGCCCTGTAAAGGTCAGTTCCTTGTCCAGAAGCCTCCCTGCGTTCATCTAATGTTTTCTTACTTTCAGAGCTTATGGGGCCTGGTGATAACCGGCTGGACAAGAGGCTCTCCCCCATCCTGTTGGCTGACACGATAAACCTCCTAAATTACTGAGAGGCGTGTTTGCCTAGTAAGCCAGCAAAATAAAAGCAGCCTCAAGAGAAGGAAGAACTTGCTCACTGGGTGACTGCAACTTCATTTGCTCCACGTGCGATGGCCAAGGGCCTCATGAGGACAGGCTTTGACCAGGAGCACTGGGGTGAAGCGTCTCATCCTAAGATGTCTCAGGAATAAATAGTTAAAAGTTGCACCGTAAGTACCTCCATCATTTTCCCCTTGGTTAAAGCACTGACAAGCAGCCCTCTGCTTTTTCCAATGATTTCCTGTATCCCACAAAGTGTGTCCCTCTCCCCTCTGCAACTGCCTACGGCCTCCCTTGTAAGAGACATTGGTACAGCTGCTGTTGTGGTACACAATGCTGCCAAGTACTCATAAACATTATGGAAGATTTTCTTTTGGCCACAAATATTTTAATACACAGAGACTACCCATTTGTGGGGCTGCACACTAAAACATGACATCAGTAACTAATAACTAGACATTGGTAACTAGGCGTCCTGTGCCTGCCATGTTACTGAAATTAGTGTTGAAGAGTATATTTTTGAGCTTCAGTGTTTCTAAAACAACTCCCTGGAACTTCGTAATGAACCATGGCCAATTCGCCCAGCAGTGGGGTGACAACATATAGACCACACTGAAGTTTTTGTGCTGCAGAACCAGTTATCCTTGGGAAAAGAAATGTGTACTAGACAGTTTCTGCTAAAAATTGGCAGCACGTACAGGGCATCAATAAGCAGGAGATAAAAGTGGAGGAAAAGTAATCCTGTCCAGAGGATATTAGTTAATCAACACATGGGACAGCACTCCAATGCTTTGTGCGTTACTGGTCACAAACTGACTCTGTACCTGAAAACACACACACTGGAAAGACAGCAACAGAAACAGAAAGACAGAAACATCAAGAACATTATACAGACACAGCTATACTCCTAACTTTTCCCCATACTACTTGAAGGATTTTCAACAGTAGATTTCAACAGTTACTAGCATGCTGAAAATCAAGGCTGTTTCTCTGTGTTTCATAACTTTCCTCTTTGGGCAGATTTAGCAGCAGTTTTAAATTCCAGTCCAGTTAATTCTTTGAGCATTTCAGCCTCTCCTTTTGCATAAGACCCTTTTTTCCTCACCACAGTCTTTTGAACTCTGTTCAAACCTACTCTCCAACACAGGGGGACAATAGAGAACCAGACCATCAAGCTACAAGAAGAGGAAAGGTGGGGTTTTATTGCATGCAGAGATGCAGCTGAGGGGAAGAGAGGAGAGCTCAACTTTATTTTACTCACTCTTCTGTTGCCTTTCTGTGAGGAGCAGAAAACCCACACTGAAAAGCCACACAGAAAACTAAACCAGCTGAGAAGGAGGCGACTATTAAGAAGGTAGAGCTCCAAACAAACATGACTTACTTTAAATATCAAAGAAAAAAATCTAGCAACAATACAAGCCTGTAAGTTAAGTCTCAGCCTGGCAAAGCAAAGGTGCTCTCTTTCCATTGCAGATCCGGGTTACAGAAGTCACTCCAGTGACTGCATCATTACTCAGTTCTTGATCGGGTCAGTTGCACAAAGGCTCATTAAATATTTACAAGTGACATTTTTCTGACTTGTGACAACCAGGATCAAGATAACCATCCATTTTCTAAAGCCATTTTGTTCAGGTAAGTTTGAAAAGTCAACCAACAAGAAAAGGACAAATAGCAACAGAGCCTATCCTATAAAAGGATAATAACTGCATGCTTGTTTTTTTTAAAAAAAAAAAACATCTACAAATGAAAAATCTTACCCCTTAAAAACCATAGAAAATGGCCATATGTAGAACAGGTGAGTTTCTTCAGCAAAATTAACACCTCTCAAAGAGCATAGGGCCCAAATTTCAGGACTAAGAACAACACAGAGAACAACCAGGCTATCAATTTCTAATCACAATGTTTTCTGGAGACTGTTCTGAAATTGCAAAGTATGGTAACAAGCTGATTTTTTAGGTGAGACAAAGCAACATGCAGAAGAAAAATTTTACATGCACCAACACACATTTCCCACAAGTGGATGTCTTCATAGAAGTACCATGAAAGGTGATTTCTTTGCATATTTGTCATCTGCAAACACATTACTTACTGACACTAACAAAGCAATTTACTGTGTAAGTGAGATCTGCCATGTGAAGAAACTCACTATCACCAAGAGAAGACAGGACAGGACCTGGTCAGAACAGCCACCAAATTTTCACTTGTGTGTACAGACATACTTAACTATTTGCAAAAGTGCTCGCACCACAGAAATTTCAGTTAAAAATAGAAGGTGTGCTTGAGAATAGCGAAGTTTTCTTCCCACAATCCTGGCATTATATTTTTTTTTTTCCCTGACATGAATACTCGTGAAAGATGTGGGATTGCCAGTACGGGAGACAGCCCACTGCTGAAACCACATAATAGGTACACTGACAGAAACACAAGATCCCTTTACCAGAATATTCCTCCCTCCTCTACCTAGGGATTTCTCAAAGCGCTAATTCAGCTTTCCTGCCTTCGCAATTCTCTCTGCATGAGCTTTTACCAGGCTCCCACACGCAATGCCGGTCTTTATGGCAGCCCTGGGACAGGACCCAAATACCCACCCCTTCACACAAGACACCGGTCACACCTTTTGGCTTTGACAGAAGTCAAAGTAGGTACCCACTGGTAAAAATCTCTAGCAATTCTGTACTAGTCCAAGCCCTCCGTCACATTTAATCATGTTGCTATCCTCTCCTCAGAAACTGAGTCCTGAACCAGAAGCAAGAGAAGTTGGTTCAGCCAAAGACATCCAGTCCTGCTTCACAAAGCAGCCCTCAAGGTACCATGTACATTGGGGGCGGGGGGGACTGTATCTATATTATCAAATGCATGTCACACTTCAATTAAATATGTTCTGTGCTGTCTGGTATTTTGAAAGCTCTTAACAGGCACAATGCCTGTGGTATTTTCCTCAAACCAGACAACTACAGCCACTGAAATGAGCACAGAAGAGGGTTTCCTACACCTTGCACTAGACTGACAGAAATAACTCAGAGGCACAGAGGTGCCTCACTGACCAAAGTAGCTCTGCCTCAGCTCTCTTAAGAAATGCTCCAAATATGTAAAAGAAATCTCTATTTTTTACCTCTTCCAATCTACCTTTATAAATACATAAATTCCTTGTGAAGGTCAAACATACCTAAATGCCCCAGCTGTTGCAAGCAAACAGGGCTTACCTGATCCAGTTTACACAAGAGGTTAGCAGGGACAATCAAAAGCTGAATGCCATTCACCAAGGGACAGCATGGAAAAATATTGCCGAGCTATAAACAAGGTATCATTGTATTTAAATTGGTGGATACCACTCCACTCTAACATTTCCTCACAGAGAAAGTAACTAGCCATAAAAAAGACCCAGCTGCTATATGAATGTTGATTTCACCCCTTATTTTCTCATAACCCAAATCACTCACTTACATATTAAAGTTGCCCAGTAGCTGCAAGGCAGGGTTGAATGTATGAATGTACAACATTTGCCACCAGTTCTTTCTGCTCTGTTAGTTGCTAGTAGTGTCTCTAAGGAAAATCTACCCTATTGCAAAATAGTGGTGAACAATCAAGGCAGTGTGTGGCCTCTCAAACACCACGTTCTCATGGTGGATGTGTTGTCTTTGTAGCAGGTACAACACAGCAATCTTTAAAAATTTATCAGCGACTTTAAGTAGAAGAACTGGAAAAACAAGAAAAGTTGAAGCTCTTGAGCAAATATTTTTTGTTGTTGGCACCCAGTCGTATACCTTGTGTTTGCTCAGCTCTGTCTCCATCCTGAGCCACGGGCAGAGACTAGGATGAGCCCTTCAGCACTCACCAGGACCTGCAGGTGCAGCAGTGAAGGTAACCATTACTGCCACCTCAGTACTCCAAGTTGAGAGCACAAAGCCAGTTCCCAAGCTCCAAAGCAGGCAGTCATAAGCAGTGTTGAGCTCCACTGTCACGGCAGGGTGTAAATAAGGAGGCAATTGCTAAATGAACAGAGGCTTAGCACATTCACTCCAGGCCTCCTAGCTCAGAAAACTTAAGAGGAAGCTCAGCTTTCAGCTACCAGGAAGCTTCTGCATGGACCAAACACAAGCTGTGTTTGGATGACTACTATAGAAGTGCAGCATCACAATAACCCCATGGAAGTTCACATTTGTCTCGCCTGTAAGAGGAGGAAAACAACAATGCCACTTTCTACTCCAGCATCCGTACTCAACCCTGCTATTAGTCACCCTTTTCAGAAAGTACTGCATGCTGCAGTAACCTGTTATCAAGCACCACAAGCACCCTTGGAGGAGTTTACTACCTGCCACCCCTAGAACCACCTGGAGGTCTGTGTTATTAGGACTTGACAGTGGGTTTACCTACACCACAAGGACTTGTATTTTCTGCCTAGCACTTCCTTTAGACAAAAAAAAAAAATAGTCCTGTGATTTTAGGACTGATACTTAAGTGCTGAGCTTGCATCTCTCTCTCATAAAGATCTGTCCCTCACCTTAGGTGCTTTTCTGTAATATATCATCTGAGAGTGAAATGAGTATCACATTCCTGCATGACTGTACTTCTGCTGGCCTGGCTTGAAGGGGGGAGAGCAACATGGGATCACACCAAAATAACAGCAGTATGTTATGCTGAACCAACTTTGTACAGAGATGGAAGAACCAGCAAGAAGTGGGAATTGCCAGGTTCATTGCCAGGTTCAACCTTGGGACAGTTATGCTTTAATGCATGCTGAAGGTTTAACCACAAAATGTTTGCTCTTTTCAGCCTCTGAAAAGGCTGACATACTCCTCTCACAGACAACTGCACTAAGAGAAGAGGCAGCACTTCCCCCATCAGTACAGATCGGAGCCTCCCAGCAGGCTCAGATCTAACAAAGAGTAGTTACTGGAATTCAAATCTGAACTTTCTATTTTAGACGATACCACATTCTCATGTGGATAATACGGTGAACTAAGCACATCTAACGCCTCAGTATGCCAGCGATAGGGACCAGGATACTAGCTGAAGTAGTAACGTCATCCAGAAGTAAATGCCAAAATGAAAGTTTTTGGTAGTACTGCCAGTGCTCATAAAGAGGAGCATAAGACCATTCTATAGGGGGAAGAGCTGAAAAAACACACAAGCATGCTTTGTACTGGAATCAAGGAGAGATGAGATACAAAATCCCAACAGCTTTGAAGGCAGGAAATTGTCACCCCATACGTTTTCCTTTCCCTGTTCATTTCCCTGTGGGAATTTTACCACTCCCCATGTAATACAGTGAAGCACCTTTTAGCCTTTTTTTTTTTTTTTAATAGAAACACTAATAATGTTCAGTCTGATACTTAAAGTCAAAGCACAATAACCACCACTCTGCCAGTAAGAGAACCCTGGATCAGGAATGATTTTCACAGTACCGTTGGCCTCCCTTAAGGGAGAGACAAGGCAGTCATTCTGCCAGCTCTGCCTGATGGCAAAGGGCAGGCATAGCACCCTAACACAGTACTGGGTTGGGAGTGCTGATGTCTGGACTCACAGTATGTCAAAGGCTGAATAATGATTAAGGCAGATGAGGATATAAGGTTTGAAAGTGGAGATTCGGAGAGGTAACTTCAACTTACATATTCATCAGCTCAAGCATTAACATAGCTTCCTAGGTTATCCTTTAAGAACAAAAAGTTCCCAAGTAGAGATGATGATGAATAGAGAGAAAGCACACAGGAAAACAAAACAGAACACACACATAATGGGTATCAAACATGTTATTTATTTTTTAAAGAAACTACAGCAATATACATGATTGCAGAATTATGAAGCACTGTGATGCACAAGGAATGAAATAGCCTCAGTCCAAGCACTAATGACCTCATGCCTTTTCTTTCACATTATCACTCAGAAAAATTACGTTATCTGAAAAGAAAGAGAATTTATACTTCAAGATTGTTTTGCCCTGTGGCACACCTGCACATCCACAAAGACAACCTACTTCTGTAAAAATAAGCTGCAGAGACACGTATTTCAGAACAGAACATTTCACAAAATAGAACCCTGTCCAATACAGGGTTCCTGTTTTACCTCCCCAGAAGGCTGAAAATTCAAGATAACCACACGCTATGAAATAACTGCTAAATGTGATAAAAAGTTGCTGAACAAAGTTATCAAAAACATTTTAAAATAACTTTTTAATTCTTTAACGATGATCTCTATCAGTCACAGCTTTTGTTTTTATTTTCTCATTTTCATTACGCACTATCATATCATCAGCCCATGGGACTACAGTATTATTTCATCATTATTTATAGTACTAATATTTCATCAAGCCCCAGTTTCTGAAGCATCTTGAGACTAGGGATTGTGAACACTAACAAGAAATCATTAGGGTAAACACTAATTTTAAACAACAACAACAACGAGGATTTCCTTCTCTCCTCCAGCCTATAGCACTGCTAGCTGGAACTGCTCATGCGAAACTTTGATTGCTATTGTTTTAAAGACACTGAACTATATAAACATCCTGAATATTTTTTTTCCTTTTCCTCCTCTGGCTACTTTTTTTTTTAGATGCAACTGTATAACAGAAGTGTTTGCTTTACTACTCTGTTATTTCAGCCCTCCTTCAAAAGCCATGAGACAGTTGCTCTACCAACAGTAGAAGAGTAGGACCAAACTGTCCTTGGCTATCTTCATGCTATTTAAAGACTCAAGGAAAAAGTTCAGTCTCCCAGTTCTATTCTTCACTTTGTTTACCCAAGGGACAACACTACTCTGTCCAGTCTGTGCTCTTACCACTACTGGCTATGATACTGAGGTCTTTTTAAATTCTGTTACCTCTCAATGAAAAATCTTTCACAAACAGGGGCCCTTAAGGTCAGGAAAGCCTCCTATCTTAGAGGAAGAAAAAATTCCCCAGCAAACCTAAGAGAAAAGTACTAGATGAGCTCTGCTTTGGCTAGAAAAAAAAATCTGCCTGACCTGCAGCACTACACGCCAACATTCTTAAAACACACAGTAATTGCCTGCTGCACCAACTGGTTTGTGTGAGCAAACTATGCAATAGTCTGCAACTAGATGCTCTCACTTGGTCTCTTCACAGGCAGTGCCAGAGGACATCTAGTGGCACACACTGGAAACTGAAGAGAGCCTCTTCATTCTCTGACACTCTCCAGCTATGGATTCTGAAGATGAAGACAAACTAAGCTCTATTTCAAAGGTCTTCCACCCTCTCCCTCTCCATTTTAAAGATGCAAAGTGGACTTCGGTGTCTTGTTCCTTACCTGCAACAATTGTAGTTGCCTGCCGCCTCACGTTGTTTCTGTCTGTATATTCACCATAGTCTAATTTCCCTTCAACGTAGAGTCGAGAACTGAAAAGTCAAGAATTTGGTTCTGGTCAGAAAAACAAACCACTCATTTCTCCTTCATATTTGATTCTGAATCCACAGGCTTTTGCATCACTTGTGAATAGCATGTTTGCTAGCTTACTGCAAGGCACTTCGATCTTAGTATGGCTCCGGGTCACCGTAACTGGCCAAGAAGCCCCAAAGCACCCTGGCTTGTATCAGAAATAGCGTGGTCCACAGGACCGTGGAAATGATTGTCCCCTTGTACGTGGCACCGCTGAGACTGCACCTTGAGAACTGTGCTCAGTTGTGAGCCCCTCATTACAAGACAGACACCAGGTGCTGGAACATGTTCAGAGAAGAGCAACAAAGCTGGTGAAGGGACCAGAGTGCAAGAGTTATGAGGAGTGGCTGAGGGATCTGGGACTGCTCAGTTTGGAAAAGAGGAGCCTGAGGGGAGACCTCATCACTCTGTACAACTATCTGAAAGGAGGCTGCAGTGAGGTGTGTCTCTCTTTTCTTAGGTGAAAAGTGACAAGATGTGGGGAAACAGTCTCAAGGTGCACCAGGGGAGGTTTAGAGTAGGTATCTGGAAGAATTTCTTCACAGATGGTGGTGGTTAGACATTGGAGCAGGCTGCCAAGGGAAGCAGTGAAGTTGCCTCCCCAGGAGGTATTTAAGAGCTGTGTGGATATGGCACTTAAGGAAGATGGCTTAGTGGTGGTATTGGTAGTGTTAAGTGACAGCTGGACTTGATGATCTTAAGGGTCCTTTCCAACCTAAATGATTCCGTGATTCTATGAATTCTTAGATCAACTGATTACAAAGGCATTGAATGCTCAACCGCATTCACTTACCCTTTCTTCACATACTGATACGTAACATCCCTGAGGCCTGGTCTGAAGACAGAGATCCTGTGCCATGTTGTCTTCTGACTGATATCACCTAAGGTACAGAAAAATAACAGTCGGATGCCACATCCTCTTTTTCAGGCAAGCCTCAGAAGTTAGTTTCAACATGTTGGTGCTCTCAAATTACGAAAAGTGATTTAATGAATATAAGTACACTAGCACTCAGTGTTCCACTCATCTGTGTCCGAAGAGAAGCACCTCTGGCGACCCCAATGAGGAAGAACTGCTAAGTCAGTGCTTTCCTCTCCTCCAGGCGAGGGTCAACAAGCAAACCCCTATTCAGTACATGCTGCTGAGGATGAGTCTGGGACATACACACATACCAGCATCCTCACTGACCTCAGAGCAACTTCTCTGCACCTGAGAGACTTACAGAGCAGCCTGAAGACAAAGCATGGCGCTACTGAACATGCAAATGTGACCACAGACCAGGGCAGAAGCAGGTTGCAGACTCACCTCCCTGGGCTTCCTCGTTTTCTCCTGTTCGCCACATCTCATTGGTCGCAAGAGAAAATATGGTGACAGGATTTTTTCCATCCACTTGCCTCATGATCGGGTCCTGTCCAACCCGACCAAGTAACTGAACACGGTTCATGGCTGAAACAAGAGAGTAAATGAACACGGTTCATGGCTGAAACAAGAGAGTAAATGCAAGAGAAGATGCACTACTGAGGATGGGACAACCCCCTAAAGACTCAATCATTTGCAGTACTAGGAAGAGATTAAAGACTTCAAAGAGGTTTACACAGGTGAATTATGATCCTTCTAATCTCAGCAAGTTGTAGATCAGGAGCTTTTGTCAAAGAACAAAACAATCACTAAACAATCACTTCCTGCAATTTCTGACCATTTTTCCAGCTTTTGTCACCTTGACAAATCAGGCTCTGCAGTGGCTACTAATTCATTATTGTTATCACTGCTGAATAACCTCATTTAGGAAGATGGCTTTTATTTCTTTCTAGTCATCTTTTTCACAGACACACCCATAAGTGACTTAAGACTATTCTGCATTAATTTAAAAATATCTTGATTTTTATTTAACTATAGTATTTCATTGTTCTTTTCATAATGAAAACAGCGTTATTTTAAACATTGCATTATTACACCACATCCTCTGAATTATGGGATCAACAATTTTAACACAGGCCTGGATGGACACAGGTTATTCCTTCTCCTTCTCAAAGGCAAAAAGATGGTGGATAGACACAATGCATTCCTCCTTGTTCAAGGCAAAAAGCTGGAGATGCTGGAGCACCACTCTTACACAAGGAACATGTGAACTGAAGAGTAACCTCTGAAACCTACGCCTGGTGTGGCGGCAGCAGCACCCAGACAGGCATCCCAGACACACGGAAGACCAAGCAGCAAGCACAGGATGCACCTCGAGGCAGGTGCTGGAAAGCACAACAGCGTACCCCGTTCACTGCCACTAATAAGGCAAGGTCACCTTCCTGTTTCAGGTTGTACTCTGTCAGGGCATTTTGGTTTTCCCCATCAAGTGCTGCTTGACCTGACATGGGCCAGAACAGAAAGCTACTTTGTTTGAAACGACCAATTCTTGATTTCTACGGTCGAGCTATCATTCATTCCTGTTACTCCCTGGCATATTTCAGGGATTCTAAACCTGAGCCAAAAACCAAAGAGTACCAGCTAAGCATTATCTCAACACACAGGAGCTACTTACATCTTTCAAGTACCAAGGAGCCAACCGTATCGGACTCATGCCTTACAAACTGGCGAAACACCTGAAAGCACAGACAGGTATTAGTCTCCAAGACACGAAGTACGAACACCATACAACAGTTTGAGCCCTCAGAGATTTTGCAATCACATTTTCCAGCAACGCGGGTGGGAGGGGGCGGCTGGGGGAAGAGCTCAGCTCCACCAAATGCAGCCAGTGGGATTATTCAGAGACTATTTTGTTAATTCGAAGACTATTTTGTTAAGCTAGTGTCTGACAGCCGCCTAGGAAAATCTGCAGAGCAGAGTTAGTCGCTGTGCTTGCCCGCCCCCTTGACTCGCACGCAGACAACCCGAGGCGGTCCCACGCCTAAGGCAGGCCTTCCCTTACACGCCGCGGCCGCAAACCGCGGGCTAACAAGGGCCAGGGCCCGCTCTCCCGGAGCACGGCCCCCCCTTCTTCCACTTCTCCCCCCGCCCCGTACCTGCCAAGCGGCCGGCCGCAGCATGCCGCCCGCCTGCCGCCGCCAGCGGGATGGGGCCCGGAAGCGGAAAGGAGCCGGGGCGGCCGCGCTGCGCCATCCGGGGGGAACCGGGCCTCGCCGTGAGGGGGCCGGCCCGCAGCACCACCCCCTGCCCTCCAAAGAGTCAAGATAACAGAAATAAAATAGTCACTCGGTCTTGAGTAAAAGGAAGAGTTAAAATCTTTATTTGCACGTTTCGGTTTTTAAAGGGGGACAAGAGGTTAAAAGGCACGGCTGTACCAGCACTTGAGCACAAACTTGGCTTCAGCGAAGCCAGAAAGTGACAGGGTTATCGCTTCACGCTCTCCCTCCTAGCAGGACACCACCTACATCAAGCTGTTTCAGCTAGACATGCGACTGAGAAGAATTCAGGAAGTTACATTTAGCAGGGGGATGAGATTTATTATACATTAAAATGCACACTTCACATAGGCAACTCCAAAACAAAGGAAAGCCTGACAACACTAAATGCTTTCTAACTTCCCCCATCTAGGTAGCAAGCTGGATAGTCCAGGCAGGTTTTGGCTCCATGTGAGAGACCAGAATGGCAATAGTGATACAGATCCACCTGCCAGGACACACTGAAGCCATTCCCCCCACTTCAAGCAAAAAGTCCTTTCCAATCAACATAAGTCACATCGTGCTTCACAAGCTGTTCTGCTAAAGCTTATCGACTTCAGTTCCACAATTTCATGCTTGTTGCTGAAAGTTAAGGGAGGGGAAGTTTCCTTCAGCTTCCTCAAGCAATGCCCACTTAACTAAAAGCACTTCCTTCACTCTATCTCCCTCAGTGAAATGCAGCTCCAAATTCACCCTAAGTCCATCAGGACTGCTATGTAACAGGTCTACCTCCTGACATGTAGTTAAAGCTCTGTTATTCTCACCTCCCTCAATGATGCTGTACTCCTTGTACAACCAGATTTCCTTTGAAAGGTACACAGGTGGCCAGAGTGTTAAGACCACAGAAACATTATCAATAATAGGGTCCATCTAAACAAAGGGAAGCAGAAGTAAATGCCATCCTTCCCCTTGTATGGGAAAATAGTCTAGAACAAGACCAGTTACACAAGAAATTAACAGGTAAGACTGAGGAAAATACTCTTAAATCACACCTTATATTTGTGAGCTAGTCATTCTTCCCTTTCCTCAGCCAACATCTCATCATAGCCAATGAGGGAAACAAGAAATACAACAGGGAGAGCTAATATGGGGTGTTGGTCTGGGCAGACCCTCTGCTTTCACAGGGCCATTCAGCAGCCAGAATTTTCTTGGACAACACAGAAATTCAGTAACCCAAAGTAAAGCTAAATGAGCGACTGTTCTTCCCTCCCACCAGGCGCTTGCTGTTCCGCTTAGAAGAGGTTTCAGACTCTGGTAGCTTGGCACTTCCTAAGGGCTTGTCCTTCATGAGGGTCTGGGCAAGGCGGGCTGCTTTTAATTCCCTGCAGAGAAGAGAGAAAAAAAGAGGAAAGGAAGAAAACTACATTATGTATGAATCCCCATCATCTGTGAACAATTTTGCACAGTAGGGTTACTGCAGTTCTGCTGAATGGTTACTTTTGACACCAGGTTTGACATAAAGAGTACTATAGGTTTCTCCACAGTTTCTGTTCCTGACTGGATCAACTTTAAAGGTTTAAGTAGCCCATGCCTCAGGTCACTGAACACACAGACCAGCACCAGCATGAAGAATCCCTACCTCAATCTTCCCCCTCCACATTGTTTCAGTATTTGCATTGGTAAAACTTAGATCAGTGTCACTCCAAGCAGCAGGTATCTAATAAAGGTATATGCTTCTTCTCAATTGCTTTCCTTCCCTGATGCTTGCCATTCTCCCAGAGCATGTACTTTTCTCAGCTTGCTGTGCAAGACCACTATCTGTTCAGTAGAGTTTTCTTATCTGGCCTCACATGGTATCAGTATGTTCCATCACTCATGGTTGTAGTAAGTGTGCAAGTTCACTGCTCTAGTTCAGCCACCATCTCAAAACCAGATGTGAACCACAGCTGCCTTGGCACTGCAAGTCCCTAGCTAGAGCCTCACAGCCCTTCCAGCTCCAGGCACTTTAACTGAGTGTTCCTGCATGCTGTCTCCCAGCACTGCCTCCCTACATTCAAGCCTGGTGATCAGACCTGTCTTCTCTCCCTCATGCCCACACAAGCCCTACCTTTCCAGCAT
Source organism: Oxyura jamaicensis (assembly GCF_011077185.1). Lineage (NCBI taxonomy): Eukaryota > Metazoa > Chordata > Aves > Anseriformes > Anatidae > Oxyura > Oxyura jamaicensis. The sequence continues at coordinate 59,854,015 of NC_048893.1, read as the reverse complement.
GGCAGTCTTACACTTCTCCACATTTAGCTGCTTCTGAAGCTGCACGGCTTTTTCAAGTGAAGGACGGAGAACTGGGTGCTTAGTAAGAGCTGTGGCAGAAGGTCTTTCCACTGGGTCAGGATGGATCATGAGCTAGAAGGCAAAGGAGTTCAGAGGAGTTCATGGTTTAAAAGTTCCCCCATCACATGTGAATTGGAAAAATCCCCACCCTGTCAAGGCTACCTACTCACCTTGAGGAGTTCAAGAAAGCCATTGGGAAGCTTCTGAGGGATCAATGGGATATTCCCTTGGCGGATGTGGTGCCACATGGCCCCATTGTGAGGCAGTGGTCCTGCACCTGCTGCTAGAGCTATTGTGAGTGACAGAGCAAAGATGTCTGCCTTTGGCAAATGGCAGTATTGCTGCAGAGAGAAGAAAAAACTCATTATACCCACAGGTGTTGGGATACCAGCTCAAAAAACAGCAGCTAAACAAGTATATGATACTGCCTTCACTGTCCCAGTTAGTTTCCTCCTCTTTAGGATAAAAATTTTGGCCAGTAATTTGCTTTAGTTTTGTCATATTGTTGGTTAATTGTTAATGGCACATTAGCTTTCACCCACTCATGAGGAGCTTGCAGCCCACACTAGAATCACCAGAGCAAACCTAGGGGACAGACACCTAACAAATACGTGCCTCTTGCTTGTACCACAAGGCAGTAAGACAGGCATACCCAAGTCAAACCAAAGGCTGCATGTGATATATTGACCAAACCGTTCCTACATCCACTTGCAGCACAGGAAGATAGTGTTACTTAAGTACCTGAGCTGGTGAACACATCCAAGCTGGTTGTTACATACCGACTCCCTTTTTGCTCACTGGCCAGAGTGACAGAACTACTGCAGGTTTAAGAAGAGGACGTGCGTAACTCCTCAGCTATGCCTCCTACCTCTCCAAACTACCTACCTAATTGGTGTTTGTTATGCAAAGCATTTGCCTGGATGCATACATTACTCAGTAGTCACATCCAACAGTTTATGTCCGCTGGATATGTAACGGGAAATGGACTCTGTCCCCTTTACCCACTACAGGTAAAATAGTTGAGATAATCCGAAGTCACTTCTGAAGCACATTAGAACAGTATGAAGTATGTTAGGACAATACTCAAGCCTATACTATTCAATTAACTTCACTGATTTCACAACCAGACCTAGCACAGGAAAGAGGAGATAAGATGAGGAATGCATCAGAATAGTGATTTTACTATAGCTGATCTCTCCACTTGCTCACCGCCTTGTCCTCCCACCAGCAACTTTACCTCTTGCAAAATCTCATTGGCCAAAAACCGTCTGTCTCCTTCCTCCACTTGGGGGTTTGTTATTGATGTCACGTGGCCAAGGTCACCTAAAACAAAAAAAGAGTTACCAACAAAGCAGTCAGGAGCAGATCTCCAACAAAAGCCAGCTTTTTAAGAGCACCAGAGTAATCAGAAACAGAGTAAGAGAACAAGCCTGCTTCTGCACAGGAATCTGGGTTTGGAAACAAGCCAACAAGTTTTCCAAGACTTGTCACTTCAGAGGAATTAGTTCTGGGAAGTACAAGAGGTATTTAGGATGATGCTATCAGTTCTGCATGCAGATCTCTTCAGCAACTAGGACATAGCAATATCAAGCAGTAATGGGCAGCCCTAATTTTAAGTCGAAGTAAGCAAAAAACCCACCGATCTTATACATCACACCAGAAGAGAATTCATCTTCGCTGTCACTCTCCTCCTGCCCAGCATGGCCCTCAACTGCCAGCTTGTGACAGATGAAGATATTACCTGCAAGACAGTGAGGTTTAGCAACTATTATTGGAGCAATCTGACTGCAGCAGTCAGTCTAACAGCTCTGTAGAAATCCCACCTGTCAACCTAGCTAAGCTTTGCAGCCAGAGAAATCATGCATGTGCTTTCTGCTTATATATTCAGCAGTACAACTGACAGGACAGTTGTATCTTATGCATAAAGTATCCCGGGACAATCAACTCTTCTGCCCCTCCCTCTGTTCCATGAGCTGGGAGCATGATTTCAGCACAAAAAAGGAGATCCTCTGTAGGGATGTAGCTATGCAACTGCGAAGGAAACATTGCTGTGGATATGTCCATACTCAGCTGCACAGAAGAAAGCTTGTTACTATACTTTGCAGAAACTCTGTCCCCCAGTGTAATACAGAAGAAATAAATATTCACTTCACTCCAGCTCTCACAGAGGTTGAGCACTGTGCAACACAACTGCAGCAAATAAAGTTCCCATCTTCTTTAGCAATCCTACTTGCTCCACTAGTGGGAGTGATTCCCACAAACCAGGATTATGAGGATCATAAGAATTAAAGCCTGCCAACTATCTGAAAAGGTTCTGGTTTAGAGCCACAGTGGTGGAAAGCTTAGAAATCCAGAAGACATTCACTTTCTAGGGCAAGATACTCCTTTTTTTAAGGCACTAATGCATCCAGCCCGCAGCACTCAGTGCAAAGGAAGAGTGCTACACTTACTAGGTTTGATATCCAGGTGCACAAGGCCAGAGTTGTGGATGTATTTTAGCCCCATAGAGACTTGTAACAAGATTTCCTTCAGCTCTGCTTCAGGGAAATACTGTCCACGTTTTGCATTTTCCAGCAGTGCATCTTGGAGACTTCCACCTAGGAGAAAATAGTCAGACAAAGACTTTATGGAGTAGCATGTTTAGAATATAAATTATTGACCAAAGCACTTTCTCAGAGTTGGATATCACCACTTGGCACCAGCCTTCCCACTGCCTTGGAGCACCCTGCTGCCTGCCAGGCACTAAGCAACTGCAGTTCTACTTACAGCACCAGAAGGGCTGACCCTGATGCTGCTGCTGCAAGTCTACAGAGGAAAGGTTAATTACTTTTGTCATCTTTACAGGCATAAAGCAGGTATATGAACAGCGGAGCAATGAAATTAATCCCACATCCTCTAGTGGTAATTTAAAGAGCGCAACATCTGACAAAGCAGGGAAATTCTCTAGGTCTCCATTAAGGCAGCTTGGCTATTTCACAGAACTAGCCAATACCATTGCCTCACTCCCCATCAGTTTTCTTTTCACCACTTCTCCTTTAGTCTCAAAAGTTCATTCACTAGAACAAAAATACATAAGTGATCCCCATGTTTAATGGTTACCTCCACCGGATTTAGAGTTATTACCCCAAACTGCTGTCACCAGTGATCACAGCTGCTAGACTGCAACACCAGGTGAGCAAGGAGAGCTACACACCGCCTTTCACAGCTCCTCTGGTAGTCAGAGGTGTCTTTTCCAGCATCTCCCAACAAGCTACATGGCCAGAGCAAACTTGGATGAGTGTACCACCCTGCTCGCAGCACCAGTGAACAGTTCACCCCATTATTTAACTCCAGCCCTCTGCAGCTGATGAGGCCTTTCTCCTAGCCAAGAGGACTGAAAGATACTCATCTCAAGTGCACCTGTCCCAACACCTCAGCCTTTAATAGCGCTGCTCTTACCATTACAGTGCTCGTTTTGGATAATCATGTGATCGTCTTCGGCCCATGCTGAGTAGTAGCGCACAACATGGGGGTGGTGTCCAAGGACAGCATGAGCATAAACCTCACGCAACGCCAGCTGCCTAGAGAAGCATGCACAGAAAAAGTACTGGGGACAGGGCATCAGGGGCTGCTCAGGACCACGAAAAGAGCCCTACGTTGTAGCCTGTCTTGGGAGAGGGAAAGCAGAAGTATTTTGGACTTTCCCTTGGGCTTTGGCAGACTGACTAGCTTTCACCTACTGAAGCAAAACCCAGCCCTTAAAAGGGATGTTCAGAAACACCACAAACTGGTTGAGTAGCTGTCAGAAATACTGAATGAGTCTTATTGAAGACAAAGAGGCAGCTTTCAACCCATTGCTTCAGTATGTCAACATGCAGGACAACTGCCTGGTCAATACAGATGAAGGAAGGCTGCACAGCAGGGGAGGGCAATGCCACAGATGAGCTGTTTAACACGTTTTTTAAAGACAGACTGGCTGTATGGATCGGAGGAGCTTAGTAAGTTGCCATGTTGCTTTACAATGCCTGGGGATTCTTCTGACATTCACATTCAGACCTAAAGCGGTAACTTTCTCCACCTTCCCACTTGTCAGTGGGACAGCAGCCAGCTTTTGTTCCTACCACACTTCTCAGATAGCTTTAGGTCTACACTCCCTCCTTTCCCATCACAACTCCCAAAAACACATCCATCATTTCAACCAACAGTTTCTAGCTAGCACACTCACTCATCTGAGGATCCTGCCAGAGGCCTCTTGGAGCGTTTGATGGCATAAACACATCCATCAAGGCGCTTGATGCACTTGTAGACGGAGCCAAATTCTCCCACACCAATCCTTTCTAGCTCCAGAAATTCCTTCTTGTAGCGGGAAACCATATTGCTCTCTTTCAGAGGACATCTCTAGAAGGTCATAAAAACAGCAGAGACAGTGTGAGTTGAAAGTCAGATAACATTTGCCATGTTTTTAGAGATGTGTAGCATTTACCTACACAGAGCTCCCATTTTGCCCCCTCTCCCATTCTAGATTCTATATACACATGCAGATATGCTTCCAGTCCTTCCACTCAAAGAGGTGGCACTCTTTCTGGCCACCTAACAAAGGCCACCTTGACCTGACTTGGCCAAGATTTTTGTTTTATTTTTAAATCATGACCTGCTAGCCATAGTTAGAAGTCACAGCTAAGGAGTAGGGAAAGAATCCAGTTGGCTGTACACACCTAAGCACCCTTGGGTTATTGCCATCATCTCTTCTCCTTGCAGCCCTGCCCAGTTCCTAGACCCATGGCTGATGGAGTCAGGCAGGGAAGCACAGTGGGGAACAAAGTACTTGTCTTTAGCCCACGTACTGCAGCCTTGAAGAGCTGTTACCAGCCTTGATAGGTGGACATCCACTATTGCTGAATTAGCCAGACTCCCGTACAGAGCTTGGGTTTCAGTAAGAGGTATGACTACTCTAGGCTCAGGAGAAACTCCGTGCCTTAGTTTAATGCAGCCCCAGTAACACAAGAGCTGCTTTACTCTATTAGGCAAGAATGCCTGCAGCAAGGGCATTCTGCATCAGTCCAGGCTCTCATCAGGCTTGATGTACCAGCTGTGACTAACTGCATATTATCAGGTCTCAGTATTTGTATTTCCAGCTATTTCCTCACCAGGAGCCACTTTTCCACAGAGGGCTAAAAGCCTGCAGAGCAGCTGGAACATTATTGCTACAGTTATAGTCCCCAGGGAAATAGAAGATGCTGGTACTGCATGTAGAGTCATGTCTACTGGACGGGGAGGTAAGCAAAGAAGAAAAGATAAGCAGTGGAGCATGAAGTGAACAAGAGAATGGGCTGTTTTTTCTTCCTCATCCTGCATCCCTTACAGGGATGGGGGTTCGTGTTGGACTGCTTTCCAAATAAAGCACTGCTGTGATTGCTGCTAGACTGATATGACCTTAAAGCAAAGAGGTAAAGAGTTGGTTCCTACAGCCAGTAAGATGAGGCCCATATGAAGCAGTAAGTCTTCACAACAGGCTGTATTTCATAAAATACTGTAATGTACAGTTGCCTTAACTCAGGAAATAAATTCAAATCCTAGTAGTTTTATACCTGTAACATGCTCATTCTAATAATTGAAGCAAATTAACATTTCAGTAAGTCAAGTTATTTGAGGCTTCTATCTAAAGAAAACAGTAATTGTGGTAGCCCCAGACATCGCATGGTAGAACTACGGTTTTTCTGCAGTACCAGATTTCTCTGCTAGAGGGTACCATTATTCTTCCAGTAAGCCTAAATATTTCACAGTTAAAACGAACAGTTCCACCTACCTGCACAAGAGATGTTTACTTAGAGGTGCTGCTGAGGAAAATGGAGCTTCTTGCCACACCTGAATACAGATGTGATCCAGAAGCCACCTGGCTGAGTGGTTTTCTCCCAGATAAAATGGAGAAGGAAGAACAACTGTACCCAATTCTGCCAACATGGCCAGGGGCACACAAGACTTTGCTCCTGCCCCATGCAGCCAGGCCAACACAGCCTGCCACAGAGGTTTGTCAGCAAAGCACAGGCATCAGCAACAGCAAGGCAGTTTGGTTCTGCATTTTAAGGCAGTGCCTGCTGTTCTGTAGCTACACAACCCATAGTGGGGTCTTATCAGGGACACTGAGAAGCACAGACACTGCTGGACAAGGAAGCCCAGGGCAAGGGGAAGCCCAGAGCCCTTTGCACAGCTCTCCCACCACACCAAAGACCAGCAGGAGTAGAGCAAAGAGCAGCAGCAGGGAGAGGCCCAGCAAGGGTACGCTGAGCTCTTTCTCCAGCACTGCCAGCAAAGCTTCAGTGTTGAGCCAGATTAACACCCATTCACAGCTGGCCTCATTAGAGCCTCATTTGTGCACTGGTCAGAGTGGGATTTTCAGCCAGTGAAACCTTGTTTTTCATACTTGCTATAGCAAAGTACACAGGGCCATGGATGTAGGTAGCATTTACTGACACTATCCCTTGTCTCTAGATGAGTCCCTTTTTTCCTCTACCTCAGCTTTCCTCTCAGTGGTTGCACACAGTAGCAAAGGTTGCTACCTAGCACAATATGCTGTTTGTGGTATTCAAACAGTAGAAGTATTGTCTTAGCTCACCTGATGAGAGCTACTACAGCAACATTTGCCTATGGAAGGTGAATAAAAAATTTGCTGTCTCATTTCAGAAGTTCACCATTGTGACTACTGCAGTTGAAACTCAGATCTCAAAACTCATCCACACCAGAGCCATTCAGCCCAAGTCTTTGTAGTACAGGTACATATATTCTTTGTAATATAGAACCCATGTTACCTTTACAGCCGAGGATGCTCAGTACACTTGTTCATAACTATGGTAAAACACCTGCTTCTTCAAACCACAAAGGTACTGGCATTATTTACAGTAATTCAGTAATATAGCAACACAGTAATTACTTTACCCCCAAGGCAAGGAGCCCAAGTTATAGTTCCCAGAATGACCTACTGACCAAAATAGATGAGTCTTAGGATCACTTGTCAAAGTTTCAGATCTGCTTTAGCAAGTTTCCTTCCAGAATTATTTCCAAGTTTGCTATCTTAAATGTTAAGATCATACATCCAGCTTGGAATGATTCTATCAGAGGTACCCATCTTCTGTCACAATGCCATGATTTAAAAATAGGTGAATAAATTTAAAGCACCAAATCTTTGCTAGCATCTTGTGCTCTCTGTAGGAGATTACGCAGAAGCACTCACCTTGGTATATAAACCCTGTTTTAACTGGCTTCTTGGATCAGAATTCCTCCTATAAGAGAAGTTTAGGAAAGTCTAGATGCATCACTTCAGTCCAACAACCAACTAAGATTTGACATAAAAACATTTCACAAAACAATCAAATCCCATCCCAGAGATGTATTTTGTAAAGGATGCAAAGGATTGGTATGCTGTGAGGTTCTAGGTGAAGCCTGAAAGACTTTAGACTCATGCTAGGAAGTCTCCATTGAAAAATCCTCCATATATCAGTTTTTGTAGTATCCACAGGACACAAGCATCATTCAGGGCACCTTTCTGCCGGCTACCTTATTTCTGGTGAAGATACATGGAAAACAACCTTGCACAACAAGCTCTTAGGTGATGGAAAAAACTGCCCTGCTGTGCTTTCAAGGGGGTAGGGAGAAGCCTCTGTGCTCTTATAGCTGGGGCTATGAAAGATAAACATTGTAGTACACATGTACTTGACTAAGTTTGTGTGTTGGCTAACTCAAACCAGATTTGGACCAGTGCTTTTGCAGGTCAATGATAGCAAGTTCCCACCTTAACAATCGATATTACATACAAACACGTGCATCTTCTGAGTCCATATGGGCAGAAACCAATCTAACTCCCCCCTGCCTATGGTCAGAAGAAAGGTGCAGTTTTCTTCTAAAGCCAAAATGTTGAGGTTAATTGTTGAGCCCTCACTTACATTTCTGAATAAGTGAAACTATTGGTTTTACTCATATTTCTGTTCTATTACTCTCATGTCTGAGGATGTTGGTTTTTCCATCGGTACGTGCTACTGAAGTGGATGATTCATCATTAGCAAATAAGTCTGGGTACTAGATGTCTCCTTCATTGCTTATCTCCTTCAAACAGACTCCTTCCCACCTGTTATTTAAGAACAGTTCACTTACATGTCTCCTCTCACTTTCCGCTTGCCATTAGGAAGAAAGAGCATTTGCCGGTATGACTCTGGTGTAAAGGGATTAATATTGACAAGAGAAGATTGGGCAGAGTCATCTGAGTCAGCGCCAGGAGTAAATCTCAGATGTCGGAAGCCTTTGGGTGGGACCTTTGACCCAGACGAAGGGAAAGCTGTCTTTGATAACAGGCTCTGTATTGAGGGGAGAAAAAAAAAACAGTAGATGAGCCAAAGTGTGTTTTGTTGCTACCATGTCAGAATAAAATTACTGCTGTCCTGTAAATAAAGGAGAACTCTGCTCCCTTCCTCAGGACAGGGAAATCTCTAGAACTCTGCATGCTTGACTTAGCCCTGACAGTTTTATTCTTCTTCCACAAAATGCTAAGATCTTCACCAAGCTATTTCACTGTTCTCTGCTGTCTTGGGTGAGGGCTGCAGAGACGCTTCTACAAGCTCAGTCCTCAAGAGGAACCAGCTGTTCATCTCTCCCACCTACAGAGCCACAGAAATTGCACCGTGGTTGCATTAACACGGAAGACACAATTTCATCAAACCCGGACTGTTGCATCAGTTTGGTCAGGACGGGTTTGCCAGGAAGATAAGGTGGGACACAACCTGAGTTTCCTTCTGGTTCCTCAGCAGTAAGCAGCATTACGATGGGAAAGATGTTAGAAATATTTTGATATCGCTACTGACAAAGTGACAAGAGAACAGGTCCCCTTTAGAAACAAAACTAAAGTTTTAGAAGTGAAATTCAGAAGGAACCTCTGTATAGTCTAGTCCAGCTTCCCACAAAAGACAGGCCACTAGTTTTCAGTCTACCAGGTTAAAATCCTGCCCCCAAGTAAAGCATAACTTAAGAAAAACACCTATCTTTATCCAAAAATAGAAAAAAAAATCAACCAGCTTTGTGATATTTGACCCCTTCAGTTGATACCAGCTTTTTTGAAATAAGCCTAGTTTTTCAGTTTGCATCTGACTTGTTTCAGTTTAAGGTGGCAGTAAAAAGTCCAAATGAGTTTTTAATACATTTCTTTCTCCTAGAGGAAAGCCTTTAGAAAGGCCTTTGAATCCAGAACTCTCTACCTGTCTTTTTGATCCAATAGAGTTGCCTCTTATGATTCTGGAGCCACGTCTTCACTGATATCTAGAACTCCTCCCACCCCTCCCTGATGTCCTGATGTTTCTAAAGAAAAGGTAGTTGCACTCAGTATTGTGGATCGGCCTAACTGATGCTGCACTGAGGGATATAGTTACTTCTGGGACATTCCTCTATTTCAGTACCATACTGGCAATTTCAGCTACTGGGTTATTATAACCCTAAAGTCCATCTTGATCACTTTATCAAGCTCCAATCTATATACCCTTGTTCTTGGTTGGAAAGCTTCTGCATACAGATGTATCAAAAGCAGTATATGGTTAAGTCCAATTTACCCAGGAGCCAAGAAGCTCTATAGGCTTGTGGCTACGATCTGGTCTAGCCACAAGTCAAGAAGAGTACATAGAATACCATCACAGCCTGCTGTTGCATGCTTGCAGTTTCCATCTGCCTTACTAGAGCTCTATTCCATAACCAGACTTGTCTCCTGTAACACCATCTAAGAGCAGCTGCTAACACACAGGGTAAGCAAGGCAGCTATCATCGCTATCTCTAGCAATGTGTTTGAGGATTGGGTATGTACACAACATGTGGTTGTGTGCCTGCTCTGCCACACACCTTAGCTGGGACTCCAGGGCCCATCTGCACACAGTTGGATGTGGCTCTGCTCATACCTTTTCTCCCACCTTCAAATGTTCCATGATCAGTGCTCCCAGCCACCCTCACAGGCAGATTGAGGCCCTTAGAGCCTGTCTACTGCAGCTTACTAGAAACCAAAGTGGAGTGAGGCCCTTTAGAGCCACTTCCCCCTGGAGAGGTGCAGGGCATTCCTCAGTACCTATGGCCATGTAGTTGGTCATGTGTGGTCATAGGGCCACCCGTCTCTCCGCCAAGCCACATTTCTGGAGGGGAGCAGAAACAGAAGCCCTTTGATGGAAGTGAGAAGTCAAATCCTAGCTCAGAAGTATTAAAGGGACACGTGCTACTTCAGCAGAGGAGCAACCGGCCTACCAATAGAGGAGGAATGTTGTGAGGCCTGAAAGAGCTCCATTTCATCACACATCTTGAATGCTAGAAGCCAGCACACACAAGATATATTTAGGAATAGAGAGGCTGGCTCCAAGTCCACACTTGCACTCACAGAAGACAGGATCAGTTGTATTATATTCTATACAAGAAGCTTCATGGAAAGTAGGGGGCTGAGACCATTATCCCAACAAGCCAGGTAAGTAGATAAATGACATCTTAGAGCAATGCAGAGGAAGATGGACTAGTCTTCCTCCACAATCACACACTGATCTGTTGCCCTGAGAACAAATTCCTGCCTTCCCCAAGATCACCAAACAGCTCAGTTACACACGAAGAGAGAAGTAACATCAATGAACAACGAGCTGGTTGGAAGTCTTCCAGCTTCAGTAGACAAAGTACACCCCAGCAGCAACATCACTCTCAACGTGCTCTTTCAAGAGAAAATCCACTTTCATCCCAAAATGAGCTGAACAGAGCATGCAGTGTGGGCAGCTGCCTGCCTCCAAGCTCCCCCTGGGGCAACGAGCACCTCGAAGAGGCGCATTTGTCCCTCTGGGAGCACAGTGCATGCTTTCTACAGAGATGATACAGATGTCCAGTGCCCTAAGCAGAGCACGAGGGACGCACAGGAAGCCAAAGCACATGGGTGCCTTTTTTTTAAAAAAAAAAAAAAAAAGTCTGGCTGAACTAATACCAGTTAAGTAGTTTCAACAACAGCTTGGAAAGAGTCAAAACACCTGCTCCCACACACAGGTTTGTGTTCACACTTGCAGAATAATCACTCCATAGCTAAGGAGCCCACGGTCCAGGTTTCTAACAGAAGAGAAGGCCAACAAGGGTTAGCACTAAAAATATGCTTTCTACAGAGCTAGAACAGACTCCCCACATCACACACTCAGCACCACCCCAGGGATGCCGCAGACCCTGCCCACCCAGACAAAGAGGTGGGTGACATTACCTTGGGAGTATGTGGGGTGTCACAGAGCTGCAGCTTCTTCCAGGTGATGTGCAGCGGTGTCTCAGCATTTCCACAGCTCCTGGTCACACCCATGGAAGACTTCAGGGTAGGACTCACCCAGGCTTTTGTTCTGCTCAGGAAAATCTCACTGAGCTTCCTGTGAGGGGTCGCAGGGAGAGGGCTCTCCCCTTGCCACTTCTGGGAGTTGCAGCTCCTGAGAGGGCTGGAGCTCAGGGTATCCTCCTCATGTAGACTTCTGTCTTCACCCTCCTCTCCACAACTGGAAAAGTCCAGCCTCTGAATGAAATCATCGCTGCTGTCCCAGTCATCCATTTCACCATATGAAATGGAACAGATAGAGCTGATCCTGGCCTGTTTGGTTAGAGGGAGAAGGGCAGAGGGAGAGGAAGGCAGCATTATTTACACAAGCAGAGTAACTGTCCCCTCCCTCAGGGCACACATAACTAACATTTGACTGCATTGATTAAGGATTGTCCCAGAATTCCTAACTATAAATCCTTTCAGCTATCATTCATAGGACAACAACAGCTTTGAATTCCACTTTGATGGCGCAAATCAAGTAAAACCCAGAAGTCACTACCCTTCCCAGTGAGCTTCCAAGGGAAGTTCTCCAGCAACCAGCACTTCATCAACTACTGCCATCACAGAGACTGAGCTACCAAACCCTACAGAGCAAAGCACGACAGCCTCACCCCCCTCCCCCCAAATTCCTCAAGCAGAAAAGGAGACCCCAATCCACCTACAGCTGTAAAAGCAGAGGGATCCCTAAGCTGTTACCAAACACCTTAAAGCGAGCCCTCCTCCTGTGCATTTATAACCACCCCACACCTGCCCCACTGCTAATGGGAAGCAGCTGGAGCTCAGCAGCACCTGTGTATGGCTGCTGGTGGCTGGGGGGCTGCTGGGGGGCTGCCGTGGGTCTGGATCTGCCGTGGGTCTGGATCTGCCGTGGGTCTGGATCTGCCATGCCTGCAGCCAGCTCTGCAGGGAGCCAGGGCTCCCTCTGAGTCATCTCCTTGCTTCTGCACGCTCTTCCCTCCTCCAGCTTCCCGGCCCTGCGGGGAGGTGATGTTTGCTGACAGCCAGGCTGCTTCGTGTTAATCCCACGGGGATGCAGTCTCCGTGGGCTCAGCTTACGTAAACGATCAGTCTGATGGGGACGGGCCCTCAGGTCTGGATTTGGGCTTCCTGCGTTTAGACGCGTGTTAGTTTGGAAAGCATTACCGCCTGCACTGGGAGGTTCATAGCCTAAGTTATAATGTGCTAGACTTCGTGAGGGACCATAGGTGGGTCTCGTTGTGGGTTCCCATCTCAAGGTGTCACGTATGTGCCCAGGGAGAGGAGGGGGACACTGGCCATGCCGATACCAGTGGCACACACAGGTGGTCTGCTGTCACTCAGCAGGAGCAGGATGAAGTCTGCATTTTAAACAAGCTTTAAACGAGCTTTAGTGAGCTGGGAACAAGGTTACAGAAGCCTTTTCTCTAAGCATCAGGAGAGCTGCTGGAAGGACATGCAGGAAGTGGAAGCAGTCACAGCCCAGGAGACTGGGGCTTGTCAGCATTGCCGTGTAGTTTTCAGTACACAGGTCAGGGGAATTCCCTCCAGGAAATAAAGGGGCATTCAATCTGAGGTCAATCAGCCCTCATATGCTGGCCTTTAAATTAAAAGTGTGGCCATCCAGGTCTCTGAAGTTGCCTGCTAAGACCGTGACCAGCAATTCACTTGATACACACCACCAAAACGGTACTGGGACGTGCCAGGCACTCAGACTGTTTTCACAGCTCCCATCTGGCCCAGAGGTTGCAGCATTTCTTCCAGGCTCTTGCTGCCGTGCAGACCCACTTCTCCCACGGCACAGCTGCTGTCCTGCTGTCCTTTTTGTCCTTTTTGTTGTTGTTTTTGTTGTTCTCAGGGGCTTACGGGTAGCCATTCCTCTGAGGCGGAATGTGAGGTGTAAGGAGGAAAGTTGGACTGAGTGTGAAGAAAGCTCTACTCGTTACTCTTGCATCTAACTAAAAGCCACCACATTTTCACGTAATATTTTTTTTTTCTGGAGGACTACTCAAAGATAATGGAGACAATTTTCCTAGCCCTTGATTAGAAGGAAAATTTTCTCATTTTCTGTTGAAATAGAGTTTTACTGCTCAGACAGTCATATTCCCTCAGAGCTGAGGTCTTTTTGATCTGGTGAAGCAAGGAAGCAGAGGACGTGGCCCTTGGTTTTGAACTTTGCACACCCCCAACAAACGATGTCCCGTGCCCGCTCCCTCCTGCTGGACGGCACCACAGAGCAAAGCGGGCTGGGAGCCGCCTCGCTCGGGTGGGTCAGGGCTCGTATCTGGGATTTGTTTCCCCCACTGGGCCAGGCAGCTGTGTCTGTACACTGCGCGGGTGCCAGAGAGGGGAGAAAGAAGCTCCCCTTTTTCTTTGTGCAGGGCTGTTTTTCCCCTTTGCCCACCACCTCCGTCTGCCCCCCGCCGCCTGCAGCTCCGGCAGGTAACCTTGCGCTCGGCTCCGTCACACCGAGCGCCCGCTCCGCACGGGAGCTGCCGGAGATGCAGTTCACGGGGCACGAATGCTGGGGGCGCAGAAAGGGGCGGAACCCCCAAACCCCGAACCCGCAGCTCCCGGCGGCAGGCCCCGCCCGCTCCCCGCGGCATCCCCCGCCCGCAGCGGCCCGCCCCGCCCCGCCGCCACCGCCCCCCGCTGGCCCGGCGCTGCTGGGCCCGGCCCGGCTCGGCTCGGCGCGGCCATGGTGGAGCGGGCGGACGAGGCGCCGCTGCTCTTCTGGGCCGAGGGCCCGGCCGTGGGGGCGCCGCCGGCCGCGGCCGATGCTGGAGGAGGTGGAGGTGGAGGTGGAGGAGGCGGCGGGCGGCGCCTGGCCGGCGGCTGGAGCGCGGCGCCGTGGGGAGGCGCGGAGGCGGCGGGGCCGCCGCGGGCGGAGGAGGACCCGGACCAGATCGTGGCCGTCTTCGTGGTCACCTTCGACCCCCGCACGGGTGAGGGGGACGGGGATGGGGCGGTTCGGGGCCTGGCGGCCGCACGGCTGCCCGAGGGGCTCGGCTGGAAGGCGCAGCCCGGGGAGCGGCCGGGGGGTGCGGGGGGTGGCTGCCCGCCAGCCCCGCGAGCAGCTGCCCCTTCCCTCCGGGGGCAGACCCGGCAGGGGGGATCTGTGTAAAGCTGGGTGGTTTGGTGTGCTTTGGGGCTGGGGTGTTGGAAGGGAGGGCCCTGAAAGAGCCGACCGCGTCCCCGTCCCGACCCGAAGATCCCTAGGAAGCGGTGATGAGGGCTGACCCAAGTGTCAGCACCGCGCTGCCGACAGCTGGGCTCTGTGCCCCAACACCAAGGGGCTTCCACAAACGTACCCGTCCCGTACCGCGCCAGGCACACAGCCTGGGGGTCACGGGCTCCTGACCTGCCCACACCTGACATGAGGTGGGTGACATCTCCCCAGCGAGAGGTGTTTGTCCTAAGTATCCAAAACAAGGAAGGGTCTGGGCGCCCGCGGCAGCAGCAGGTTGTCTGTCAGTGTGACAGCGTGCGCCTTCTACAAAATGGTGAGATTTTCTTGGTTGGCAGGAAGCTTAGCTTTCTCAGGAGTTTGTCTGAGCCAGCTGTTGCTTTGAAAGAAGGCCAGGGAGAGTTGGGAAACAGCGCTTCGCACATCTGATGTGCAGTTAGTGCGGGGCGTCATCGGCCTCCTAATAGCCAAGTCCGGGAAGATTTGGTACCGGTGCTGAACGTAAGGAGCACGATACGGCTGCGAGGAACACATCGACAGATCTCAGCATCACAGGTGGAAGGCAGACCACCCCGTGGAGGATGTGGGCTCAGAAGAAAGGTCTTGGAGCTGCAGTGGTATGAACTTGCTTGGGCCGGGAGCAGGAATTCCTGGGTCAACTGCATCACATCTCGTGAAGGACTTGTGCAGTGCGTGTCAGAGTACCTGGGCCCCCTGTGTGACTTAAAGGTGATCATCTGCTCATTGTCCAAGCCAGAAACCTGGCTGGTCCTGCCCACGAGAGGCACAGCAGACGTCCTTCGGTGGCTCGCTCAGGAAGGCAGAATTCCTGGCGGTGGCTGGGAGGGTGATTGCACCGGGTGATGTCTGCTCAAATACAGGTGGGCAGTGGCAGTTCTACATGACTGTAGGAGGAAGATGTTGTAACTGAGCTAATAAAGACTGCAACAGGTTCCCTCCCAAATTAAAAGGGCTTGAAGCAGACAAGCTCAGTGCCTCTAGCAGGTGTGTGTGCTGGGCTCACAAAGGGCGGTTGTGGGGTTGCGAGGCCACTGTTACGGTCCCAGTGTCGCTGGGGCTCTGCTTGCGCGAGTGGCTGAACCTAGGGGTCAGAGGCAGCGTCTAGATCAGTGGTGGTCACCCCACTTCCAGCATGGTAAACCTGTGGGACTTGAGAGGGAGCTCTTTTCACGGCTATTACAAGGACAGCTCTTGCATTAATGTGCTGCGAGCTAAGTGCAGAATGGTGGCAGCCCGGGAGCCAGCCACGCTGCCTTCTCTTTGCTCCCTGCCCTTTGGCAGTTGTCTCCTTAAGGGAATAACGAGCTGGGAATGTCCTGAGACTTGAAAAAGTGTGAGCACCTGGTCTGTGCAAACGCTGCCCCACAAAGAGCGCAGTCACAAGGTGTTTTAATGACTTTAAACTGAATTTCCTGGTACACACGTTCTCTCGGGCAGTGAGTAACCGGAGGCCCGAGATTATCTTGGGCAGCAGTGGGGATACATCCACTAGTGTGACCTACTTGGCATTAGGCTCCAGCTCATGTGCTCTGCTAGACTCATATTTGTCTTGGGTAAAGCAAGCAAAAGAGAACAGGACAATACATTTTGCTGTGGGAAGATAAAGAAAGATGAAGTGAAGTCAATGGCCACATCCTCTCTGTCAGATTACCGTTAAAGAGGCTGAACTGTCTTATCCCTTTTTCTGTGATGGTGACAGACAACCTTGTGGAGGTCCTGCACAGTCTGTTGGCTTACAGGGTGATGTGAGTAATGGGGGAGGAAGCGAGGGAAGAAATTCATGTTCCACCAGGAAGCATAAAAGTGTTGTTTTTCTGTCCTGCATTTCTCCCATTTGGGAAACTGAGCCAGAATACTGCTAGGTCTCGCTTTGTGCTTCTCCTGTCCTGGCACAGCACAGTAGCACTGCACGGCTGGAGACCCTAAAGACCTTGGGAAATACCTAGCGGTGAGGAGAGCCAGGTGATGACTACACTGCAGCCACCAAGTGTCATCATTTCTGCAAGGACATAAAAGTCCAGGGGAGAGAAGGGACAAGGAAAAGAGGAAGAACATCCCTAACTTTGCACACCAGAAACGAAGAGCACAGTTTGTGACTTGGCCTGGTGCTGGGAGATCTCCAGATCTCCAGGTTTGTCTCTCGGCACAACCTCTCACCAGCTCTCTAGCGCTGCTTGACTCTCACTTGGAAAGTTTCCTGTGCGCACGAGAGCTGCTTTACGCCCAGGGAAGGGAAATGCTTCCTGTTTTTCTGCATTACTCTCCTCCCTCCTGTTTTTCATGCAGGCTGGCAGTTGTTATTGCATCTGGGTGAAGTCTCTCCTTTGTTTGCTCTGCTGTTTCACCACTGACTTTCTTTTTTTTTTTTATCCCCGCGTTTGCTCTCCGACTGCCACGTCGCCAGTACATTCATAGGGCAAGGTGGCGTGAGGAACTGCCAGGAGCACAGGTGTGGATTGCTTATGTCAGCTCCCAGTGACAGATCCCGGGAAAAAAAAAAAGCTACCTGATATGCAAGTAGGTTTCATGGGTATGCATAGGATAAGGCTCTGTTTCAAGACGTCTTTTCCTTCCTTGCTGTTGCAGCACACCTGGTGCTTGAGCCGTGTCCACATCGTTGCCTCTAATAAATGGTGTAACTCTTTGCAGTAGTACTTCTGACTAAACTGAGCAAAGGCAAAGTTTCCTGTGCTCAGTGGTGCTCTTGCTTACTGATGTATTAATATATAACCGATGACCAATAGGTGATTCTCTGTGATGCAAGGCTTAAGAGAGGATCTAGCCCTAACCCCAGTTCTGCGGTTAAGAGGTGACAGCCTTAAGGGCGTACTTCCTTGCTCTGTCAAGGAAGGGTCTTGTGCCTTTAAAAACAAAACAAACCCACACAACAAAAGCCAACATCTATATATAATATGCAAAGCCTACAGGGGACCGTGCAGGCTGCCATGATGTCACTGGCTTTCTCTGCCAGCCTTTCACACTTCTTAAAGGCGACGGTGCCTCGGAGCAGAGCCTTCCCGCGGCTGTGCCCGGGGTCACCAGGCTGCTGCTGCCGCCCCCCAGCTGGCACGGCGCCGTGGGAGAGGTGTGCTCGGGGACTGGGAGCTCTTAGCTGGATGCAAACTCTCTCTGGTTGCCGCACTTAGGCTGCTGTGTTTTGAAGTCCTTGCCAGGCAGGGCTGGGGGAGGTCTGCTGAATACAATATCTGTGTGAGAAGAAAAATAGCCTTTTTTAAATGTCAGCAGCTAAACCCAATTCCTGTGCGAGTTTGCATGCATATACTTATGCAGGATGAGTAATAACACAAGAGGCAGGCCTCAGAAATAGAGCTATTTAAACATGAGGCATCTATTTCTAAAAGTCTGGGCTAAGCACAGGGCCCTTTCAAACGTACGTGCTGGGTCCATGCAAGACGCTTATCCCTAAAGGCAGGAGGAAGGACTGGGCCAGTTGAAAGCATCTTTGTGCTGCATCTTCCATTGCTTTATACCAAATATATATATATATTTTTTTCCCATTTGCTTTTAAAACTAAGTTGCATTATTTCAAATTCATTGAAATGAAAATACTATTTAAAATACCAGGGGCCGAGCCTAGTGCACGTCATTGCAGCAGTTGTGTCCAGATGAGCAGGCTAGGCTCTGAATTGTATGGAAAAGCCTGAAAAGTGCCCATTTTCATCTGTGGTAAACTTGCCAGTGGCAAGGCACGACTTTGTCAGCTCTAGGGACCTTTTGTGACTGCTCTGGTATCATCTGTTCCAGGATCAGGCCCCTCAGGTGGCCTTTTCTCTTGAAGAACTGCATGCTTTCTGGCTGGGCTGTCAGGTGACAGGCCTTTGCTAATTTTGATCTAGTTTGTAATTCATGTGCTTTTTGTGTGGTTATTCTGCACAAACATGTTGCAGTGCTTGGAACTCCCCGGCCTCCAAATAAAGCTTTATCCAACTCCTCCTACCCTTCCAAAAAAAAAAAGAGAGAGAGAAATTCTAGGGAGTAGTGACGATCAGGATGCTGGCTTGGGGGTTCCTGTTTGACTGTAATAGCCAAAGGGAGATCTGTGATAGATCATAGCAACATCAACAAACTCACCCTGAAGAGCAGCAGTCCATACTTAGGGTTCTGTCTGTATCAGCTACTCATGTAGACAGCCTGAAGGGAACAGTATTAGTGCTACACCTTGTCCACTGTTGGAGTGCCCGGTGGGGCAGAATGGTAGCTGCTCTCTGATAGTGCATAAAGAATAAACCCATAAAATACCACTTGGTTCCAAAGCAACTCGGAAAGTTTTGCAAGGTCTGGGTGTTGTGCTGCAACAAGTAACATTCGCAAGAGTGGAGTGGAGTAGTTAAGGAGTTCAGGAGCTGTGTTGGTTCCGTGATACTGGCATCCCAGTGGTGTAAAAGCAGTAACCTGCAATTGCTGGTGTTGACCCTTTACTAATGAGCACTGCATCCACCTTCACTCAAATAAATTTGCTTATTTGCAGGCAACATGGTGGAATGGTGTTTACCTCAAGATATCGATTTGGAAGGCGTGGAATTCAAATCCATGGCAAGCGGGTCCCATAAGATCCAGTCAGACTTCATGTGAGTATATTGAAGCTGTACTGCTGATTCTGAGCTGAACAGCTACACCACCATCCCTTGATTCAGGACATGCATGGAAAATAACCACCTATGAAGTTAAGTTCCTGCACTGCCGTGCAGCTAACCCGTATCTAGCTAAGCAGAAGATACTGATCAGATTCACTCAACAAGGTATGAAATACAGTGAGCTATGTGGGATCTGCTGTGCGACAGCTTTGAGCTGTGGAGGTCAGCCAGTGAATGGGGAAGGCCAGCTTCTCAGTGATGTGCAAATTTTAATGCTTATTGGGCAAACTGTACTGCATTGCAACCTTTCAGACAGTCAGCAGAGACCTGCTGTGAAGGAGAGAGAATGGCAGAACTGAAATAGGAAGGATTTTGCAGAAAAAAAGAACTTAGAAATGCTGTGGTTCTTAATTCTGTCAGTGCTTTTGATTCTTTAAATGTTGTGGTAAATGGTCCTCACTTACTTTCTTCTCCTCCTTCAGTGGAAAGGCTGATGGCTAGTTCTCATTCTCATGCTTTTGCTAGCCCAGTGCTGCAATGCAGCAAGGTTTTGCAATGAGCTGCACTTACACCATTGCTTTTGGTCAGGAATGACAGTTACTTTCTCAAAGACATACAGACTTAACCTTGCGCTTAGTTAGAGCATGCTTCCATGTGCAGGCACCCAAAATACGACTGGGTAGCTAGACTACTCACAACTCCATGCACTGCAGGCTTTTCTTCCTTAAAAGACCAATGTGTTAATTGGGCCCTGCATCCTCAACTGGCTTTCCGAGTTCTTTCCTTGCTGGCTTCCACGCTGTGACGTGGCTGCTAGGGGCTTTAGTGGCACTGGGAACTCCTGCCATAAATGTCCTGTCCTGTTCCTGAGAAGGCTGAGACACCCAAGGCCAGCCTTTAACCTTTCAGATAGCAAGGTGGGATTTCAGGGGGTTTCTTAAAGAAGGAACAGTGTTCCCAAATCAGTATTTATGGTGATGACATAGATAGATGCCTGTCGTTCATTCCCATCTTTTAACATTAACTCTTCTGTCAAATGTTTGTCCCCAGTTATTTCCGGAAAGGGCTCTGTTTTGGCCTGGCCTGCTTTGCCAACATGCCCGTGGAGAGCGAGTTAGAGCGTGGTGCCCGCATGAAGTCCGTGGGGATTCTGTCCCCTTCTTATACCCTGCTCTATAGGTACATGCACTTCCTGGAGAATCAGGTCAGGTAAGTTCCCTTGGGTATGGGGCTGGCCACTCCCCAGGGAAAGGTAACATTGCCCTGATGGAGAGTGGTTTTAGATGGGAGTGAGGACGTGGGGAGAATGTCAAGTTATAACGTGAATGACAGGCTCACTGGAGAGAGGGTTACAATTCACAGTGGGGAAGGAGAAAAGGAACCCATTTAGCAGCAGCCTGTTTGTTGCTAACAGCCTAGTGGAATGCTATCCAAACCCTACTTATTTTGAAGCACAGTGGGGAAATAACTGTCAGGAGAGAGCACAAGAAGTTAGCATCCTCTTGTTGAGAGGACAAGTTTCTCTCTTCTTTTGAAAACAATTTTTCTAAGGGCTCACAAAAAAGCCTGTCACGGTGATCCTGGCCAGGTGTATGCCTGAGCTGCGCTGAGTGGGCCTGGCCAGGAAAATGGTTCTGGTAGAAAGGAAAGCTGTTCCTACCTGAACGTACTTTGAAACATGATCAGTCCTATGCGTAAATCCCCAACCATCTGCTTCAGTCCTGCCCATGTTCTTTGACTGGGCTGAAAGTCGGTGTTACCCCTGACCCTCAGGCTGCCCTCCTAGGTTCAGTCTGTGCAACAGAGGCACCTGGGGCTCCTTTGCTATGTAGGAAAGCAGATACTGCCTGGGGACAAGGCACTAAATAAGCAGAGTCTGGAGACACTACAAATCTTTTTCCTTCCTTTTCCAGACACCAGCTGGAGATGCCAGGGCACTACTCCCATCTAGAGGCATTCTATGATGACAAGAAAGGAGTTCTCCCTGATGGCAAGGGCACTGCCACATCCCAGCAGCCTGTCCACTGGCTGCCGTCCATCCACAGATACATGTACCCCGAGATGAAGGTGAGGCAGGGCCTCTGAGGCTTGCAGGAATGTGCAGTGTGCTGCTGCTTTTTGCTGGTGTCTCATACTTCTTTACATAAGCAGTCACCCCAGCACTTTGTAGGCTGCTTTAGATGAGATTTTGTTACTTGGGCTGTTCGAAGCTGCCGTTCTCTCATTGCCGTGTGCTGGTCTTGCTCCCACATTCAGACTTAGACATCTGTGCATGTGTCCCTGCCTCACCTCTGAGCTGTTTTCTTTCCTTTCCCTCCACCTGCAGATCACACACCCTGCTGGCTGTATGTCTCAGTTCATCAAATTCTTTGGTGAGCAGATTCTTGTCCTCTGGAAGTTTGCCCTGCTGCGCAAGCGCATATTGATATTTTCACCGCCCCCAGTTGGAGTTGTCTGCTACAGAGGTATGTTTCCAGGGACATCACAGAGCTCTTATATAGTAGGCTGAAGAACTGCAGAAATGCTTGTGGGTATTGAGGGTACAGACATCATGCAGGTCTTAAAAATCCATCACAACCATTCCTTGTGGAGATACAGTTTAGCCTGCATTTACCTATTTCTTACAGAATGCTTTTCTGCAGGCCTTTTGGGTAAGGACATACCTGGGGCTGTCAAACACAGGAAAATAAGACTGCTGAATGAATCTGTGGGATCCAGAACATGAGATTCCTGTGGGAGAGCTGGTTATTTCCTATCCAAGATAAGATGTTCCCACTTGAGAAGTTTTGGTGTTCAGAAGTATTTCAAAGCCTTAACCATTGTTTACATGGGAGCGTGTGGGAGAACCGGGTAAGCGGGGTTCGTAATGCCCTTGCAGAGACTACTGAAAGCATCTCAGTACATCCTCCTCTTGTCTGCAGTGTACTGCTGCTGTTGCCTTGCCAACGTTTCTCTACCTGGTCTTGGAGGAACTGTCCCAGAGTCCAAACCGTTCTTCTATGTGAATGTGGCAGACATAGAAATGCTGGAGACAGAAGTATCATATGTGGCCTGTAAGTATGATGGGTTAGGCAGAACTTTTTAAACTTTTTTTTTTAAAACTTTTTAAACTTAAGGCTGCAAAATGTCTTGAGATACCGGACTGCAAATTAAAACTGAAGATAAGATGTGCATGGAATGACTGTCTGCAAAGGCAGGAGAGAACAGTTGGTCTGCAGGGAAAGCAACATGCTGTTCTGAAAAATCTTCTCTGATTTTGGCAGGTACAACAGAAAAGATCTTTGAGGAGAAACGGGATCTCTATGATGTCTATGTGGACAACCAGAATGTGAAGACACATCACGAGCATTTGCAACCACTCCTGAAAATTAACAATGCTGACAAGGAGAAGTACCGACGGCTCAATGACCAGAGGTAACACTAGGGATCTGAGTGGTCCTGGTTCTGTTAGCAGAGCAGTACTACGTGGGATAGAGAGGACACTGCTCCTTGGTACTTGCCACCTTCTCTTAATATTTCTCAAGTTTTCCACTGCTTCAACTCATCTCTTTGATTCTGGTTCCACTGTAGCTGGCTGGTATGAGAGTCCCTGAATACTCTGCATACATTTGATCATTCCATCAGTGAACTGGTGGAGCAGACAGAAGGCAGGAAGAGAAGCAGTGTGATTCTGTGACTGATTGTTGATGCAACACTGATCAGTAGCAGAACCAAAAACATTACCCTTGTAACCTGATTTGTAGTCCATTGCGTTATAAAGGCTCCCTTGCCCCAGATACTGCGACAATGGGGCTAATCTGATTTGTCACCAAGAAATGGATGTGAGGTTTTCATTGTTAACCATCATTTCATAATGCTTTGGGCTTCACTGGAGGCACGTGCGTTTAATTTGTCTCCCTTCTCTCAGGCAGATGTTAATGTATTCTCAAGAAGTGGGTGAGGATTGTAGCTCATGTGAAGAGGACCTTTTCATCTTGTAAGTGGATACGTCTAACACTTAGTTGGTCACCATTCACTGTTGTGTTTAGGGAGCATCTTTCACTGATTGCAAGTTGCACTACTGTAGCATATTATGAGACACCATGGTTAACACAATTCCATAGTCAGTTCTGTGTTTCCCTAGGGATCCAAGAGCCAAGCTGGTTCTTCTTTTCAGCTCACCCCCCTTGCAATTTGAGAAGCCAAAGGCAGCCATGTTTGTCTCCACTAGGGACTCTTAAGTGCTGGAAGGAAAAAGGAAAGGAAACTTAAAAAGCAGAAATGCAGGAATACCCTCCCATTTTTTGAAAACATAAACACCGTAGGACTCTTCCTGTGAGAAACATTTGGCTCAGGAATGCAGTGTCTGTGGGAAGCAGGCACTGTGCTGCACTGGGGGAGGTACAGCATGGAGATAAGACCTGAGCGTGAAGGATTAGCCCATTGATGCAGCTGGCTCTGTACTTGGGAAACAGAGGAACCAGAACTGGGTGTAGACTGCGAGGTACAGAATGAGATGAAAACCACACCTGTACCACCTCTGAAGCCTTCCACTGCCCATTGCTATTGTTCACAGGCTGTAGCAGCAGGTGAGAAGTTATAGGATGAAATTGTTTGAGGGACTGTCAGGGCAGAACTTGCTGTTGAGCCGTACAGATGTAGTCAGAACCCTTTTTGAAAAGCCTTTTGTGTTCCTAGGAAAGCACTACGTAAGAAGTAGCTCCCTTTGTTGTGTTCTGCTCCAATAATGGAGAATTTATTTACCCAGCGGGTTACTTAGATGGATAAAAACATTGTTTCTTCCTTTGCTTTACGGAGCTATAGGTCTGATATACCCACTTAATTACCACAAAGTAATTGTCAGCTCTAGCTGACAATGGGGCTTTCTTCTGAAAAGTGAAATGCCTGCTGTAAATCAACCAGACAAAAGCACCACTGTAAATTAAAAGTTACGGCTTTGTTTATTCTACCCTTTGTTATAGGGTGGATAGAAACCTACTACAGTATCACCTAACAGGGTGGGATCTGTGCTTAAAGTGGGTTAAACATGATTCTGGGGCTCTGCTGCCTGCTTGGTAAATATGCTGTCTTTTTGGGGTCCAATGCCATCATCTCAGCTTACTTTACCCTACAGGTTTTTCATGGAGCAGAACAACCGGATATTTCAGACCCTGATGGAAGTGTCAGCCAGCCAGGACAAGACACTGACAGCTGATCACGCACGAGGCATGGGTCTGGATCCCCAAGGGGATCGAAGTTTCCTAATGGACCTCCTGGAAGTCTATGGCATTGATGTTATGCTAGTCATTGACAACCCCTGCTGCACTTAAACCAAGGGCCAGAGAGATGGGGAACAAAGATAACTTTTTAAAGACTATCAGACATTGCTTAGGAGCATCACTGGAACTCACCACAGCCACTGGACAGATCTCTTTTTATTTAATAACTTTATATGGAAAGTATTTATAATTTTACAACAAAATGTGATTTTATTTTTACCACCTCGATTTCCTCAAGAAGTTCCTGCTCCAGTTGTTTTTTTTTTGTTGTTGTTGTTTTCATCTCCGCTTCTTTGTCATTTGTATTTTTTTTGTTTAGATAGGACCAGTGGAACCTCTGCACCAACCCTCAGTGGTGCCAGTGATAGCTAAGTTTTGGCCTAGTCTGGATGCCTGAGGGCTGAGGACTTCAGGAAAGCACTTTGTCTGATGGGGACCAATGTGAAATGCTGTTGCTGAGCTCTCAAGACTTGACTGGAAAAAACATCCTATCATTTCCTCTTCTACTTGGGGACCGAAGAGAGCTTCAGCACAGGTTGTTAGTGGCCCGGTCTCATAAAACATCTCCTGTCCCACCATGCTTTTGGGTGGGGACAGTTAAACCAATGATAAAGAATAGGACTCCTTCAACCACCCCTCACCCAGCTTTCAGCAGCTGAATTGGAATAAAGCCACCCTTCCTCATCAATGGCATCAGCAATTCTGGGATGAGGGGGTGCTACAGGAACTAATGACTTTGCTTACCAGAGCGGCACGGTTTCACTTTCAGCACTGGAGGTGGTATAAACTGTCAAAGACTGTACCTCCCTATCTCTCGGCTGGAGAAGAGCACCATCTCTACATAATCCCTCCTTCCGCTTCCTCTGGTTTTCAGTTGTACTGAACCTGCTGCTTTGGATTAAAATCTTCAAACCAGCAAGACGGTCTCGCATTGAAGAGGGACCACCATCACTGAGCCACCTTGCAGTCACTATGCTCTCCGGTCTCAGCTCAGATGAAGCTGGGCAGGATTGGATTGAATTAAGTATATTCTAACGTCACTAGCCCTTTCTTTGTAGCAGACAGTACTTGCCCCTCCTTTGAGTTAATACTGTCTGCCAATCCTTTGTCAAGCAGCCTCTGGCACTGCCTGCCACTGTCCTTGTCTTTCAGTGTGAGACAGACAGCAGTATGTGACCTTCCAGCTGGGACAACTTTACGGTTTGCAGGCGGCTCCCTTGGAATTTGTTGTTCCTAACTGGCTAGAAGTGATGGTTAACAGCAAGCCTTTTTCTTCCTGAGCAGAGGAGCTGTAGAATCAGATGAATAGCATTCCTCAGTCTTGTACTGTGAAAAGATAGGAATCACCTGATACAGGGCCAGGTTCCCTCCAGAAAGGCAGTATCTGTAAAGGGTAATCCCTTTGCCACGCAATGTCCAAGAACGGTACTGTGGCTTGTAGGTGTGACATACTGCTTTGTCCCAAATCCTCTGGCCAGTAGTAGCATCAGCTTTAAGCTAACTGTTCTTCCTGAACTCTCACCATGCCTACTTAGCTGCTGCTTCTACTGTAAGAGACTTCAGCGCTTTGGAGCCCTTCTGCAGTTTGTAGAAATGCAAGCTATAGTTGGTGTGTACATTTACCATAGCATTTTTATAGAATGAGACAGCACCCAAACCATCAAAGTCTCACCTGCCAATTCTATTTAAAACAGGTCAAGTTTTAATCCAGGAAGACCCCCTATGGATTTTCTCACTCAAGGAGGGAGGCTGGCATTATTCTTTGACAGCTAGCTGCAGCAAAGGGGTATTTTTGCTTGCTCTGGATTCAGAGGTTTTAGTGAAATGTGGGACCAGAGGCTTCACAAGATTTATTGCACAGTTCATTGGTATGAGCTTCAGCATATTATGGTTTTGTGATCTGAGTAGTTGCTTCCCTGCTTGCTTTTTCAGCGCTTTGAATGTTTTCCTACAGGGCAAAACATGCTGCTGCTTGTATTGCCAGTTGCTCACCACTGTAACATGTTCATCCTTAAAAGGTTAGGGAAAAACAGAGAGAAAAATGGGACCTGAACATTGTGTAATGAAAGGGTCAGGGTTTTTTTTGTTGTTTGTTTGTTTCCCCTTGAGGAAAGGCTTTGTTTTTAAATTGATGCTTCTGGTATAAAAGCAATTCACAATCTCCAAGCCTTCTAACATCCACTTTAATTTTAACAAGGTGTCTGCAGTGAAGACCCCTGGGAAAATGTAGTGTCTTAATGTCTGAAGGAAGTTAAAAAAACAACTGAAACTAGTCTCTAGCAACTCTACATTTTCTATGCAGTTTAGCTGTGATCAGCTGTTAATGACTTTCTGTTCTCCTTGATATCAGTAATTCTTTTGCTGAACTGAGTAAGAACAAACCTTTAATATGTCATTGAGATTTTACAGCCTCAGTAGTCAAGAGTTTTTCTAACAAACTACATTACAACACCATGTTCAGGAGCTGTCAGAACATCACAGCTACAAGACAGCACTGCTAGAACCCATTGAGCAAAACCCCCTGAATTTATTATTTAGCATTTATCTAACCTCTGCTTTTCAGAAACTAGGTCTTCGGTTGCTAGCAAGAGAGTGGGCGCAGAAAGCATCAAAGCAAGCAGATTACTGTAAAAGTAACATCCCCATTACATCCCAGCTGGATGGCTACAGCCTATTTTGCTCTTCCTTGTAAATCTGTTTCTTTACAGTCTTTCTTGGAAGGTGACTGCTACAAAAGCCAGGAAGTACCAAGACAGAAAACAGAACAAAAAGACTTCTCTATCCTAACCCTTCTTCTTCTTTTTATTTTTATTTTTTAATCAATTCTCTGCAAATGAACTCTATCAGCACTATCTGTCTATCTATCACTCTCTCTGTCCTTTTTAAATATAATCAACATTGCTTTTATTGGTGTTGCATGTGGAAAATCCTTGATAAATGGGTACTGAATATAAATGAATGGTTACAGCTTGTCCCATGAAGGCTTGTTTAGCAGGCTGTTCTTGTTTTCTAGCCTTTGAGCTAATTTCACTGAATGGTATCTGTCCAGGAGCTACCTATTATACCTTGAATGAAGTACAGCTTTTTAAAATCCCCTCCTTGGAGCTTAACAGCTCTTTTTTTTTGGATACTAGCAGCTTGGAGGGAGTCAGCTATTTGGTATATTTTGAATTAAAAGAGGAAGGAAAGGGTGGCATAAGGTAGGACATTGCTGATTACTGCAAGATCCTCTTCTCCATTTGAAGTACTTTGCCTTTACAGTGGTGCCTTTGATTTCTTTGGTGTGATGTCTCTGGTCTGTAGCTGGTGATGCCAGACCAGGTTAAATGGTTTTAGTACCCGTGTCTATCCTGTGCCGTAGTAAACAGTCTGGTATGTTTCTCTCTAACATTTAGGCCATAGTACAACCATTACAGATTCTCAATTTGTACTTGCATGGGTATAAATAGGAGAGCAAGAGCTTCACAGTTGCATCTTAAGTTGGACTAGGCGTGTAATCAAGTAATGAATTCTTACTGCTTTACTCTGGAGTGGAAGGTAAAGCTCAAGAGAGAAATAAATGCTAGATTTTTAATCTCAATAAGGGATATACTCTTCTAGACATTTAAATCATGAGAAAAGTCTTCCCACTGCGAGTTTAGGCCAAGCAGCATAGAGCTCAGCGCAACTAACAATGATAATGGATACTAAGAGGGAGGTATTTTCTTGAATTACAGTTCAAATTTGTCTTAGAGACACGCTAATACCCTCTTTTCTGGTATAAATGAAGTAGTTACTCCAATGTGTATTAGAGCTAATGATTCCACCTGTCACAGGAGATGAGCTCTCCTACCCGGCGTCCTTAAGGGCAAAAGAAAGTACTATTACCTTTTCAAGATAAAGTAGCTTACTGTACAGGCTTATTCTGTAAAGCAGTGTTACTGTGATACTTCTTGCATTTTAAGAACAGCCAAAAGTTAATACGCAAAAAGCTAGGAGTAGCTGTGGACCTCTTGGTACCAGACTACACAAAAGGACAAGCATGCTTTAATTTGAGAGGGGGAAAGGGAGTGATTTCTGAAATAGTGGGGCAAAAGTATTCTGTCCTCCTGCAGAAGTCTACATACAAAGCATGCACGGTAACCCAAATTCTCTCATCATCGCTATTTTTTTAAAATCTCTTTCCCTTAAGATAACAACACGCATCTTTTGCAAGGAACTGGAATGTACTGACTTCACGGAATGATGTCTGTCTAAACCAGAGGGTAATAAATGCCAGTGAACCAGGATTCCAGATCCTGGTTAATGCAACATGCCATTCAAATGGAAATGTTTAATTGTGGTTAAAATAAACAGGTGCCTTGGGCTAGTCTAATATTAGGTTGTTATCCTTCATTTTTATTTATGTTATAGTATTTTAAGCCCTTCTAGAATGTACTGCAAGTTGAAGCCAGAATAAGTGTTTTCGTGGAGTGGGACTCCTCCTTCCTGCCTTAGATTTAATATAAAAAAGTTGTTTGTCTTGCTGTCAGACAGAAAAATAAGAAGAGAGTCCTTTCTTCTACCATGTAGACAGTGGGTTCAGCCTCTGCTTCTTTCATGTTACGATTTCCTCACACCTTCCCCCTACAACCACTCCATACTGGAAAACCTCTGAATTGTAAAGAAAGGAGGAAAAAATCACTTGAATAAGCTAATTAACTTATATGGATATCAATATCTAAATATCTGCCCATATCTCAGACTTTCCTTGGTACTTTTAACATCAGAACAGCATCAGGAATACCAGTTCTGAAAGGAGGTCTTAGTTACCCTTCAGCAAGGATCCACACTGTGCAGGAGCCATGTCTCTGATACTAGGGAAGGGAGAGAGTCATTTTCCCCTTAAAGATGGTCCAGATGGACCAGAAGCTGGTTCTTATCATCTTGCCCCTTCTGACAGGCTGGCTGTCATTATAAGAGCTCTGATGTTATTTGCATCTCGCAGATGTGTCGTTGCTCCCATAGGCCTGTGGCTGTGTAGTGAAACTGCTTACTAAAACATGGGTATTTTTAAAAAATAATTAAAGCTTACCTTTTTGAAATGGCTGCTGCCTTGTCTTTCATGATACTTGAGCAAAAACAGTGCTAATTTTACTATAGAAGAATCAGCTTGAGGGAAAACTCTCTTGGTGAGAACTGCCCCGACAGCGGCTGCAGAGCAACGTTCCAGGTAACTCTGTGGCAAGCAAAAAGAGCAGAATACAGCCAGTGTTTCTGAGTGACCCAGGGGTCTGCCAGGCACTCGTGATTGCTCTAGATTAAATGACAGCTCAACACAGGCCCTTATCACCAGCACAATTATTAAGAACAATTAACAGACCTCTACTGTCCTATATCTCAGTCAAGAAAGGATTAAGTAGTTAGGTAATTAGTTTTTCCCCCTTATAGCCAAGGGAAGGACAGCACTCAGTCAGTTCTAGCATCACCCAGAAACCAAACCTTTTCTTTCCCTTTCAAAGCATTTTTTTCCTTAGCAAGCCTCCAAAAGAGGGTGCTGTTGCAGCAGCACAGAGCCAAGCTGCATAAATGCTACTAGAAGTCGAATCATTAATGTCCTTCGACTACAGTAACAAATCAACCAACAGATGAACTTAGATTAGACATGGGGGCTATGTACAAACAGCAATCACATCAGAAAAATAGCAATCTATTTTTGTTCTCAAGTAAGCAAGGCAGAATCAAATAAATGTGTAAGTTATAATAAGAAGGCCATCAGATAACCTTGCTGAAGTCAATAACATTTCCTTTCAGCAATTAAAAGTGAAGCTGGTAAAAAAAAACAACTCAGAAAATCAACAAAACCGATTATGGAACTGGAGCTCAAAGGGATATAGGATGTGTAAGGAATGATGAGCAGTGATTACATTAAAGAGAAGAGCAACCAGGTATAATGAATAAAAAAAGTTATTTGGATGCCCTCATTTGTACTATGTTACCACAGGAATAAAAGGAATACTTACAAGCTCAGTTGGCTTGTTAAAGAGTCTTTCCACATGGACTCCATACAGCCTCAGGTCAATGATGATGTTCTCCAATTTGCTTCTGTGTAACATACCTAAACTTAATCAAAAGAACATGTTTCTACTATATTATTAACTGGAGCTCTATGGTGTTGAATCTTACAAGATGGTAAGATACTTACATCATCTTTTCAAGATACATACTGGAAGTTTTCAGTCTTCCTCTGAAGCTTTGTGTCCCTGATCTCCAATTTATTTTGCAAAAGAGTAAACAACCAATCACCTGTTTTAATATGGCAATTCCAACATTTCACATACGTTCTTAGCATTAGTCCCACAAAACATTTTTTTTCCGAGATCCCAGCCTTCTTGAGATTTATGCATAGGTAAAGCAGACAAACTCTTAAAACACAAGGACAAGTGTGCTTTCATTTTACTTTAATATACAATTGCATTAAAACAGTAGCATCTGGCTGGTAGCACTTAGCCTGCAGTGCTGTAAATGGAACACTGATGACTTCTTCAGGGGAGGAAAAAAAAATGCCATCAAGTTAACATGCAATTCTTAGAATTTTAATTTGCATTATTAGCCCCTTTGAGACTAGCCAACTAGCCACCTTCAGTGGAAGTTCCTTGTGCATAAAATTGCTGGTTGGCTCATTAATCTGGTAGGGTTAATCCATTTAGTGAGGATACGCTTTGAAGAGAACCTGGTAGGTCTGGTGAACACTGGCCCCTTTGACATGAAGTCTCACTGTACTGCTGCACGGAGCATCTGCTCTCTCATTCTGGGGTCACAGAAGAACCGGAGTTTCCGGGGTAATAGCTTCACCTCCACAGGCATAGCTTCATATTCCTCGTTATCAATACCAAAGGATCCCTCAGTGCCCTGTGTACAGATAACAGCGGTGATCAGGGCTAAACAGCAAACAGATTATTTCAGCAATGCTGCAGTACTGACACCTGATTTTACTAATTGGCTACAGTTGAATGCTTTGCTGTGTGCTATCCAAGATGACCACCTTCCCATGCCTTCCAGCCCATTTGGTCTCAACAACACAGTGAGAGCTATCCTTCACTGCACGTGCCGTATTAAGAGTCTGCTGCATAAGATGTTACCTCAGTTAGTTGCTAATTGGTGATAATTAAATGCTAGGGAGCCTTAATGACCCACATTGTTTATACTGAAAGATTCTTTGCTATTGGAACTATAATTATATGCACTTAGCTCTTGGCCTGCCAGCAGTGACACAAGCTAATCTGCAGAAGTGCCTTTTAAATAATTCCTATTAAATCCACGTTACAAACACCTTTTGGTATTTATTGATCCAAAACGTGAGAAGCAAAGTAATTCACAGGTCAGGAATTACTCATCAGAATTTTCCTGAGCTTTTTCTTTAATGCTGATAAAGTCACCAATGATTAAAACCATTCATCAAAATGTCATGTTGACTTAAAAAAAAAATCTGGTGTCTGCTTTGCATGCACTACACTCACTCAAGGCAAGGCTATGTCACATTGATGCTTAAACCAGCTCCAACTTCTTAGATGGTACATCAGAACAGCTCAGATTGAAGAAAGTAGCATAGGTCCTGTAAATCACAGAGCCACAGCAGTCCACCTGGATCAATGTATCCAGCTTCTCTGCAGAACTGGTGAGACTCAGCTGTCTCCAGTTCCTTCATCAGATCTAGGTAAAGGATTTGAAGAACAACACTGCTTTGAGCCATGCACAAATACTCTGAAGGTCTCAGCTGCAGTATGAAGAGCTCATTTAATACCACAACTCTTTCTGAGCCCAACACTCCAGAGTATTCTTTAAGAAATGCAAGACTGCCGTGAGACTAACTGGACGCAAGTATTAGGATGCTGGCTCATCATTACATCATAATTCACGATTTTTGCTTGGTAGATACAGATTTTTTCACTTTTTGGCATGTTATATTATCCTTTAATATGGAATTCTTTTTTCCAAATGGTATGAGAGCTCTGTTATCATTTGAAGATAGATATGATCTATGAAGTTGACCTTATGACCTTGCAAACACAAGAAAGTCCTCCCCAAGGCCACAACAGTCTCTTCATAAGACACAACAACAGAGTAGTAATCTAAACAACTGAGGCTGATGCAGTTTTGGCTTCTTTTTTAGCTTAATCTATTCAAAGTTTCAGACACTTCCCTATGTTGATCTGAGCCCCACTGTCTTGCGTCTGCCTTCCCTGTCTACATAACACTTCTAGTATTTATCTTCTTCTCTACAGCGTAATCCCTTCTAGGGTAAAATGTAACTGAGAAATTCAATCTTCAATTCTATGGTGAAGGCACACATATTCAATGCACCTCAGTAAGAGACCCGTTACAACCATCACTGCTGTATATATGATGTTCTGACACTATTTACTGGCTGAACGAAACTTCCCCTCTGTTTTGCAAACCTCTTGGACTGTAATTCCAGTACATGTGTCCTGGACAGGCACTGAATTGCTGAACTGAGGAACTGAGTGTCTCATCAAGAGTGTAATTAACTTCCCAGATCTGGAGTAGGGAGTTCTTAATGTGTGGCATTAACTGGCACCAAGAAATAAAGTGACAAAGTTTCCTATCTCCCTCAACTTCTTACCTCTGGAAGCTGCAAGATGCATCTGCTGGCTTGGATGCACTGACTCCCTTCAGGGCACATATGTGGATCACGCATCTTTTGGCTTCTGTTCAAACCAAAAGAGGCAAGGTAAGGAGAAAGTTCTGTCAGAAACAGCTATCTTTAGAGCTGACACATCATTACATGTTGGTAAATCACTAAGCATTTGGTAAACTTGGAGGTTATATGCATACACAAATACTTGTGGGCTTAACTGTGAGAAAATAAAACAGACATTGCCTCTTTTGCTGCTATCAGTACATATCAGTATGCACTGACAGACTCCAACCAACTTCTACTCTGAGGTTCACTGAATATATTTGCTTGTACCTTCATAACACTTTTGTGCTCCTCCCTTGCATGCTGAACCATACAACTCCTGCAATGAACGACCACCATCTCTTCAAATTCCACACACCCATGTAACAACAGCAACCTAAAAAAAACTAGCCAAAAGAACCTGATACTTATATTGAGCCACTAAGCTGTCATCAAACCAAACCAACCAACCAACCCTCTTCTCACATCACCACCACTCAGCATGGTTTCTAACTAGTTGCTTTTAATCATTCTTGTGTAGAAACCTGCAGATTATCATTTTACCCATTCCAAATAGAATGCACCGTTTTCTCAGTTATTCTCTCTCTTCTGATGCCCGTGAGATTCTTGGTTACCTACAGCACTTTGAGAAGTGCTACTTTCCTCCTGTCGCTGATGTTGAATGGGAGCACATAGAAGGCAGTTGCTTGTCTTAGAAAGTTGGTGATACAAATGCAGTTTGGTCTGTTTCAAATCTGAGGTTGCTGTCCTACCACTGGATCAACCACTGAAGAAGAGCACGGTGCATTTCCTTTTCTCAGTGTGTGCTGCTGCAGAGTGCACACAGTTTCTTGGGTATGCCGACCTTTCCCTGGCCTCCTGACTGAAAGCACATAACCCTTGGGGTCACCTTTCACACAAGGTACACCCCACCCCACCCTCAGTTTGGCCTCCTTTCCAGACAGACAGCAACACACAGACAGTAAAATGGACAGCAGTTACGTGGTTGATATATCACAGCTCTCAAGCAGAGTTACCCCAGATATTTCTTGGACAGGCAATGCCAGCTGTCCCCAGCTACTCTGTCTGTTCTGTAGGCTGATATGGAAGTAGACTATATTTAAATAACCTCATGTTGTCCCGGTAAAAAAAAAAAAAAAGTCACAAAAACATGTCAGACACACTCTATACACCAAATAATCCATGCCCAGAGGAATGTAAGCTCATTTTAAAATTCCAGAAAATCCCAGAGAGAAAGCATGAGAGGAAAGGCTGAAACAGGTGAGGATAAACAAAGACAAAGGAAGAAAAGCAAAGACATCAAAGGAAAGGGCAGGGAAGGACAAAAGCAATATTAACTACAGAAAGTTTGGTTTTAATCCAATATGCATATACTAAAAGATTAATGAGTGATTGTGAGGGAATTAAACATCCTCCTGGCAATATAAATTATAAATCATTGATGGCATGCAATACTGTCCGTTTATACAATGCTGTACAAACAAGCAGCAGGATTCTCTGCTTAAGGTTTAATCTGTTTGAAGTTTAACATATAAGGTCCCAGATACCGCACTCTGGTGAGCAAGTAGATTTTTTGGTGCACAAAGGTAAATGAGGCTCTACATAAACGCAAATATGGGATCACGATAAGCTCAACAGGGATGAGATACGTAACTAAAGATTAGTCAAAGGAGAATGCTAGGAGAAGCAAATAGACACAATTCCACCTGTAGTGATTGCCTATCTAGTGGCCCTGTGTAAAAGGATCAGGAATCCCTTCCATGTGATTCAGCTTCTTACTCAAAACAAGACAGAAGAGCAAAACAGGAGCAAGAAAAAAGCATAACAGCAACATTTTCAACTGATCATCTTATCCTACTCCACACACTGAATTACAAAAATACAAGCAAAGAGAACCTACTGTAGATAAAACACAGTTTTAACCTAGTTCTAATCTTCAAAAGCAGCTGATGTGGAATTCTATAATAACACAAAAGCCAAGTTTTGTGCACTGTAGCTGGTAACTGCATTCATGCCCCAGAGTGACTGCTCTCCATGTTTCCATATGCAGAATCCGAGCTAGGTATCAGGACACAGATTACTGGTGCTACACTTTGTCTTCCCTTCTCCTTCCCTTCAGCACTTCCTGGGCAGACACTACCGCGTAACCACTTGCTCTTCCCCTGCCTCATTTGAAATATCACCTCTACACCGGCTGCAGATGCTCTTGTTCACACAAATCTGATCCACAGCTGCTGGGTGCTTCTATAAACTTGGGATTTCTTTGAGATTCAACAGCAGTTGCCCTCCAGCATTCTGATGCATTCCCCCAACCACACAAACACAATGCCTGAACCTGCACTGTAGTTTCCCCTGCAGGATGCATGGTTTCTGTGATCTACCAGTTCTGACCAGATCATGTCAATGTCCTCTTCAACAGAAAAATAACTTGTTAATTGCACTGATATAGTATTTTCCCTAAAAACATTCTCAGCTCCCCGAAATTCTGCGGGTTTAAAACTATGCTTTAAAAACAAAACAAACAAACAAAATTTTCTTCATACGTTTCCAAAGGCAAACCCTGCTGGTGCTAGGCAAGGGGGAACCTGTAACAAGGGCTTGATTCAAACACAGCTCCAAAAGGGCACTGCACAGTGGAGAGCCACTCTGAACACCCTGATTTCGCCTTCCAAAAAGAGGGCACTTTATTTCTGTTCTGACTCCTCTTTGTAGAAGTAACTGGTCCCTCCTGTTGCTCCACCACGTACACCTCCTCTTTCTCTTTTGTTGTTACCTACAGGCTGTGGGCAGTGTTTAATCAAAAGACCTTGTTTCTTTGAACTTTGCTTGAAAAGCAGCTCAAAGCTTTTGGCACTGCCTCTGATTACCTAGCCAGCAAGGCATGTTACCACTCATCAGAGGCTTTTTCCATATAGCAGTATAAGTGTTCTGAAGCATGTCCAGTTCATGTGGGAGATATTGTACACCAGGTGTAGATTTGAACACCTCTCCCTTAAATCACCCAAAATCATCTGTGTTTTTTTCTGGTAGCAAAGTGTTCAAGAACCCTGTATACCGTCTCTTTCATTTTCCCCTTAAGAGGTCAAACTCCTCTTGCTGCTAATGGAAAAATCTCCTCCTCCTTTCCTTTCTGCAATCCTTAAAACAAAGATTGCACTCTCAAGCATATATGGTCCACGTGGCTCATGCAACTTAAAAGCAGTTGCAGCTAGTATCTGGATCCACTGTGCATGCGTATGTCAGATAATCCTATTCCCACTGAGGCTCAGGGGATGCTCAAATAAGGGGCCTGCTGCTGCTATTAATATCATAAACAAGACACATATGGAGGAACTCTTACGGTGATGACAACCAGGTAAAAACGCACTCCTATCTTCCCATCTGATTACACTAGAGGGGGCCCTGCGACCAGCAAACAGTATTAGCAAATACAACAGTAACATACGGAAGAGTTTAGTAGGACTGGATTTAGTAGGAAAATCAACTGCTAATAAAAACTGAATGAAGATGCAATGTATTTGCTAGTGGGACAGTATGCAGGAGCTGGAAAAGGCAGCTCTGATTTGTATTTGGTGATAGCAGATAAACAAGCATATTACAAGGCAGCATTCCAAACATAAGTAATGTGTTCACTCTTTTTCTGCATGCTGCTTCTTCACACCTGCAGCCTCCTTGCTCCACATACAGGGAGCACCAACACATTTAGTTAAAGTCACTGTTTCAATTCACATCTTCCGAAGTTCCTCCAGCTCAGACCTCATATCTCAGAGGAGTTACTGAGCCAAGGGAGCCTTTCATTTAAAAGCTGGGCCTATCTTATCAGAGTTCAAAAAATTTGGGTACCACTAGCACAAATGTATCAGCTCTGTGACCCTTCTCTTCAACCGTTGAGCAGCTAGGGCTAAAAGATTCTGAAGTCTTTTGGGCTGCCTATAAAGCTCTGGGTTATGACGGTGTTTGCTAGGCATCATCATTCAATAGCAGTGGAGAAAAAGGTGAAAGGTATAAGAAACGGAGAAGCTAGGAAGAACTCAAAGTAGACTGATCTGCCTTGTTTCCAGAAAGAGAAAATGAGTAAGAATTTTGAAGAACAAAACCGGTAACCTCCATGAAGCATTACTGACTGATGACCTTTGCTTTGGAATTTTGCAGCACAAAATAAGAGAGAAACGTAACATAGTCATCAAAATTAGCATTCTGACTTGTACGGAGATTTGGACATCTGTTTGCAGCCTTCCCATACTCACCCTCTGTTCACAAACTGTCCCTTGCTGATAGTATCTGCTTCAATGCAAATATCCATGAAGTCTTCAGTGCGCTAAACAACAACAAAGAAAAGATTCAGAAATGAAGCAGTTACCATTTCAAAATGTCACATCCAAGATACTGCAAAAATACCCAGTGCTGTCTCACAAAAGGAGGCAGATGCATTTCTGCATTTCATGCTTTTTTCCTTTCTCAGCTTGAGATTCAGAAATTCTTCCCTATGAGGGTGGTGAGGCAATGGCACAGGCTGCCCAGAGAAGCTGGTGAAGCTGTGGATGCCCCATCCCTGGAAGTGTTCAGGGCCAGGCTTGAATGGGGCCTTGGGCAACCTGGTCTGGTGGAAGGTGTTCTGCTCTTCCACAACCACACGCGTTTTCTGTCCTCTAACTCATCGTAGCCCCTGTTCTTTCTTTAGTGCCAGTTCTTTTTAATTCTTTGCTCTGTGAGTCAGAAGAGAGAGAAAAAAACCCCACACTTCCAGGCAGTCATTCATGCCCACAGCTTCATTCCAGCACTCGCTGATAAAAGAGAATTATTTATGTATCTGATTTCCACTCTTCCACGGGTCAAGAAGGAAAAGAGTGTCCACTTTGACGCCATTTCCTCCTGGGTAACCCTAAAGCTTTTGTTTGTTTATTGAAACTTTCCTGGTATACAGATTCCTCCCGATCTCACCACATTCATTTTTATGTAAGTCTCCAGTGCTTTTACACCAGCTCTGAAGTTTGCCCGCTCCAAGATTCAATCATGGGCCTCTACGTGCACAGGGCAATGAATTACTTAAACAGACAAAAGAATGAGTTTAGCAAGAAACAAAACCTGTGTGGGCAGGGAGCATTTGGAATCCAGTTATACTACAGTCTTACTGTCAGATCAAGCTGTCTGTTCTGAGTTGCAATGGAAAGCTCAATGGTGGATAATTTCAGTTCTTCCCAGTCCTCTGGGGCTGCCTCCTGGGGGATTTCTGTGAATCAGAAACAGAATATAACATTAAAGGGAATTTACTTACACAGATCATCATTTCACTGCTGTGAAGCACAAAACATCAATGGCCAGCCACAAAAATCACTTTGACCCATTGTGACCACTAGCTTTCTTTCTTTCAAACTTCTCATTTTTTTGGGGGGAGTACTGAAGGAAAAAACCCACTGGTGTTCACACAGTAACATGAAAGATTATCAAGCGTATTACCTCACAGCCCTGTGAATCCTTATGCCAGGGATTAAAAAATCTCCTGGACTAGTATTACAGGAACACTATAAAACACATGAAGTGCTACTACCAGAATAAACAAATAAATAAATGCAAATGCGATGTTCAGGATGCTGGGTAAGCTGTTCCTTCTACAGGAGAAAACCCCAGGGTTCAGTTCTCACATACGGGTTCGCTTAGTCCATGCTTCTACCTAAAACACCTCTACTAGGTGACAAGAAGGCGACAAGCCTCTACTTGGAAAAAGCAACTGTGAGCCCACTGCACATACTGGCTTCTTCACAAATCCACTTTTGCTTTTGAGACCACAAGCACTGACAGAACTACCCGTTCCATTTCTGGGAAACACCACTGTAACCATCTTGACAAAGTCACAACTTAAATTTAAATGTTATTTTTTAAAAAAAAAAAAAAAAAGGAAAGGGAAAGTAGTAAGAGAGTGGAGAAGTAATGCAGAAAATAAATAAATAAATAAATAAAAGCACCCACAACTCCGATCAGGCAAAGGCTGTCTGTAACTTTACACCAAAATACACCCACCTCACCTTTTGGGGGAGGTGACCAGTATAAGCGAAGTCGTCTGTAAAGCCTCACATACAAAGGAGGTCTGGACGGTTTCTCCTCTGGCTCTTCTGGAGGTCTCTCAGTTGGACCCAGGTACATGAGCTCAGCTTGACGTTTCTGAGGCCATTCCTTGGATTTACATGGAAAGGAAGCACAGAAGACAGAGGGCCTCTTGTTGAGCACCTGCCTGTTTATTGTGCTTAGTCCCTTCAGCCGATTTATTCTGTGCTCACAAGCACTTGTTCAGAGCTACCCAGATCCTGCCACTGCCTCAGCCTACTTTTTGGCTCTTCAGGCTCTAGATTCCTATGCGAGATGACATCTCTGCAGCTTGAGAAAGACCATCCCCAGTTCCCAAGTCTACTAATCTTCTCCTTCCCTACACAGAAGCGAGGTACTTTCCCCACCATAAGCAAAGGGTAAAGGGAGGTGTTTTTTTTGCTGCCAGTGCTGGATAGGGTGACACAGCTGCTTCTGAGGGAACAATCAAAACTGGCAAGGTCAACATTAATGTCTGAAAGCACAATTGTTTTCTGCATGGCACCAAGGCAACCTCAAAGAGAACTGCACAACAGGGTCTAGTGCAAACAGGCAAAGACTTCAGTGCTGTGTGCAGCCAAGGGGCACAAAAATCTGGCAGGCCTTTTTCTTTCAGCACCTTAAACAATCGAGATCTGACCTTATTAGAGCACCTGACTAGACAGGTGCACACAACAGGTCTTAAGGCAAGTCAGGTGAGCTTTATAAAGATCTGAGGAAAAGAAGTAACACGTTATTCTCAGTGATACTTCAGATCCATTGCCAGAAATTGATGACCTACAGCAGAACCTTAGTTCCTGAAAGCCTCCAGCTGCTGACACTGGAGACAAAGTTTATTTCCTCTCTTTTTATTTTAAAACTAATTTCTGAAAATGCTTAAAATAGAGGACTTATGGATAGGATAATAGGATTATTTTTTAAATGTATTGCCATTTCAAAGGAGAGCTACAGAAAAACCAGCAAAGATAATGCACACGGCAGCAAGGAAAAGCGAGGATAAGATTAAACTCAACAAGCTGGAGCCGTTTCTTACACTAATTAACAAAATGATAACATAGGAGGCACATAAAGCAATGGAGAGCACAACTGGGGGATATCAGGAAGAAACTTTTCTATCTTAATAGCAGTACAAGTGGGCACTTCTCTTTAACCTTCAGCAGGTTAAACGTATCTTTTAAATGTACAATGAATAACTCACCAGTGAGACTCGCTATCACTGCTGCTCAACGAGGCTAAGGCCTCAATAAAAGTGAGAAAGGGGCTGGAGAGAGGTGAAGAATAGGTTTCTACCTCGATTACCAGCACACAAAATCATCATCTCAAATCTCTTGGGGACAGGGAGCACGGTGGAAATCCTTCATGAATGCATTACAGCCTTAACTCCATGGCTGCACAATCTCATCTACCATTGCAGCTCCTGGGTATTTCCAGAGCCTTTTCATGAGGCTCCTTATATGAGAAGAGAAAGGCATGCGAATGAAAATGCCTTATCTTTCATGCAGGTCAAATTTTTAATTTCCCAGGATCGTTTTAAAGCAACAGTTAAAGGTAAAATAAAAGCTATCAATCTTCATGTTCATTTTACTACACATGGAAGCCTGATTATCAACATTCATGAGAAGTCTAATTATAGACAATTCTGCCAGATGAATAAATCAGAATGAAATGTTTTCATAAGAAAGACTGTTTAGAAAAGGTGACAGAGCACTTTAATGGTTATGGTCAGCACCACTACCGCTCTCCAGCTTCAAAAATGGTTACTGGCTCCCCCTGGTGATCTTCCAGCAACAGATCTTCAGAAAAGATGTACTTTTAAAAGGTATTCTGCCTCCCCTTCACCTCTTCATAAATTGTCTCTACCAATCGCTAGGTATTTCAACGAACTGAGTATCATTCCCATTTTATATATTGCTACCAGAACTTCAGAAAAAAAATACAGATAGCATATACAAAGCACAATCAGCCTTTTCATTTCTCAGCTACACACAACCCTTATAAACATTTCCCCCCAGTTATTCTTTACCTTAAAAGTACTGAAAAAGTGAGCTGCTTTAGTTTTCAGAGGCCCAAGGTACCAGTACCTGAAAAAAGAACACAGACAGAACTCCTGAGATATCCAGGAGATGATACTGGGAAAGGGAGAAATCTTGCTTCAAGTTAGAGCAGAGTTGTTTGCCACTGAAGTTAGTGCTCCCTTACAGCTTTAGCTTCATGATACTACAAGTATCTACACATCACCAGCAGCTTAGCAGCAACATCCCTTTCTGGAGTTACTGATTACCAAAATGCAGTATACAATCTTCTCTACAGGCAGCCTGACACCTCAGTAGCAGAATTTTACCTAGTTATGAAACACAGATAGGAATAATTTGGAAGTCTGTGGTCTAACCATTGGTGGGATGCACAATACCTCCACAATATCCAGTAAAGAATAAGGTCAGAGGAAACAAGGAAACGAACAAAAATTAGCAGCTTAAGTGGCAAGAGAACAGAACCAGAAAACATTCATCTGCCCCACAGTACTCTCAGATCAAAATCAATATTTAAAAAAAATCCTGTCAACCATGAAGTATTGTATAGAAACTGAAGATGTGACTATATTTAGGTAGGCTTGGTACACATTTTCATCACTGTCTTGCATCAAAGAAGGTCAACAAAACACATTAAACACCATCAGCTCAACAATGCTGAAGATGTAAGGATATCATGAACTACTAGGGTGTGCAACAGTCACACCATTCCCATCAAGCCATGAAATTGTCTGTAAAATAATAAAATGTCAAAAACAAAGCACATCACCATGTCTCCACCAGAACAGTACTTAGCTAAGGGATAGCCAGGCACACTTCTGGAACTGTGGCTTACAGATCAACTCTCTTTGTAGTAGATGCCTTCTTTTCAGCTGTACTGGAACACACTAAATGTTTATGTAGCCCAATATCCGCTTTGAGGGACCAACAGGGACCAAAAGTATGCTTAGGGAGAAGTATAAGAAGAGCACAAGGACACTGGGCTCTTATCTCAAGCACACTGAGCCCCCATTCATTTGTGGCTGAAGTGCTTTCCAAGCTGGGCACGTTTTGTGTGCATTCAAAGCCATTCACAGAAAAAAAAAAAAAAAACAAGGTTTGAAGTTGTTCACACTGCCCCAAGTACAAAAGGTGCTGTCATACCTCCAGCACATGGTCCAAAACTCCTATGAAAGGCAACTGCTGCAGGAAAAGATGCAATTCCTCACTAGCAGTCTGAGAAGTGAACTGCTTTGGCCCTGCTGCTCCTTCACCAGATAACGCCAGTCATTTGATACACAGACAGAGGCATATTAAAGGTCCATTTGGAGAAAACCCAACAATTATTAGTTTAGCATTCAGAAAACAGTCCTCAGACAGTACGATCCACGCTGTTCCTGGCAAGAACTGAAGGGCATTTCTACTGCATCTGACGTTCCTCATTGGAATTGAGTTACAGAATCTACATGCATCTTTTCATTGGCAATTGATGAAAAACAATGGTCAACTACTTTACTTAGACTTTCCTCAAGGGACAGCTTTTCCCACTGATTCAATCTGAATGAAGTTCCAGAAATGGGCACCAAAAGGCAAGCAGAAAGCAAATACCTTAAGAAATAGTCAGCACTAAATAAATGATTATTTCAAATGACAAAAATCCTGAAATGTCTTACACTTATGTGTAACGATAGACCTAAAAGGAGTGGGTGCTTCTGCCTGTCAAAAGCACCACTCAACTCAAAGAAGATTTCTTTGCATCAGGGGGGTATTTCTGTTTCGACAAGATGCTAAAAAAGGTGCAGCTTCAAAAGAACGGTGTTTTCTTACTTGCTAGCTTTAACTCCTGCATCTCTGTAAGATCCCCATCTTAAACCGGTCACTGCAAACACAGGCTGTTCCTTTTCTCCCTGTAAGGAAAAGTAAACAGTGCAAAACTGCGTTCTTGCCTTTTTTCCAACTTTGTTTTTTGAAACTAGAAAAATATCATTTCTATATAAAAACTGATTTCTGATTAATCCCAAAAGAGAAATTTTGCAGGAAAGGCATGATAAATAGCTAACAGCAATAAAGGTTAAGCGGGATTTAAGTATTACACATTCCATTTACTCCCAGAGAGAAATACAAGAGGTGAAGATTTTAAGAGGTTGATTGATCTTGACTGCACACCCAGCAACAGCCATTTAACTTTGTGGATAGTGTCAGCCAAAAGCAAGGTGCTCTTGCACAGCAACATTAAGCTCTTGCTGCAGAAACGTTTATTCTACAACACAACAGAAAAATAATAGACAGTAAAAAAAAGAAACATACTGGGCACAGTCAAAAAGTTTTCCCATTTCACATCTTTCAGTTTAAAAAAGAAAGCTATTAATTCAACAATACATATGAATGAATTAAATCAGCTTAGACAGCTATTGTTATCTTTCACCATTTCTACAGAAATATCAGTGTTAGTAAGTTCTGCATTCATCAGAACTCTCTAAGCCTCCCAAAAATACATTCAGGCATTCAGGAGTTTTCTCCAGTTTAAACCAGCCGATGTCACAGCATGCAGTGGAGAAATGACTGCCAACCAAACTGCTGATATCATAAGCTAATACCATAAAATTCACAACAGCATAACACGAAGGAAAATTAGTCTATATAAACAGAACTGCATGAGAGTAGGGAAGCTTTAGAAATATTGGGTGCCAAACAAATGGGTGCTTCTACCTTGATCTGCAAGACATCAAGTGGAACTGTCTCTCCCTTCAAAATGGCCAATGTAGCATTAGTAATATGTCTGCAAAACAAAAGAGAAGGAAGAAAAGGAAAACAAACAGGAAGGAAGAAAATAATACACTTTAACATAATAATAATAAAAAAAGCTTAAAATTGATAATATTATTCTTTTTTTTTTTTTTTTTTAATCCCGCAGGCCCCACTACTGATTCTGTTGGGGATTTTTCTTGTAGTAACCACAATACAGCCCCAAGCAAAGTGCTGCACCTCCCTGAAATCAAAAAGCAAACTAGGTGGCTGCAACATGTGACAAAGCCTGCAATTTAACAAGCAGGAAAACATCTGACAAGCAAAAGGAAGTTCCAGACTAAGCTTTCCAGAGAAGTGCCAGATCATGCAGGAACAGTTACCTGCTGTTCTGGATAAATCTAAGGACAGAAACATGGTTTTATTTTATTGGTGGCAAGAGTAATAATCTCAGAAGGAAGCAGACAGGTGCGACTAGTCTCAATTCCCTGTGTCTGGGACTGTTTTAAATCAACATAAATCTACCCCTTAGCAGTGGTCACGTTATTTTGGTCTCCGTTATGTTGTGGACATTAGTTAAGACAATTCTTATTTCATGTCATAAAAGGTGGCTTAAGGCCTTGAAGCATGTATTGTATTAAAACCTTTTTTTTTTTTTTTTTTTTTAAGAAAAAAAAATAATCTAAGTTTGGTTAAATTTAAGTTCCATATCGTGCAT
This sequence comes from Oxyura jamaicensis, assembly GCF_011077185.1. Classification (NCBI taxonomy): domain Eukaryota; kingdom Metazoa; phylum Chordata; class Aves; order Anseriformes; family Anatidae; genus Oxyura; species Oxyura jamaicensis. The sequence continues at coordinate 59,809,365 of NC_048893.1, read as the reverse complement.
AATTCCTGTGTTTCAGCTACATAGGAAAACAAACAAACAAAAAAACACAACCAAGCACAGTTTTCAGATCCAACCCAATACCTCTGTGAATCCGTGACAGAAATTGCCCTTGGCTTCATCACACTTAGGATAGAGAAGGAAGATGGAACTCCCTGGGGCCTTCTTTTCTCCTAACGCATACCTTTCTGTAAGATCTCTGCAATTTCTACACTCCAGAAGAAAGATCTAAAACATCTAATAGTGATGAAGGAACCAAAACCTAAGTATTTCTTTTTAAAATATCACTTCTGCACTTTTTAAGTCAGGTTCTGTTACTGGTGTAGGTTGTTAAGCAGCTTATTGACCAAATTCCTTTCAACTTCACCAATACGCTGCAGTCTAACTTCCATGGTTCATTACCTGGGGACAAGAAGATCACTCATTTCAAACAGCTTCTTTAGAACCCAAACATAAATTATTATTTTAATCTTCGCTGCTGATTACAGCCTTGTCCATCTTGCTGAGCTTCAAAGCACTCTGGTGGTTTTAATGAAGGATGTTATGCCAGTTGGCTCGTGGATTTTATGTATGATGGATACCAGCACGGGTTCCGCAAAGAAGAATGCTAATGAGTTACTGGGAGAACCAGAGTGAACAGATTTCAGTAGCAAGGAGAAATATACTTGTTAGTATGGGAGGAGAGAAATGTAAATTGCAAAGGAATGTGTGGGGAAAAGAAAGATTAGTTGACCAGACTTTGTATTTTAAAAGTGGACACAACAATCTTGCAACAAACTGAAACAGAGGCAACAGATACTGCCAGGCTGGGTCATATCAAGGGTGCTGATAGGTACCCTTGGTTGTTGGACAGTTGCCATCACAGCGAAGAGCAAGAAACTCTGAAGTCAGTATTGGGATCCAACCTTTCCCATAAAGAGGCACTTACATGCCTTACTATGCAGATACATAGCAGGTTACATGGGGACTGTTTTCTAGAATTCTTTAACTGAAGAAGGGATGGAAAGAGGATTTTTGTTTTGTTTTGTTTTCATATCCTTGGTATTGTATTTCTGAACATTCCTAAAAGGCTTGATTGTACTGATCAGGTTTTTTTGTTTGTTTTGTTTTTTGAAACATGCCAAACTCAGCATCACACAATCAAAGAGCAGTTAGCCACAGTAACCGTTATGTTCTGATGATACATACTTTTCCTTCTTTTAATTTTTAGTCAGCTTTTGGAAGTCATTAACACAAGCAAGTCCAGACAATGATCAGGCTCCCCAGAGACTGCCAACTTCTATGTAACATAGAAGAAAAAGAAAGTATCAAACTACCAAGATGCATTGCTCCTTGAAAACAAACCAAAACCGCGTTTCAGAAAGGTGTAACACTTACTCTACTTGGTTCATGCTCTCAGGGTAGAGCGTGTGGCTCAAAGTACAGGTCTTTCCAAGTGGTATGAATCCTATAGGAATCTTACTGAAGGCAGCCTGGACACATAAGGGGAGTAAATTAACATTTGCATCAGCAGAACAAAGCTTTCTGTGTGGAGATCACAGCTGTGCCTGATATCACCCCTTTGGCACTAAGCAGCCAGGCACCTCCTTAAATGAGGCAGTAATACATAATGACTCAGAACATGGCATCCGAATCTCTGAACCCACCAGTGCCAACAGGGTACAAAGGAGCTCTCTGTAATGGTTACGAGCATTGTTACATGCAGGTTGGCAGACATGTCCTAACTAATGCATGGGTTCTGTCAGCAATCTGCCGTCTTTCTTAATACTGATGGTGGCAGCGCAAGCTCTGCATCTCATTTACCATTGCAGAAATCCCCATCTGACAGAATACCCTTGCATGGCAAAGAGATTTTCTCAGTTAAGGAAAGAAAAATAATTAATTCCTCTGGCATCTAAGTGATAAAGCAGCAGCAGGTCTAATTTTTGGAAATCATTGACCATGTTATTTTTCTGTACCACAGTTCAGTAAAAGGGCTTGTTGCAGGAGCAAGTTATTACACTGCTCCTCATAATAAGCTGTGCTTTGTGGAACGTTTCGGCAAATCAAGGTAAAGCACTGCATATCACAGTGTACCGTCTCCCTCCTGGATGGTGCTCCTAGCAGTGCCACGATACTGCAGATCCACACTGGCTAAGTAACATCCATCTCACTTCATGCCCACCTGCTCTCCCTTGCTATCTCTGTCCCACCTGCAAGTCTTAACACACCTCCAACACCCCTCTCTCATTTTCTTCAGAATTCACAGCTCATGCAATCAGGCTCTGCTCCCTTGGCTACTAGGACCACTGCTTCTGGAATACCTTGCACAGACTGCTCTTATCCAGACAACAGTGGTATGCCATACCCGAGTAAAACGGGAAGCAGAGGACAGAGCGAGGGGGCTGAACTGCAAATCCCTACTTGTAGTGATATGAAGGATGAGGAGAATTCCTTGGCCATAGACACAACGGCAATATTACAATGCAGTGCTCCACCCAAAATAGTGCTGGATGCAGAATTTTCTATACAATTGCAAATCAGTTCCAACTACATCAGGATAATAAGTCAAAAATAGAGATGAAGAACTAGCCAGTAAAGCCTCTAAAATTTTTCTTCCAGAATCTTTGGATTATAGAGGTCTCAGGGATCATCTACAATAATACTAAATTTAAAAAAATGAAGCCTCAGAACTAATACAGCTAGCACCCCCTTAAAAACACTGGCATAGTTGCAGAGTTTCTCTTGTCACATTCAGACAAAGCAACTGCCTAAAGAGATGCAATTCTAGTTGCCAAGTATATCATCGTAATCTTGTCTGGATCATTTAATTGAGTTTTTGCCAGCTCTTGCCGGAAGGTTTTGGGAACAACGATCCCCTCCTTTCTTCGATAACACTGTCCTCCCTCTTTGAAAAGAAAAATCTCTCTCATTTCCATTCTGAGTGTTCCACCTTGAGAGGTTACAATTTGCTTTCCATAGCCATCTACATAGGTAGATATTCACAGCTTGAAAAAATAGCAAAACAACCATAAAGCAACAGGAGCACAGCCATAAGCAAATTCAGTGTCAAGCCTGTATAAATACAAGAAAAACAAGTACTTTTGCCCAATGCTTCTGTAAAACAAAGCAGCATACACAGCTGTCTATGGATCTTTGAAAGTTGTGCATTTGGATTCTCAACAATCCCTGCTCTGAAGCTGGAAACTTCCCAAAGATGAGGTTTGGGAGCCATTGCACTCCCTGAGAAAGGGAATGAAGAACAATGGGAAGAATTGCAGCACACTAGCATGGCTGACTTATCATGCAGCACGCTGGCTTGGGATCAGTAAGCAATAGTATCTGCACAAAAAAAGCTGGGACCAAGGGATCACAGTGGATACACAAGACACTTTCCCTAAGAAACAGACAAAATTCTAAAAGTGAAAGACTTCCTCACCTCATCAGCTCTGCGGAGAAGTCCAGTTATGACCTGAAAAACATGGGAAAGTCTTAATCTTGGAGAATTTTATTTTGCAATTACAGTAGAAAGCTATGAAATTCGTATACAAATTTATTCTTTGGAAAAGATTTAAGAAACAGCTTCTCTTTTGGAACATGCGACTGTTGCTTGCATGGGAAAGGATGCACGCTCAGTGTGCAAACATGATGGCAACAGCGGGGTTCTGAGTGCTTATGAATATATGCTGGAACCACAGCTGATGCCAGTGTAAATGCTTTAACGTTGAATAAGCCCAGATAAACCCCTTCTGTATAAATGCAAGAACCGCAACTGGTCAGTGTGTGATTAAGAATAATAAATTCTAAGCTCAGGAGAAATTTGCAGATGTATTCCAACCACTTCCTCTTAAAGTCATTGTACTTTATTTAGCTATTGCCTTATGAAGCCAGTAGTTAGCATTCCTGGAAATGCTTTAACAAAAAAACAACCTGCCTTGAAAGAGAGTACTCCCCAGTTACGCTGGCAGTTTGCTCCTGTCATTAATTGTCTTGACAACAGACATTTATTAAATGCATAACATGCTTTGGCATCACTCCCACTTAATTTAAAATTATTTCATTCCCACTTTGCAAAACACACATTCATCCTGGGCAGTACAGATAGGCTAGTAATAAACTTGGAAAATTAAACCATTAGAGCTACATTATACAGAAAAAAAAAAGTTGGAAACATTTCTCCCCAAATATTTTTCTAATTCTAAAATGAGAGAATGCCAAGCATTCTTGTTCCCCATCCCATCTCCCATCACCAATTTTAGGCAAAAAAAACAGCTATTGGAGTTTTCTTTTTCCCAGAAGCTGACTGAAAACATGGGTGCTAAAACAGACAAATCTTCAGGAATAGCTGTTGTGACGTTGTTGTCGTATTACACAGATTCAATCTTCTCACCCTCAGCTAGGCTATGATTCTCAACAAATAGGACAAAGCTCCTGTAGTACCTCTTGTACTGTGCCATCTCCTCCTGCAATAATGATCAAATCCGTGTTTTCCATCAGTTCCAGCAGCTTTTTTGCTTGCCCTTCATAATCAGTCTGAAGAAACAGAAATAAAAACATGAGAACTCAGGTGATTATTTCTAGGATTTCTCTTCTGTAGAAAAAGAAAATCTATCCATTTGTTTAATAATTACTTTCATATAAGCACAAAGTACTGCATACCTCTTACATTACATTCACTGAAACTTCTTCACCTTATGAAACCCGTGCCTAGTACAATATAAAAAATAAACACACATACTCAAAGCCTAAAGGAATACCATAGTAACTCTCATTCAGTAGATCTAGATTACCCAGCAATAATCAAATTTCCAAATAGCTTTACATTTAAATAAAACCACAGGCAAACTACACTCTTGCAGAAAAAAGTCCCATCACCTTTAGCAGCCAAGGTGCTCAAGCAGGTCTTCTGAAATACAGGATCAGCTACGTGAAAGGCAGCTGCCCAACAGCAGGCTAGGAAGCTACTGACAGCTGGTTCAGCAGCAAAGAGTACACCGACTTTCTAAACCATCAAAACTGGTTTGTTTGTTTGTTTGTTTTTGTTGTTGTTTGTTCGTTTGTTTTTCAAAATGACTGCTTTTTGCAGGGACATTTCAGTCCCAGTTACTGCCCTAGCCCTGTTTTGCTAACTTTTCAGATCTGAAGTTACAAAGTGTAAGTTTTAATTCTTGCAAAACATTTTTTATGTCTTAGGCTAGGACTATACATTTTCAATGAACAGCAAAAGGCATTAATAAAAGCAGCATTTTAACACTAAACAAAAGCTTACAAAATTATTCCAGGAAGATAAATATTAGGGTGCTTCACTGCCAAGACATAGTGACTACTAGACAATCCACATATTACAGCCTCAAAAATCTGCGAAAAGATCAGAATCCCTTCATGTTTACTTTTGTTCTCTTTCCAAAGAAAACTTCTCTGCTAATTCAGGCCACTACAACTCAGTTTTCTGCTTTTGTGATGGGGATGTTGAATTATCTAGGGATATACAGAAAAAAAATAGTGTAAAAACAAAAGGTTATTTTTAATTAATTTGAAGAGTTCCACAGCACACCAAAGTTCCTCACTTCTGAATTCTGCAAGTTCAGGCAGAACTGACAATTTCAACAGCGATGGGCATGCACCACTAGCCAGCACACAAGTATTTAGAGATTTTCCTCTCAAACATGAATTATAGAAGGGCTGCTTTAGACAGTCAGACAAGTACATGTGCTGTTTTGGCTGAAAATTAAAAAGTCAGCACAGAGTTTGTAAATTAACTGTGAATTAAAACAAAAAAGATTAAGTGCGATTTTAAAATCTCAGCAATTATTTCCTCCCACCAGATGCCTATGGGACAACTAAGAATTTCAAATATACCCAAAACTGAATTTCAGTTCTTCAAGAGCAGAAAGCAAAGCGGACAATATATCTATATTAACAGAGCCTATCAGTTCTTACCTTAACCACAGTTACATCCAAGCCAGATAAGTGCAAAATTGGAGCAGCATTCTTCTCAAAAAGGTTCCTGGCTTTACTAGTTAAAAACAAGGAAAAACTATTTCAATAATCTGGTAGTTAAAAAAAAAAAAAAAAGGAATAAACAAATGAATAACAACAAGAAATATAGTTAAAAACAGAGCATACAATCTACACAATCAGTCACCAGACCTGCCAGTCAGGAAAGATGAGATTTCATTTGTTTCAAATGTATTATATTTCTAGACTCATATCTCAGATGTCAGCTTTTTTGTTACAGTATTAATAAATGCAGAAGAGGTTATCTGGCTTTCTACAAAAATAATTTCAAAAATCAAAACAAGATCTCCAGAGAGAGATTTATTAGAAAAAATAATGACTTACAGAGCAGCAGGCTTTAATACAACAAAGAAAGTCCATTTGGATTTTCAGAAAGATTAAAAAAATATATTTATTTTCTTTTACATATCATTAAATAAGTCTGGAAGCAAAATTTGATCTGACCTTCTTTTGTTAAAGGACTCATACATTTTATGCTTGTAACTGCCTAATAAAATAATTATTCATTAACTATATATTACTTAGAAGTAGAAATATGAAACCAGAAGTCAGAGACTTTAATTTATTGACACTATGCATTTTTCAGTCATGGTTGTTTCGAATAAAAAGTTCAAGTCCTCCCATGTCAGATATATCATTTCTCTGATATCGTTACTGAGATGCAACTGATAGCTTAGCTGATTAGCAGAAATAGACATACATCATACCAAGGTAATTGTTTTCCACTAATGAATATGCAAAACCAGCAGCTGACCTCTTCCAGGAGTCTTGCTCTCAGCCCATATTTAGCCTCCCAGTTTGTAGGCACATCCCTTTCAAGGACAGGTTCCTACAGAAGTAAGATCACTGCTGGCTAACTTCAACTCTTGAAGCAATCAAGGTCATCTCTTATTTCTATAGTTTTTGAGGAGGGAAATGTGCCACATACAAAGGGATGTGGAGGAATGACAAAGACCCAAACACAGGATAAAACAAAATTTATATATATGTATATATATTTGAAAATCATTCGTTCAACTCAAACGTCTAATTCTGTTCTTCATTGTAATATTTTTGGTGATAGATATTTTGGCATAGTTACACAGCACCAGCTTGGCATCAGAGGGGGGCAAAAATGAGCTCAAAAATTTGGCCGGCTTTTATAGTGAATGGCAGATTAGCAAAACAGAATGAAGTGTAGGGGAGGGGGAATTTTACCCTTTGCAAGCTGCTGGGTTGAGGAACACTGTCGCCTTCTTCAGTGGCATACTGGAAGGAAGCAGCTGGTTGCCAAAAACCTTAATAAGAAAAAAAGAGCACAGTTCAGTTTCTCTTTTAAGCACATTAGTAAAGCAGTTCAAAATAATGCATCTCCCCAAATGTCGGTAGGCTTTCAAGCCTCATGACAATCAAATGACTTCCATCTGCAGTCATTGTACAGGTCTCCTATTCAAAGATCACTACTCTTAGCAACAGCTAACACCATTGTCATAAGAAATCTTTATCTCAGTTTTACAATTCAAACTTTTTTTTTTTTTTTTCTCCAAATTCTAGTTTTCTGGCATGGGAGATCCAGGGAGAACTATCCCTGACTCTTAGGTTACTTGATTTTCCCATGTAATTCTCATGCACGTGCTTGTCATTTTCTTCTTGCATCTTCTTCCACTTCTGTCCTTCATTTCTTGCATCTCTTTTGCTTATTTTTGTATTTTCTATGCTTCGGTTTTTGAAAATATGAAAGAAAATAATCACCAGAGTTTGTCCTCACCTATGTGCAAGCCCACTGTTGCCTCAGACACTTTTTCCTCCTCCTGTCTCTTTATTACAACCACTGAATTCCTCTTCATCTTTTAATCCGGTTCTGAACAGATGCCTTGATTTTAAGTTCTTTGAGAGTTATTTCATGCAGCCTCTTGTGCCTTTTAGCCACTTGTACCTATGACCACAGCTTTTCAGCACAGGAGAGGCATGAGAAAGCAAGGCTTCCACACATTACGTCCCACTCTGCAGACTTTTAGCTCACCTAAAGGCATCCTCACTACCACACAAAACAAATTGGTTTGGGATACAAGGCTGACAACATTCAGCAGTACCAACCAGAAGCCCTGGAAATAAAGCAGGAACAAAAGGCTACTGACTGTCATGCTCAGTACATCTGTCCCTACTTTCTTTTCCCTTTACTTTAAAGGTTAATCCCCTGGCAGGAATTTTTATATTGAAGAAGGCAGACACTGTGCACAGAACACTGTAGATTTTAGTGATCATTAGCTGTTCAAAGTTGAAATTACCTCCCTTTGCCAACTTTGCTCAGGAAGCCTCCATTAGAAGTGTGCAGCTGGCTATGTCACTTAAAACATTCAAATTTCTTCTTCAAGGAAGAAAAAGGTTAAGAGAAATTGCTGAGAGTAAAGGAATGGTCAAAGAAAGGGAAATAGTTCTACAGTTCCTTAGCTTTACCAAAAAATTAGCTGGCAAAATGATCTATGCATTTTATTGCATTGGGGGGGGGGGGGGGGGGCAGGATTGGGAAAGACAGGAGACCTCTGGCACATTACAGCTGTTAAAAACAATTAAATATTTACTTGGGGGAACACAATGTGAGGTATTTGCTTACTCTAAACAACCTAAAAAGGCTTATAAAAAATTTAGGAGTACTGACATGATCATTTCTTTATGTAATATACTTAGACATTTATGTTACAGATGGGGGCACTTCTAAAGCAAATTCAGATTTTTAAGACAGGAAATAAAAAAATAATAATGCAACATTTTCAAAGTTTTTTTTTGGTTTTTGTTTCTCTCCCAGAGCCCAATGTAAGGAAAGCCAACTTAAGGCCATTAAAAATTGTTATTAAATACATATGACGCTATAGTTAAGGAAAGGCAATGCCTTTTTCAGTTCCTTGTTAAAGCAAAACTCCAGGTGTTGCATTTCTGGATTCCTGGTATGAAACTTACTGTTTTGAAATCATGAAAAACCCATTACACAAAGGCTTTACAGTGTTTTATGAACACAAATAGAGAAACAATATTCCATTACGGAAAACCATCCCCGCCACACAGACCGAATTTGTCACCTAAGCAGGACCTGTCTAACACAGACCCAGAGTGCAGTAACAACATCAGTCAGCAAGGCCACGTCTGCAGAGCCTATAGTCAGCTGACACTGGTTTGTTTGGAAGAAGGAGGTGTAAAAGGTTTTCAGTTTGGTAAATGGGTTCTTCATCGGAGAACCTTTCTGTAATCATTTGCCACCCCAAGGTTGTCATTGCAAACTGGTATTTTAATTCGGGCATGCACGGTGTGGTTTTTGCAGGAAGAACTGCTATAGGGGATGCTTTGGCAGCAAGGCACGTTATCAGCAATTTGGTATTGTTCGAGGCTTAAGAACTCAAACAACTTATGTAAAAATAATAGGGAGCCCCTCTCACTTCACTCAGACCAAGCTTTTTCTTGAGTGAGCCTGCCTCTGTTTTTCTCAGCACTTACACAGCTCCATAAACACAAGTAGCGTTTTTCAAACAATTACAGATAGTTGCTATTCCAAAGATCAAACCAGACATTTAATGCCTTGCTACTATATTGCTGTGTGTTTTCAAGGTGTATTTGGCACTGACACATCAGTGAGAACAGAAATTACAGCATGAACTGATCACTGAACTTTCTGGTTCATTCCTTTCCAATGCAGGAGTCTTCTGCAGGATATCTTCCCAAGCTTTACTCCCTGCAATTGTAGGAAGCTCTATTTCATTTAGAAGAATAAGCTTCAATTACTGAGGTATTAAATGCTATTTCTGGAGGGGAAAAAAAAAAAAAAAAAAAAAAAGCTATTAAGCTATTACTTTGATATCTGTGCACTGAAAATGAATATAGAAAACATGAAAATGAAGAACAGATACTCTGAGTTGGTATAGTCAAATACTATATGTATTCAACTCTGAAGGTCTCATTTCTGAAAGCAGTATTTTTTTTTTTTTAGTTATTATTACGTTTTTAACTATAAAATTATTATGTTTTTTTCCTCATTCTTCTATGAGACTTGAGCTCCCTTACATCTATTGTGGCAAAAAATTCCACAGTCCAGATCAAGTCGCTGGGAACATCTTTCCTTCAACATCTGGCAGATAAAAATTGGGATTATGCAGGTGCACCACTGCTATAAAGCAGGGTAACCTCAAGCACAGATCTTTAATGAGAAAAATAACGTTCAGCATTCTTCTCAGGCCCCAGTACCTAGCAATGGGAGCAGTATCACGCCCTGCAAAATTTCTAACATCTGGCATGGAGAAGTGGGTTTAAAATTAACTTTGTCTGAAGGAGGTAGAAAGATTGTTAAAATCCTGCACGACACCACCGAGGCAACCAGAGCCATCAGCACAGCATCCTTGATGAAGGCGCTCGGGGATGAACAGAGAGGGGTGAAGTCTGCCCAGCAGAGCGCTAACGTGAAGCGGTTTGCCCTGCCTCTGCCCCGACAACACGCCTCGTGGTGGATCTCAGGTTGCAGTCTCCTGTCTCATCTTCTTTCTAGCAGAAAATTTCAGGCCCAGAGGAATGCAGTCAGCAGAAAGAGAGGCCCGGGTAGCTGGAGCGGAGACTGAGGTGTACCCCAGCGACAGCACCCCAGCTTCAGGCTGGAGGCCGGCCGCCCTTCAGCACTGGAGCAGCAGGACACGGATGGAGGCATTGTAAGGCTCGTCACGGAGAGAGGGCCTGCTGGGAGAACCCCAGGAGCCCTGCACAGCCAAGATAAGAGGGGATTTTAATCTAATTTTATCACTTTAGATGGTATTACCTCGGCTTCTTGGCACGCAGCTCTTCGTAGCAGGTTATCGCTGTTAGGTAAGACAGAACAGAGAGTGGACATTAGGTTGAGTAAGTTTAAAACAATTTGCTCATTTTCACGATCTAGGTCTGTACCCGTTTTACACACGCTTTGACAGCTCTAAAATAAAAAATACAGGTTCTTTAAGGCCTATTTAACACATGTTTAAGGATAAAATGCCCTTGTAAGCACACATGCATAATTTTTATTTTTTTTTTAAACATGTGCACACAAACACATAGTGTTTTCTATAGTAAAGCAAAGGAGAAAATAAAGAGAAGGATGCCAAGTGTGCTGAGATTACAAAAGCCATGAGACACTGTACAGCTGTGATTTAATTTTAATTTGCTACATAAATGTACAACTGTACTGCAGATCTAAGCTTTTTTTTTTAATGCTAATATTACCTGTTTCTTACACCGAAGGTACTCACCACTCTGACAGTATAGAAGAGCTTTAGAGTAGACTTAAGTGTATCTTACACGGACTTAAATCTTTGTGCCTTACAACTGTGAACTCGCCCGTCCATCGGTTTGTCAGCTGGACATGTTAATGCAGCACCTACCACCCAGCCAGGTCTGCTCATGGACTAAAGCTGTAACTCAAAGAGGTGAAAATCACTCACCTCACCTCAGTGAAATTTAAAAATAAAAAAGGAAGTATTGGTATTAGACATGCCACTGACGGTCATGTCAGAAAGAGATTCCAGGCTAATTCTTGTGCTTGTCATTGGTGACGGACAGCATTAGCACGGCAGCGGGCAGCCACACGGGAGGCTGAGCTACTGAGTGCAGAACACAACTTAGTTCTTCTCCAGACCCAAAAACGCCCTTTTAGGCCTCACAGACAAAAAAGAGAGTCCTGTTCTGCGGCACCCGGTCTCACCTGTCCTCTAGACACCAGACATTTCCTGCTCCTTGCTAAAACCAAAAAGCTCCATCAGTTTTCCCTTGGCAGTATCTAGCAAGACAGTACAGTCTTGCCTCAAAAATCTCCAATAAAAAATCAATACCAATTATAGTCAGCGTAACACGTACCAAAATTAACATACCAGACCCATTAAAAGGGAAAGTAGTGCACTCCCGCCCCAAACCGTGGCTCACTGTACCAAATTCTGCAGCTGGAATGGCAGACGAGAAGAAAAGCCTTAGCCAGAACCCAATGGACCCAAGGAGGAGTGGGATCTGTCCCGTTCCACGAGCCTAGGCTATTTATCTGTCACTAGAGCCATATAAATTACTGCTTCTGACATGACCAAAAGATGCTGCAGTGTCCTAAAAGGAGACGTCGGGTGACTTTAGGTGAGATACTGAGTGGAGTTCTGAGAAAATAACTGTGAAGCAAAAAAAGACAGATTTATTCTAAGTAAAAAGTCTAAGGGAAAACTCACGCATGGAAAAAGAAAACATGTAAATAATACCCCATCAAGATAACAAGTAACTGGAATGCCTAAAAAAATTTCCTTGGAGGCATAACAATGCTTTTAACTGCCACGTTATCTCCTTAAAACCAAAGCAGAAAGCCATTTGTATTAACTACCTGAAATATTACTTAGAGGAGCAGCAGGCCTGTGTTTGATTGCGCTAATCTAACAAAGAGCACCAGTTAAAATAACTCTCTCTGCAAAGGTTTGTGTACAGAGCTAAACCCGAGTGCTGCAGCTAATTCCCGTTCAATCAGGACAGCGCAGCGGGCTGCGTCCACGCTGCCCTGCTGATTACAAGCCCTCGCACACGGACTTTCTCCCCCCGTGACTGACTATGTGGCTAGAGGAAATACAAAGCAATTGCAATGTCAATATATAAAGGTGAAATATTATGGGGTGCCAAGAAAACCCCAGTACCAAACGATGGCTGCGCAGTTGGTCCATTTGTGAACTGCAGTCCTGACCTCATTAGCAAATCCTAGTCGAGGCTGTGTTATCTGATTGCTGCACATTGCTGCTGCTTTGCTCAGAAATCAAGCTGGGTCACATCACCAGCCAGTCTGTTTGCCTGGTGCCTGCAACCTTATGCTGCAGCGTTAATAACCTTTAAGATCGAGTCCAGCATAACTTTCAAAAGCACTCAAAAGATACTGCGTTGTCTGTCCCAACTGGCGAATACTCCCAAAATAGCAATCAAGAAGCTGTGAGAGGCCTGCAGCCACAGCCCATGGCTTGGGACAACCAGCTCCCCTGGAGGTGACTGTACCACGAGTGCCTAAAGCAGCTTGGATGCAAGATCCCCTTTCAGGCAGGGTTATCAGCATTAAGTCCAAGGCTCTGAAGTATGTTCAGCCAACAAGAAGCCCTCTATTTGACCAAAGCTGTGCGCACAGGACCAGTCTCCAGAGCTACCACAGAATTCCCCCCAGAGTTAGTCTCCACAGACAGCACTGTGGCTGCTTCCAACACAGCAAGACCACAGCATCCTCTCTGCTTGGTATCAGCATTCACTTCCATCTTGGCTTTGGAAGGACATGAAAGCCAAACCTAGGTTTCAATCAGCTTTACCCAAGAATCAGAATTTATGCCCCACGTTTTTGATGAAGTTTTGATGAAATAAAGTGGGCCGCTGAGGAAGAGATATGCAGAAAGGTGACCAAGTGAGTTATCAGTTGGCAAACACTCAGAGACTAACGCTCAAATTACAGATAAGAATAGACTCAGATTGCTGGCAAGCAGTCAAAGGCCCAGATGCTTTGCCAGCATTTTCTATGGAGAAAGTCAGTTCTTCAATGCATACAGAGCTCAGCTGGGTATCTGAGGGTCCACTGCCTCAGCATACAGATACAGAAGTCCCTGTCCTGACCAGGATGATCATTTACCCAGTGGTACCACTGTGATGCTCTGGCCAAACTGGACAACCAGTTAAGCTGAGGTTAAACTCCTGCTGGCCTGCCGTAGCTGGTGACTCACTGCACCACCTGGACATACAGAGAGCAGCAACAGCCCTCCTTGGGAGAGCAGATCCAGGGCAGGAACTGGGAAGTGAGAGGGGATTCCAGATCTGGTGAAAGTTTTAAAATAATCAAATGGTATCTTTTCTTGCTGTTTTATTCATCAGTAAGGAACCATTTCAAAAAAAGACAAAGAATACAATTCAAAAGGATTTGAATTTTATACTGTGACTCCTTACACTAATGAATGCAATGAGCACCAGCAGCTACCACACAGAAACACAGCCAGAATTATGTGCCCTCTTTCCATCCTATTAAGTAAGAAGAGATCAAAAATAAAGCAAGTTGCTTGCTTCTCTGCAATTAATCTCATCTACGTTAAACAGAAGTACGGCACTGCGTATGAGCATGTATCTGACAATCTGCACACCCCCTAAGGCTGGATTTGGTACACCTGTAGTATGATACAATATTGGTTAAAGTGAAGTTAACACACACATCCATGTAATCCAGAAAAATTAAAGGGAAACAACCTCACATGCGACAACACTCAGTTCTTGTCTTTCTTCTTCAATATTACAAGGGTATTTGCTATCTCCAATGCAAGACAACAGATTTTAGAAGCATATTCCTTTATGAGAACCAAAGGAATTTTAAGGCTCACCGAGGTTTTGTAAGAATAGCAATAGGGTTTTAATTAAAAGTAGTTCAATCAGACATTATGTCTATCACTCTACACCTGAAAAGCCTTTGACACCTCCTGACTGATGTCTCTTTTGAAGAGGTGCTGACTGTTGTATTACATATCTAGAGTGGCTGAATCACAAATGGTGAAGGGGAAACCAGCACAAAGCTTCCCCTGTACTCTTCCAGTTCATTTAAAAAGCCCTGACTTTTAAACCAGTCAGCGCTTGCACAAACACCTCCAGAGACGAAAGGCTAACACACTGATCCGAAACTAAACGCTGCATGAAGAAAGCAAGACTGGGCTATGAAGCTCCTTGGCCCTTACAGTTACCATCACCGACAACCTTCAGTCTCACTCGGTGAGGAATCCTTTCACTCCAGTGCCCCTCTCTCCTCTGCAGCCTACGGAGCACAAGGGCATCCGCATCAGACCCCTGGTGCAGCCTGCTGGAAGGAGACAACCAGCTCCATTTCCCCACAGGGGAGATACACACAGGACAAGTCTGGAGAAGGTAACATTCTCCTTGCCCCTGTCTGCCCATGTAGCATCCTCCAAAGTCTTAAGCCAGTACCCCAGAGCTCTTCTGTCCCTCCAGGCATGCAGAGACTAACTACAGAAGAGTTGCCATTTATTTGCAGGACGAATTGTTGTTACTTGCAATGGCTCCACTTAATGCAGACACCATAGCCTTTACATACAAAAGAACGAACCTTGAGAAGTCAGAAAAGCAAATTATCTTCTCCTTGCAAGAGAAATAACTTAGAAATTCCATGAGGATGGAAAAGCCAAGAAGAAGGATGCAGGAGGGGAAAAAAACTTTCTTCAGCGGCAAATAAATGATCAAGACCTCAGACAGCTAATTCCAGGAAGTCAGAGGCTAATCTGAACCGATGCTGTGCTAAAGCAAGCCCCTTCGTCAGAAAACCCAGCGATGCCAGAAACCGAAGTATAAGACTTCGCTAAACCCTTAATCTGTTCTAAAAGGGCAAATATAAGTCTAGCAAAGTATGCCTGATGCATAGTAATTTGGCCTCGGATGTTGACAGCAGCAAGCCTCACGGCCAGCGCAGCCCACGCGCGGCTTCCTCACTGACCTCTCCAGTGCTCTGCACAGGGTGACGGCACCTCACACGCTCCCCAGCACAACTGGTACGTAAGCAACGCCACTGGGGATGACTGAGCGTATCAAAAAAAACCACAAAATCCATTACTGCATTTGGACGCAAAACAGAAGGTGCAGAGAGGGACCCTGGCCTATCCCTGCTGTCCAGCAGCCGCAAGATAAGGCCTCTGCTGGGCGCATGGTAGCAGGGAAGAGCTGCTGAGATAGCCTCAGACTTTTACACTCTTGCCACCAGGCTTGTCTGTCACTCCTTCTTCTATTCTCTGGCTAAAACAAACCTGCACAGAGATCAAGAAATGGCTAAACGGTTGTCACTTTTTCCTAAACTACTTAAATCTCCAAAAGCACTATTTCACAGCTGTGCTGCAGTCTGCATCAAAGTCACACAGAGCTGTTTGCCATCACAGGATTTCCTACCTTGCATTTCCTACGTACAGTAAGGAATAGTGCGTTTTCCCTGGCAGATAAAAAGGGAAGACTGAAGAACAGGATGATTTTTCCCCCACTGTGTCATCTGGGTTAAAGCACTGTACCAACATTTGGCATAAAAAAAGCCTCTGAGCACTGAAATGTAGATACCAACAGTTCCCTTAGTCTTTTGCCTCTCACGTTTTTCTCTTTATTCCCCTTTGGTTCTGACAGCATATCACCTATGCTGTGATCACTTTCTCTGCGATCCTAAGTTGTTTTCACAGGTACTGCGAGAAAACTGCGCAGGGACTGAACGCAGCCAAACCCCACAGTGTCCAGGCACACAAATTCACTGAAATGGGCAAAAAGGGGAGACTGGTTGTGCCTGACGCTGCTCCTAGACCCCTCAGGTGCCCCCTCCCCATATGCACAAGGCGCAGAGTCAGCCTTTTTCCCAATGCTCTCTCCAGCTCCCAGGACAGCCCCGTGGGCATCCATGGCAAGAGGAGGCCAGAGGATAGGCCACGCAGCGTACCTGGAGTGGGCACGGGATCCTTCACCTCAACAGCCAGCCCCTCACAGGGATGCTGCCGAGCAATTTCTTCCTCCTTTTTACATTTAGTTTATTAAGACTGGCTAATGGGTATGTAAAATTGCAGCACTGCAAATAATGACTTATTTGCATGCTGCTATTTTATCTGAATTCAAAGCTGTAGCCTTCAGACAGAAAAGCGGAACGCAGGCCCGAGGACTCACTGAAGGCAGGCATTACAAAACCAACCTGCCGAGCGCCAACACCTCTGCTAACAACACGGCCATACCCTGTATCCTCTGCGTGCTGGTGCCTGTCGGCACGGTGCCACCAGCGCTCCCACACAGCCAGCGTTACCCCCGTCTCCCCACGGCCAGCTGTTGGCCTCGCCCTCCACCAAAACCAGCAGTGCGGGGGGAGAGTTTTTGGCTGCTCGCCCGCACCCAGCAGAGCCCTGCAGCTGCAGGCAGGCAGCCAGCACCTAAAGCGATTTAAAACCTCCCCGGGCCCCGACCTCCCCCTAAAGCCGCCCCCAGGCCGGGGGCCGGCCGCTGTCGGAGGCGCACCCCCCCCCTCAGCGGCCCTTACCGGTGCCTGCCGTGCAGCCAGCTCGCCCCCCAGCCCAGCAGGCCGGCCCCCAGCGCCGTTTTCTTCCAGTGGCTCCGCAGGGTCGCCAGCACCCTCCTGGCCCCGGCCATGCCGCCGGGGAAGCGGGCCCGGCCGCCGGGAAGCCACGCTCAGCCCGCGGCCGCCGCCGCCCGGCTCGGCTGGAAACGGCTCCCCCGGCCCCGCGTTCCGCTCCGCGCCGCCCGCACGGCCCCGGCTGGTCCCCGAAGGGCGGCACTGAAGTCGATTAAAAGCCCAGATCTTAAGGAAAAGCGTTTTCATGGCCCTGCCGCCGTCCCGCGGGGCGGCCCAAGGCCACCGCCACGAGCCAGGGGAGCGGTGGCTCCACACAAGTGTCTCGTAAAATCACAGAATCGCTAGGGTTGGAAGAGACCTCCAGGAACACCTGGTCCAACCACCCCCCTACCACCACTGGCACCCACTAACCGTGTCCCCAGGCACCCCGTCCAACCTTTCCTGAACACCCCCAGGGACGGTGACCCCACCGCCTCCCTAGGCAACCCGTCCCAGATCCTGACTGCTCTTTCTGGGAAGAAATCAGTTCCAACCTGAACCTCCCCTGGCGCAACATCCAACATACAAAACAATGCCAGAAACTGTTTCTGAAGGTCCAGCCTGCTGACCAGATGGTGTCTCGCCTAGGAAGTGCCTGGGATTTGCTAAGCCCCAAGTGGGTGCACCAGGAGAAACATCTCCAGCCTCCCCAGGAGGGCAGGCCCTGCTCGCAGAGATGCCATGCGGCCCCGTGCCCTGCAAGGCGAGGAGGGGATGTCACCAAGTGACAGGTCCCAGCTTCGCAAGGGGACAAGCTCTGGGACAACCCAGGGATGACAGCCCGGTCCAACCTTCATGCCTGGCTTTGTTGGATGCTTGGAAGAGCACAAGCAGCCTCAGAGATACATCAGGGAGGTGCTGAATGGGTTGATAAGCAAAAAGATCTTCCCAGTCCTGTGAGAAAGGAAAGCAAATGGCCAACCACTCAAAATGAATTGTTGGCTAAATAAGTGGTGTAAGGAAGCACTCTGCTTTTGGAGAATGCTGCCCTCCTTCCACCAGGGCTTATAGATTTATGGTGACAAAGACCCCGTCTGCATGGGACCAGCTGCAATGAACTTAAGGCTGGGGAGAAAGTTTTTCTCAGAATGCTTTTTTCCCCTCTAGCAAAATGCCATCTTTGTCAACATCCAAACATTTACAAAAATGTTAGAGTCAATACAATGATTTTTATGTTAAAAACTTCCCCAAATCTTTCTCCTTCATGATGTCTGGTTGGGATGTGGGTAGTAACACAAGAGGGCTGATGGAGGCCACATGTGGGACTCTGGATATGCAATCGTCTGTTCTGAAAGAGTTGCATTGATGCAGAACAGAGTCCAGGAGCACCTCTGTTGTTACTGACAAGGAAAGCAGATTAAAACCTGTAGGTTGGTTTCTCTACTGTTGGTTTTGTGTGTGTGCTGTTGTTTGTTTGTTTGTTTCCATCGTTTTCTCTAGTAGAAGATTTAGGATTTGTTTTTCTAAGAAAAACATTAAATGATCAGCTCCTGATGAATATCTCAGGCACATCCTTGTCCAGTAGACATTGCTTCCCATTTAGATATTCCAGGTTCATCTGTCCAGTGCATCTCAGCACAGACACTTGATGTGCTGCTGAATGTTCCAGGTGGTGTAGTGGTCACACGTCCTACTTTTTTTTTTCTTTTTTTTTTTTTTTGGTGGTGTCCTACTTTTTGTGAGGGTTCAGGTGGTGTGGCCAACTGCTAACAACAACAATAGGAACAGATACTGGTACTCTCATCCTACTGTCCTTAGCTTATGCAAAGATAAAGATTGCTCACTCATAAATACTTTTCAAATTCGTAATTCTTATGAGCTGCCACAAATAATTCACAAAGATCTGTAACCTCCTATTTCACAACCAAGTCTACTGAATATAGTTATGTTTATTATAGTTATGTTTAAGCCTTTTTAGTATGCCAGTACATGTTCAGAGAAGTCAGAGTAATGCTTAAATATGTGAAGGGCCAGAACATCTCTAAGATAGCTGAATGGTAATTTTCCTGAGTTCATATGCATGAAAACACATTTGAGTTAATACAAATGAGACATTTTAGCTTGAATAATAGTTGTATTTCCACATCGCTAGCAAAGGGTCTTGACCCTGCTCTAAGCAGCATGGTCGGGCTGGACCAGCTCCAAAGGTCCCTTTTCCCACCTCAGCCATTCTGGGACGCCATCTGAGAATTTGGCCTGGGAAATTGGAGACGGTGCTTTTCAAAGACAACTGCCCGTAGAAGAAACACTGCAGAGAGCAGTGACAGATTGTGTGCTTATCTCATTACCTGGCTTTACTTAGGATGCAGTGTCCATTCCGAAATCCCTCCTGGCAAACATGTATGTCCTAGTTTTTGGCTGTGGCAGGCTGATCACCCTCAAGGTAGATCACACCTGCTGTGCTGCCGCATGTACCAGGTAGTTCCTTTTTAGCTCTCCCAGCTTTTTGCCTGTCAAATCAATAGAAGTAGGTATTAGAGTACGTGCAATGAAAAATTAGAGGATAAAGGTCTGTTTTTGAGCATCCTCCACATTATATGCTATAGTCATTTTTTTAGCCAAGTAAAATACCTGCTACCTTTTTCAGAAAACTGTTTGGAGGAGGCTGAAATGTGTGTTCAGTTTTTCTTTGATTGCTAGATGGTTTTTGTAAAAAGAATTCAGTGTTTGAAAAGCTGCCCCACAGCTGTGATACTTGACTTGGGATGTGTCACCTAAAATCACCACACAAGTTGTTTGTGAAGACAGGTGTGTGCCTCAACCCAATTACTCATATCTGACCCATTTTAAGAGCATTTGTTATCACCCCATCTGTACCATCAATGTCAAGTCTGTTAGCAGAAGAAGCTTCAGATACATGACCGTGCGTCAGGGACATACTTGTTTGTAACTTCAGTAAAGTCACGTGCTTGACCAGCTGAGCTCCTTTCCTAGCTAGATAATACGGCAGAAACAGTAGAGAGTTGTTTTTTTGTTTCTTTGTTTTTTTTTTCTTTCTTTTTGCTGCTTAGCAATGCCCTACAAGTATATGTACACAAGTATTGTCAAGGACAGAGAATGATTTAGTCTCATTTTCTGTGCAGCACAGTCCGTCCTTAAATCCTCACCTCAGCTAACTCATCTGTGTTGGTGTTTTTCTGTCGTGGTTGTTCCTCTGGGAATAGGATTGAAGTTACTGATTTCATCACATGGTTTTGAGTGGAACCTTCCAAAACGTCTAAGGAAGTTGGGAAGAGAAGCCCTGTTCCCAGCCACCACTTGGTACCAGTGGGGATTTATTCAAATTCAGGGCCTGAAAGCTAATTCTAGCCACCTAGTCTGTAGGGAATCCCCATGCGGCTGAGTTGGATGACCCCATCCTGCATCTCCAGTGGCTTCTGCATCAGCACTCAACAAGGTCAGAGGGGAGTTTCTTTGCGTGGTGGTATCACGAAATATATGTGCCTGTCTGTACCTAAAAAAAAAGGGACACCCCCAGTCCGGTGTAGCTCTTCTGTCATCCTTACAGCAAAGGAGACTTGAGACCCTTTTGTCTGCTGGTTATTCTGGCATATGTGACTTGGCTGAGGATAGGCTGAGGGTATCAGAGAGCAGGGCTGGAATCAGCGTCTCCTGCCATAGTGGTGATCCTGTGTCTTCAGGTGCTTCCTTACAGGTAGAACGCAAATGGTTGTTTGCATTGCAGAGACTGCATCTGTTGCTCTGCAGGAGCTGTATTTTTGCCACAGCAATGTAAGTCTGTGTTCCTGCCAGACCGAGGCAGCATTGTTTCTGGTTGTGGTCTGCCTCCCCCAACTCCCTTTTTCCACATTTTAGATATTGCTGTGGCCAGAGTGACATGGGGAGAGCATCTGCTTTGGGCACAGAAACCTCAAGCTTTTGTGCCGCTGATGAGAAAATCCCAAACTGCAAATCTCTCCACACCTCTGGCCCAGCAAGGGAGATTATAATTTGCTTCTCTTTAATTCTGAAACACCTGAACACCAAGCATGATTTACGGAGGGGAAGAGCCCTTTTCCTCAGTCCCACAGGGTGTCTCTCCAGATCTGCTTGTGAGATGGGAGCTCCAGCCTTGCAGGTGCATGCACCAGCTTTTCTCACCCAACAAGCCATGGGCACAGGCTGAGCTGCAGAAAGAGAGCTCTTTCTCTCCCTGTCCAGGGGTTCCCATGCTTGCTTAAGTCTCTGGTGGGCGTCCCAGGCAGTGTTTCTTTACCTGTGTTCTCCAGTTTGTGTGTCCAGCACCTGAAGCCGTTTGTCACCCCGTGTCCCTGGTCCCTCTCCATTCCACCACTGGTTGCTGTACTGTGTAAGCACTGAAGCTTATCAGAGAAACTTCCTATCTGTGAGAGCAGAAAAAGTTCATGATGGATTCTCTTGCCCTCATTTCCAGCTCTGCCTGAAGGTGCAAGCCCCCAAGGCAATCATGTCTGCAGCCGGTGCCCGCTCCACTGGCGTGGAGAAAGATCTGAATTACACTGGCAGAGTTTGTGGTTGAGTAACTCAGAGAAACTGCACGAGAATAATCCGATCGGTAAGCAGAACACGGTATGAGCTTCACCCTCCCTAGGTCAAAATTCAGGAGCATGCCTAGCATACTTCTACAGCACAAAACACTGCCTTTGCACCCTGCCTCTTCTTCCCACGGCTGGACTATTACACAGAAATATTCCCCGATTCTCAGAGTTTATTAACCTATTTTTCCAAGGGAATGAATGGAGATTTTCACAGCTTTTGAACAGCCACAGAAACCCATTAAGTTTCTCTGTGGCAATCCTGTCAGGAGGCTGTTCCTTTAGCAGAGACACATTTCAGGAGGCTCTGCACTTACTCCCAACCTATTTGGACTCAGTAAATGCAGGTGCCGCTGAGGCATTAGGGTGAGCAGCTCTGCGCTCTAAGCTTTAAATGTAGCTGGGCAACAGACAAAAATGCCTATAGGCTTGTGGTCTCAGAGCTGGCCAGAGGTATTAATTCATCCCCAGCACCAGTTGGTTGTCCCTCAGGTCTGCTTTGAATGAAGGAACAAGGACAGTCCCCCGGCCTGGGATCGATCCATTCACCCACCAGCACAAAACCGCGCACAGAAAAATCCGTAGCAACTCCGGTGTCTGCTCTACTATGCACTGTCACTGAAGGTCTCAGCTACACCAAGGACGTCACTTTTATCACTTGTGCGGGTTCCTGGTCTTTAGACAGTCCTGCTGTCCTGGGCTAAGGTCACTCATCTCTGAGCTGGTGCTGTTACCATGGTGCTGCTATATATTAAGGGACACAGAAAGCAGCAAATGCAGGGAGGGAGAGAGACAGAGAGAGACCACGTGCACAGTGTGGAAGTGCTCGTGGGACGTGCATGCCTCTGCAAGCAGCATCCATTTGGAAGGGAGGTAGCTGGCACCCAGCGCGCTGGTAACATCTAGCCTCTCCTGGGTGTAAATCCATGGACAGGTATTGTCACTGTCACCAGCAGAACCTCAGAGTGGGTGGTTTAGAGACATGAGACTCTCACAGGTATTTTGCTTCTAGCAAAGAGTAATGCTCATTGTTTAATAAAAGAAATTAATGTGTATTCTCTCCACTGGACCCTGTTGTACATCTGGATTAGAGAGGGTAGGAAGTTAAGGCTTCCACACTGTTTACTGATTGTTATGTACTACTTACCTGTGGTTGCATGAAGATATCTCCTACCTGTTCTGTCGTATATCACCTGAGTGCCACTGTTATACACCATCCGGGTTGCATCCTATGGCCAGATGACACTATATGCAGAAATCTCCCCAAAACTACAAATGTATCTGTAGCAATGATTCATTTACCGAAGCAGTGACATCCTAATCTATGGACCAGATGGAATGGGGCCTTGGGCAATTGTAATCAAAGAGCAGCAGCCAGATTTTGAAGGAAGGAGAGATTCCCAGTTGGTTTCCTATTAAATGTTTCTATTTTCATTTTGTTTTGACTCAGTTGTGTACATCACCATGGCCCACTGCACACATCTGGCTGACATCTTAGATCGCATACCCAGCACATTGCTGCATTTGCTAAAAGTTTCACTTCTTCCAAAGTCAGTGCCAGTGCTCTATGACAGCGTGTTGTTTTATCCTTGTCCTTAGGCAGAGCTGGGGGACAGCAGGATCAGTCGCAGTCGAAGGCGGGATGAGAAAATCCATCACGGTAATGAAGTGCCAGTCCCGTTCTTCTTCACCAGCAAGATATCTTTGCCACTGTAGGAGCTGGAAGATTAATTTGGCTTCGATTCTGGAGCACAAAATATGGCCACTTAGGAAAAGTGTAATCCTGCTGCGTTACTGTAGATTGGTTCAGTTCAGCCCCTGCCAAAAGATAGATCCTGCATCTAACACTGATACTGATCTCTGTTTATAAACTGGACATTTCATCCGTCTAGGAAGTAGAGTTCTTACTGTTTTCAGGTGTTGGTAATGCATACCCATAGTTTGAGGGGTTTTTTTCTTCTTTAAAAAAAAAAAAAGTTAAAAACTAAAATTTAAATTAGAAGAAAATCTGATATCTTGCTTTTTCATTATCTCATATCTTCCAATTATCTCAAAGGTCATCTTTTCACTCTTTCCATTAGAAAATGTGCTGGAGTTACAGATCTGTCTATCCTATCGTATGTACTGTTTCCTTAGGTTTTGGAAGACAACCGAGAGTTCTTCTGGAGATATTCTCTGTATGAATTCTGTGCATTTTCAGCAACTGTATGTCAGCAAGCTGTGCAACTAGTTTGTGTTTTGTACAGCTTGGCATTGCATTTATCTTCCAGAAAGTTGCTAAGTGATAGGTTTTAAAGATAGTTGTAGTTATTCTCATGTTGTTAATTTATGTGCTAATTATAACACAGACACTGGTTTCGAATTCCATGGAGTTCCTTTCATTACTTATAGTGCATTTTCTCTGAATTCATATCACATTGTGATCTGGTGTCATTTGAAAGGCTGACTTTGCTTTTCCTGCTGTGTTGAAATTCTTTTCACTTAATATGCTGCCTTCAGGATCTGTGGTAAGCTGATGTCGGGGGCAATGTAAGACTCCGGGACTTGACTAGGCTAGATTAGAACAGACTTGTATTTTACATTAAATGAAAGCAGTTTGAGCCACAGTTACTAGTCTTTCCAAATGCTCAGGCGTTGTTGACTCCATTTATATGACATCTTTGCTTGCTTTGATTTCTTGCTTTCCCATTTTAAGAACAGATGGGAAAAGTAATTTAAGTACTGAACACCATAAGGTACCTAGAGTAAAGTAAATTAAGGAAATACCACGAGTGAAAGAATAAAGCAGTTAAACCACTAACAGAAGATTTACAATTAAAAATTAACAGAGAATATAAACTTTGCCAAGTGACAGAAACCACCTGGTCCAGGGTTAATGCTGCAGAGCACGGACAGGGCTCTGACATTACAGGTATGTGGAGAAAGCCAAGTCATCATGGAAGGGAGGAGACTGGAGAAGTCAGACGTGCAAAACCAGCGTATGGAGTTATACATGCAGTAACAGGTAACATAAACTGGGATAATGTCCACTACATGACCAAAGACACAAGGAGTACACTGGACTGCATTGCTTTAAAAACTATGTGAATACAAAAAGAAGGAATACAGGATGGGTAAAGAGAAAAAGGACAGCACCATTTGCTTAGACGAACATTACATAGCAAAAATGTACAATGCAGCAGCCAAAGATGAAATTGTCTAGATGGAAGTAAATAGGATGCTTTAACTGTTATACAGAAGCAAATGTGTTGCCAGAAATACTTTTAGAAGACTCTTGCAGCAGAATTACACATAGCAGAAAGCAAAAAGGAAAACCGAATGGGCAGTGCTTAGCTTATTAAGCATAAAGACGTATGTGAACAAGACTGGAAAATAAATGGGAAATATATTGGAAAAGGCAGAATTTCTACTAGTTCCCAGGAAAAATCTCAGCTGAATATAGAATAGGCCTGGAAGTGTCCCCCTTCTTTTAGCCTCATGCTACCATCTCCTCCCTGCAGTCCTTGTTTTGATGAAAAAGAAGCTAAATCAGAAGCTGGATTTTGATGCTAAATCAGAGGTGAAGGGGGGATTTAACAGGGTCGTTGGCCAGAGGATCGTATAAACAGGCACTGCCCCTCTCCTTGTTGTAAGGACAAAGAATGGTATCTCCTAGTGCCAGAACCGTCAGCACAAAGCTAAGCAAACAAAACCAAAAATTCTAGATAAATGGAAATACCATGTGAATAAATGGCATTAACACAGAGAGTCAGTGAGTAGACAGTGAGTAGACAGAGGAGGGTCTGCCCACAGAGACATGGAAAATGTAAAAAATCTGTGGGAAGTTCAGCAGCACACCGGGGACTTTTTCCTCTAGTCTAATCACTTGCAGCAAGTGCCTGGAGCACTGCTGCATGGTGATGTTTAATGGATGGGCATCGCCAATAGTAATCTGGGGTCTGAGAAACTGGGGGGGTTGGTCAGGGGACTCTACTCCAATGATTCCAAGCACAAGAGCTAAATTATGCACTTATGCCTCCAAGGACACTATTAGCGGTGTTGCAAAGCTATGCTCAAAGCTGCAGAACAATGACTTCTGTGCCATGGATGCTGATGGAACTTGATGTCAGCATGTTCTAGTAAATAAAGAGATTCTGGCTTTAATTCACAGAAAACAGTGTTTGCTGAAATTGGCTATGTAACACTCGCTGAGATGGTGAAGCCAGTTCCTCCTGGGAAAGCACATTTGCTTTACTGTCTGCAGGTAAATGCTCTGTTGGCAGACATCTGGGGGGCCCAGACCCATTCCCAGCTACCTCTGTGTAAGTGCAGTAGGTGCAGCTTGGAATTAGTTTTTCTGTGCAATGACCGGACTTAGAAAAACTGCCAACCAAACATTTCTGCCTACTTTGGACAAAATAAGGACTGTGATTGCCAGAGATACAGATAAAGGTGAGACGATGGAGAAAGTAAGTAACATTATTAGCACAATTCCTATTAAAAAAATATGTGGAAACCCTCATTATTAGTTAGGAACAAAGCGGATATGTGAAATTCCTCCAGGGACTGAAAAGTCTCAGCAAAGAGCCAGGAAAATCTTCCACAGCCCATTAAAGGCACTGACACAGCTGCTAAAACTCACCATGTATACACAGGTGATTTCAGTGGTTTGTTTGGATGGCAGAGGACACACCAGAGTCCTCTGCTTATCTTTGTGTGGATGTACATGGTTGCCATCACTTCATGAACAGTGGGAAACACGCAGCTTGGATATTTGATTGAGATTGTCACGTCCAGCACACGATGAGGTATGTGATCTTCTCCGAGTCCAATAGAGCAGAGGGGAAGGGGGCAATGAGCCTCATGTTTCTCCAGGAGGTGTGGGCAGCCCCTGTATCTGTGGGTTCATGGCCGCACAACAGCATGTCCCTGGTCAGTGCCACAGAGCCAGGCAGCATGTGGAAGGCTCCTTGCACTAACGCTGATACTGAAATGTCACTGAGGATTGATTTAGAATGGGGGATAACGTCTAAAATCTATGACTTTGTTAGTGAGCATCCCTGTCACTGTTGTGCTGTCAGGCTTTTGTTGCTGGTGCACACGGATGATGGGAGCTGGACAAAGCATGGAACCGAGCTCTCAAAAGCCAGTGGCTCTCTGAGTGCCCTGTTCAGTCACTTGGGCTTGTCAAAACCTCACAGTTCACACTGAAACTGAAACCGGTGGCATGGCTCCAGCAAATACATCAGGTCGTCTGAGCTCAGCTGAGTCCTGCCTCGCAAGTAAATGAGGGAACCTCGACCGAGCATCAGTCACCAGGTAGTTCACCATAATGAAATGTATATCCTGGTAATTTGGGAATAATTGTATGTTAGGCTAATAACCACCAGTATCTTCCTTCACCAACTTCATTTAATCCATGTCATAGTTACTGTGTCTTAAACAGAAATCACCCTCAAGATATCATCTAATTATCTTCTCATCATTCTGCAAATCTGCTTCGTATTACCAATAATCTTATTACTACAACTGCAACACTCATTAAGCAAACAGAAGACAATAAAAATATATACAAAAGTAGTAATCAAATTGCATTGAAATCTCACAATGAGTGATGGATAATTTTGGAACATATTGCTCAATAGCTCAGGAAAATCCCATTTCAATTACAGGGCTTTCTTCTAGAGTCTGGCCATGACTCGATGACCACCAAAGGCTCATCTAGGACCAGAAATGTTTGCAGAGCCCATCCCATGTGAGTGACCCACACACCAGTCCCTACACAGGCTGGCCCCAGAGGGTGCCAGAGACACGATGAAGCTGAACTCTGTGACAGTGATCCAGCATCTCGTGGGTTCATCACACACTTCTTGGTGGTATCGTGGATGGTCTTGCCTGGGACTGGGAAACCATCACTTTCTTCTTGACAGGTAGTGGCTCATGTTGCACTGAGCAAAGCAAAACAACAGAGGAGTTCTGAGCCATCCATGTTTAAATTATCTGAGGCCTGATCCTCAGCTCCTGGAAGGAGATGGAAATATATTCACGAAGAGCAGACAGCCAGATTTTCAAGCTGCTATTGCCTATCATCCGTGCCTGGTTATATTTAGCTGTTGCACCTGCACGGAGCCACTTGAACGTGTATCAAAACAAGTCCCGTTCCTAGCTTTGATCCATACTGTCTGGTCCAAAAACAGACCATCATTTGTCTCACTGGTAAAATAAACGCTGACAAATTTTAGTGTTTTTTTTTTTTTTTTTTTTTTTTTTCTTGTTTGTTTGTTTCATTGTTTTTGTTTTTGTTTTTCAGCATCAAACGCACAGAAATATATTTGGAACATTTTATGGGTACATTGCACACCTGATGGAAACATTTATGACTTTTTCTTCCCCAGGTATATCAAAAATATCCTCATCCAACTTGACTATTTTTATCAATTCCACTCTAAATATAATGTTCATTTTGGCACTGAATTTTTTTCCTGAGTATCACAGATGAGTCCATGAACTCTTTGCTACTCTCAGCCAAATGGCTAAAAAAGAAATCCACCCATTGAAGTGAAGTAGGTCCCATTAAACAAATGGGGAAATAGTAAGTTATGTGCGTGTGTGTGCAAATTACTGCATGGGAGAGAGCCAAGGCAGAGAGAAGTGCCTGCATTTAGTTTGGACTCTGGAGAGGTTACCAGTCATTGCCTTTTTGTGCTGGCCGAGCAACTTTCTACTTTGTATTCACCCAAATAATTGAAATCCCTGTCTGTTTTAATATGCAAGTTTGCATTTAACTCATTAATTCAGTATTACTACTGCAGATATAATAGAAATATAGAGGTGCACAGTTATGTTTTTCAGTAAAGTGGGCAAAAGGACAAAAAAGCATTTTTTTTGTTTGTTCGTTTGTTTTAGAAATACAGAACTCTCCCTAATCCATAAAGAAAGAATAAAATGGGAAGTTGGAGGATAATATTCTACCCCTGCTGGCATAAGTGCTTGTAAGTCTCTTGTCCCTTTCCCATTGGTGTTATGTGACACACCTCTTTGGGCTACACTTGCTTAAATCCATTTTCCTGTGGAGAAATGCACTACAAGTGATGTTTGAAGCCACATTGAGGAGAAATGAGGGGGGTCCCAGGACACTGGGGCTCCCTCCTATGTTGTTAGCTAGCAGGGCAAGTCTTCCAGTGCATGAGGAGCAACAAGAGGTCAGAGCTTGCCCCATGAACCACGTTCTGCACTGTGCATTTCTAATATTTGTTCTGCTGGCATGTTGCCTGGGCTCAGGCTGGAGACATAAAAAAAAAAAAAAAAAAAAAAAAAGCAAATAAAATTAAAAACAACAACAATAAAAACAACAGTGTTCCTGCTTTAGTGCTTGCTGTGTGATTAGGAGAGATCTGTTGGCCTGGCTCCCCAAGGCTTGCAGGAAATCTCTTTCTAGCCCACCTTCCTTGCAGCTGCAGGGAGACACGGGGGCAAAGAAATACCTGTGAGCTCTTGGTATGGTTTGCAGGTTTAGAAATGACCCATGAGATACTGGAATTTAGTAATGTGGTTCTTCCAGCCAGCCCCTTGGTGGGATGGAAGCTGAACAGCAGACCATCAGGAGCAGGGTTTGCCCTCAACCTCCTCTGATCTCTATGAGCAGAAGGCAAGCATTTTCTGAGCTGGCAGGAGTGAATGTGACAGCAAAGGAGAAATGAGATGGGAAGGAGGATAAAGGACTGCACACAGAGGTGACACCCACGAGGGTAAAGCTAGCTAGCTGAGGCCTTCATTTGTTGCTACAGCATGCACTATTTGTGGCTGGATGCAGGGAGGCAATAAAAGGCTTTTTATTTAAGGTTCTGACACTTCAGGAGAAAATGAGAAGAAGAGAGGTGCTAAAAGAGAAATATGTGGCTTTTCATTTTTCTGTCCTCTCTCATCTTCCTTAAATTTTATGGCATGAACTTGCTCAGTTTAAGCACCTGCCAGCAAAGATCTGACCAAGAGCCAGCACCCGGTGAAGGTGGGGAACCCCCAGGCCACGCACGAGCAGATGCATTGGTGCTGCCTGGGGGTGCAGGGCTGCTCCCCAGCTCCTCAGGCACCTCAGGCAGCGAACCCAGCGCACACCCTGCTGCACAGCCTGGGCCCAGCCTCTGGGCCACAGAAACACACTCAGCGTTCACAAATAGATGAACACGTTGCTAATAAACATGCAGCTCAAGTTTATCTCGGCCGAGAAGTCACAAGCCTGGTGGCAATTCACCTGTTGTGACTGGCAAAATGGCAGCAAGGTGGCTCTCATTGCCTTCCCTGGCAGGCTGCAGGTGAGGCCTCAGCCCCGGAGCAAGGCCTCCAGGCATAGAATCATAGAATCATAGAATATCCTGAGTTGGAAGGGACCCTTAAGGATCATCAAGTCCAACTCTTGACACCGCACAGGTCTACCCAAAAGTTCAGACCATGTGACTAAGTGCACAGTCCAATCTCTTCTTAAATTCAGACAGGCTCGGTGCAGTGACAACTTCCCTGGGGAGCCTGTTCCAGTGCGCAACCACCCTCTCTGTGAAGAACCCCCTCCTGATGTCAAGCCTAAATTTCCCCTGCCTCAGCTTAACCCTGTTCCCGCGGGTCCTGTCACTGGTGTTAATGGAGAAAAGGTCTCCTGCCTCTCGACACCCCCTTACAAGGAAGTTGTAGACTGTGATGAGGTCTCCTCTCAGCCTCCTCTTCTCCAGGCTGAACAGGCCCAGTGACCTCAGCCGTTCTTCGTACGTCTTCCCCTCCAGGCCTTTCACCATCTTCGTAGCCCTCCTCTGGACACTCTCCAACAGCTGAATGTCCTTTCTGTACTGTGGTGCCCAGAACTGCACACAGTACTCGAGGTGAGGCCGCACCAGCGCAGAGTAGAGCGGGACAATCACCTCCCTTGACCTACTAGCGATGCCGTGCTTGATGCACCCCAGGACACGGTTGGCCCTCCTGGCTGCCAGGGCACACTGCTGGCTCATTTTCAACTTGCTGTCTACCACGACCCCCAGATCCCTCTCTTCTAGGCTGCTCTCCAGCGTCTCATCGCCCAGTCTGTACGTGCAGCCAGGGTTTCCCCGTCCAAGGTGCAGGACCCGGCACTTGCTCTTATTGAACTTCATGCGGTTGGTGATCGCCCAGCTCTCCAACCTGTCCAGATCCCTCTGCAAGGCCTTTCCACCCTCATTCGAGTCCACGACTCCTCCAAGTTTGGTGTCATCAGCAAACTTGCTCAAAATACCTTCTATTCCTACATCCAGATCGTTTATAAAAATATTGAAAAGTACCAGCCCTAAAATGGAGCCTTGAGGGACCCCACTGGTGACCGCCCGCCAGCCTGACGCAGCCCCATTTACCATAACCCTTTGGGCCCTGCCCGTTAGCCAATTGCTCACCCATTGTGTGATGTTTTTATTTAGCTGTATGGTGGACATTTTGTCCAGTAGGATCCTATGGGAGACCGTGTCAAAAGCCTTGCTGAAGTCCAAAAAAATCACATTAGCTGGTTTCCCTTGGTCCACCATACGGGTGATCTTATCATAAAAGGAAATCAAGTTAGTCAGGCAGGACCTACCCTTCACAAACCCATGCTGGCTGGGACCAATGACTGCTTTGTCCCCCAGGTGCGCCTAAATAAGTTCGAGAACCATCTTCTCCATGATTTTACCAGGCACTGACGTGAGACTGACAGGCCTGTAATTGCAAGGGTCTTCTTTCTGACCCTTCTTGAAAATCGGCACAACATTTGCCAGCTTCCAGTCTACCGGGACCTCTCCAAATTCCCAGGATCGTTGAAAAATAATTGAGAGAGGTTCCGCGATGACGTCCGCCAGCTCTTTCAGCACCCGGGGGTGAGTCCCATCCAGACCCATGGACTTGTAGGGATCGAGGTGGAGTAGCAAATCCCGCACACGTTCAGGGTTGGTTGGGAGTTTGTCATCCCCACCGTCCCGGTCCTCCAGCTCGGGGCACCCTGGGTCCCGAAGCCCATCATCGGCAATGAAGACAGAGGCAAAGAAGGCGTTAAGCGTCTCTGCTTTGCCTGTGTCATTGTCTGTGAGGAGACCTTCCCGATCAAGGAGCGGCCCTATGTATTCTTTAGTTCTCCTTTTTCCATTCACATATCTAAAAAAAAAACTTTTTGTTTTCTCTCACAGACACAGCCAGCTTCAACTCTAGGCGTGCTTTGGCCACACGAACTTTCTCCCTACAAACACGAACAGCATCCCTGTATTCTTTCCATGACACCTGGCCCTCCTTCCAGTAGCGAAACACTCTCTGTTTCCGCCTAATCTCCATTAGAATGTTCCTGGTCAGCCACACCGGCCTCCTGCCCCGCCTGCCTGACTTGCGATATTTAGGAATTGCCTGATCTTGTGCTTCTAGGAGGCATCGCTTAAAGAATGACCAGCTCTGGTGGACATCGAGGCCTTCAAGAGCAGTTTCCCAGGGGACCTTACTGACTAGTTCCCTGAGCAGCCTGAAGTCCGCTTTCCCCATATCTAGGGATGAGGTTTTGGTGGCACTTTTCCTTCTGTCACCGTAAATTTTGAACTCAACCACTTCATGGTCGCTATGACCAAGGCGGCCACCAATCACCACATTTCCCACCAGACCCTCTCTGTTTTCTAGCAACAGGTCTAGGAGGGCACCATTCCTAGTTGGCTCCGTTAGCACCTGCACCAAGAAGTTATCATCTAGGTGCTTCGTGAACCTCCTGGACTTGCTCGTGTCAGCCGTGTGGCACTCCCAGTTAACATCTGGCAAGTTGAAGTCCCCCATAAGGACAAGGGGAGTTAATCTCAAGGCCTCTCTTAGTTCTGTAAAGAATAATTTATCGGCGCTATCGTCCTGGCCAGGCGGTCTGTAATAGACTCCCACAACGACATCCCCTTTATTCGTTCGTCCCTTGATCCTTACCCAGAGGCTCTCAACTTTGCATGGCAGAGGCCAGCAGGCCGAGCCGACACCAGGCACCTGTGGGGAGAAGGGCAAGGGCAGCTGAAAGGTGGCAGAGGTGTCACCCGGGACACACAGCTGCCACCACCTGTGTCTGCCGAGTTGGCCAGACCTCACGGGAGGATGTGCATCTTTGTGGAAAGAAGCTGGGCTCCGAACATATATTTTTAGCCAGGTTTCCTAAGGAAACAAAGAATCTGTCACTTCTCGTCTGTCCATCTGTCCCCGCCAACCTTTGAATCTGCTGGCTACTTGCAAGCAAATCTGATGGAGCGTTAGAAGTCTGGAAATCATAGATTTCTATTTGTGAAAATGGGTAGCTGGGAAGAGATGGGAAATGGCAGGCGATGCACGAATACCCCTCTGACAGGGATGGACAGGAGGACTCAGTGGTCACCCCTCCTGATTGGAAGCTCCTCTCCAGCCTCTGCACATGGTGCTTCTTGCCACAAGCTCGTTGGGTAGAGAATTCCCAAAGGGAACGTGCTCGGCTACATGAAGCAGAAACTGCGGCCTGTCAGAGACACATCCAGTGTGAAGCTGAAATACCTGCGCTTTGTTCAATGCACAGAACGACTTGTTTCATTCGCAGCCCCCGTTCTCTGACAAGTGCGCAGGAAGCCTGTAAGAAAACACGACAGAGAAGGAGGAAATCTGCCTTGCTGTGAAGATGGAAGCACTTTACCTAACAAACTGGGGTGTGTGTGTGCCTGCATGTGTACGTGCGTGAGCACTCACTTAAAGCTTACTTAACTATCAGAAGGCATCGACGTGCTTAGCAGCTTGCTGTGCGTAGTGGTTTCAGAAGGATATGGCCAACTCCACGTGCCTCCTCTTGCTATAAAGGCTTTGCCTGTGTGGTTTATTCCCTCCTCTCACCCTTTGGCTGTCTCTGCTTTTCCAAATGGCACACTCCTTAAGGCAGGGTCTCTCTCCATGTCTGTACGATGAGTTCTTGGCATGCGTTTTGAGCGTTGCTGTGAATGGTTAGTAAAAGCCAAGGCAAGATCCCTGGTGCCTCCACTTCTGTACAAGGCCACCCGTAATACCACCTCACCTTTGACTGAAAGGGTTGTCTGTGGGGAGATGGGGGGTGGATGATGTCCTCAAGCTTAGCCTCAGTCTGTGATGTCTCTACGAGTGTATCCACAGGCTGAACACATCTGGCGCTGGGCATGCTCTCGGGCCACCAGCTCATCCCCAGGTGCAGAGCTGAGCTCTTCCAGAGGACTTTGCTGTCACAGGGCTGCTGGCTTCACTCTGCACAGCCAGCCTTGCTGGCTGAGGGCCTTGCTGCCGGGGACAGCCACATCAAACTGCAGAACTGAGAAGACCAAGGGGTGATCTGAGAATGGGAAGAAATAGCAGGGAGTGAAGCAATCAAGGGGAAGGAGTTATTTTTATAAGGAAGCAGCCTTTGTAAGTCTACAGCAGTTGTGGGTCAGTTCAGGCATGCTGGGGACAGGCACACCAGTTTGCTTGGGGTGGGCTCACAGGCTGAGAGCACAGCTGAGCTGGTGCAGTTCTTCCACTTCCATTTGATGCAAATGAACAAAACCGTGCTCCCTCTGGGCAGGGAGGGAGGGCGAATTTTAGTAAATGTGGCTTGTTAGGTGGTCTGGTTTTGGTCTCTGCAGGAAAAGAGCTCAGCCTTGACTCTTTAGAGGGCCCCTGGGGAAGAGCTTGATAATGTAATGGGATAATGAGTGTCGAGCTATAAAAGCATTTCATTACCAGCATCCTCACCCCATGCCGCCCCAGTCTGTTGCAGTTATCGTGTGCTCCTGACAAGAAAGGTCACCGTGAGATCATTTTGCCTCTGAAATGGAGCAGCTGCATTTCAGTGAGACAGTCCTTGCTCCTGCCTGAACGCAAAGCATTAGCAGAAACCCCAAAGCCATGGGGATAATGTGCTTTGGGGTGCTGCAGAGTGAGGGAATTCACTGCTTTGAAGGAGTTCGGTTGTTGCTTCTCGTCCCTGCCAAGGCCCTGCTGCATGGCAGAGGGGTAGACATCTCTCTCCTAGGCCTACTTTTCAAAATATTCATTACTTTTCTTTCTAAGCCAGTAGTTGCTTCCTGTCACGACCAGGTGGTATAGACAGCAGTACCTTTGTTTGGAGGTGATGGTGCTAATTCAGAGCCAGGGTTCAACCATGAGGGATTGGAGCTCCTGCTACAGGTCCCAGGCTGTGAGCTGGGGAGTGCAGGTGCCTCACCAGTCGGGAAGCAGCATCCCTGTATGGCAGCCTTGGCCCCTGCGTTCCTGATGGTGACAGCTTACCAAGGGCACAGCAAGGCCCCGCTCACCCACAGGCAACTTGTGTGAGGTAGGAAGAGTTATTTAAATCCCTCCCTGCTCCCTTTCCTCAGTGGTGAACTACAGCTAGTGAGCCTTCTCTTCTCTTCATCTCTACCTGCTTTGCCTACAAAAATCACAGGCTCCTGCGCAGCCCAGGAGGGTTAAAATTCAGCCTTCATATGACTACTGCAAATCTGGTGTCTTATGCATATATCTTTCCAGAAGTCAGGCCTTTCCACAACAGCATCTCCAGCTAACCCTTCAAGGTGCAGCTGGCTCCTTCCTCTCACGTTCTTCTTCCCCCTCCCCAAAAAGTGCCGAGCAGCTGAGCCCTGCACCCCTGCGGCCGCACTGCCGGAGCTTTCCCTGCCATGACTGCTGCAGAAGGGGGGACCTGCTTTCCCCCTGGCTGCAAGGGCAGCACTGCAGGCTTCCATTTTTAGCACTGATAAATCACGTTGCTTCTGCTGATGGCAGAGAGCGAAGACCCGAGCAGCCCCAACCACTGGTGTTTGCTTCTGGCCAGGGAGGTTTCACTGAGTCGATGTGTTTAAACTGCAGCTGTGCCTGGCAGCACCTGCAGGGGTAGGCAAAGAGAGGAAGCTTTTAATCAAAGGGGTTTAATCCTGCG
Source organism: Oxyura jamaicensis (assembly GCF_011077185.1). Classification (NCBI taxonomy): domain Eukaryota; kingdom Metazoa; phylum Chordata; class Aves; order Anseriformes; family Anatidae; genus Oxyura; species Oxyura jamaicensis. Next base: position 59,773,853 of record NC_048893.1, on the reverse strand, counting down.
CAATGCTGACCATGCCACTGCACAGCCTTTACTCTCTTCATTTGCCTTGTGGGTTTGCCATTTCTGCACCCACTGACTGGCTCTTTCCCCTCACTGCTCTGTTCAGCTCCACAGGATTTATGCCCAGGAGCAGGCAGGTGGAGAGAGCTGCCTCTACAAGTGATTTCTTTTAAAACATGGCAAAAACAGGTGCATCCTCCAAGTTCTGAGTTCAGTCCATTGCCACAGCTGCTGAACTCATTTCTCACTTCCCCAGCCACTAGTAGGAAAAGTCTGAGAGATTCATGCCATTACCAGTGAGATTTTTGACTGAATCTTCCCTTTTATGCTCCTCAATTTGTGTCCTTCATTCAGTTCCTCGTTGCAGTTGGCATTTGTGACAGTACCTCCCTGGTGGTGGGAAGGACTCCATCCTACAAGATGCAGGATATTGTTTTTTGCCACAGCCACCCCAAGTGTCTTGCTAAAACCCATTCAGCTCAGGAAGAACTATCAGCTAGAAAAGCGTGCCACCTGGCAGGATGCTTTAGGTACATCCTTATATTTGGCTGTTAGGTCAAAACACCCAACACATACAATTTCAATATTTAATACTGTATCCAACAAAATACATTTTAAAAATCTCTCGCATGCATTTTTTTGGGTAATAGTTTAGTTTTTAATTTAAAACTCATTGGTTAAAAAAATTAAAAAGTTGTACTTTTCCATTTGATCTACTCTTTTGCTTTCCCTCTGCTATGATAGTTGAAAGCACTTTTGTCCATTCCTCATCTGGGATAGTTTTACACCCTTACATGGTATGAATACCCTGATCTTTGGCCGTTTAACCTGGGACACCTGACTAGTTTTACACTCAGAACTGCATAGAAATGTGCACCTGACTTATTATTGCTGGGCTGAGGGCACAAGCGCAAGGAGGAAACAAGGCTACCAGCACAGTGCTGCGCCTGCCGGGTTTCCCAAAGCTGTGGTTCACAATGTCATACTGTGTTTCTGACCAGAAGACATCAAATCATTATTATTTGTGCCCCACACCGCATGAGCCCCTCACCTTCCCGCTCTGCCCTTTGTCCTTCGTCCTTCATGGGGGGAGGCGTGGTGAGAGGTGGCCGGCCCCACTCCGGACACAAGCAGACACAGCCGCTTAAAACACACAACATGTTTTTTTATTTGTTTAATCAGTTTACATTCCACAATTGACAGTTTACTTATTTATTTTTTAATTTTTCCATGAACAGGTTGTTTAGTTAGTTACCAGACGAGATTTTATCGATGGAAATACAGTAGTCTCTGCCAATTTGGATAAAAAACAAAACCAACCAAACAAAATCAAAACAAAAGGAAAATTGTAAGATGCAGCCAGTTTTTTTGCAAAGTCCTGTGACTCTTTCTTCAACTTTCACCATTTCAGAATCACAGGCTTTGTCAATTCCCCGTGTTAGTTCCCCGACCTCAACCCTGCCACAAAAATTATCCTTCAGGGCCACAGTCCTGCAAACACCAATGCATGTATGCAAACACCTGCGTGTCTGCAGATTAGCACCTTGGATTAACGGAGCAAGAATTTTGGGTTTGTGTCATGTTTAAACAACTTCTGTTCATCTCTTCTGCAGTAATTTACAGGAAGAAATGGAGAGTACAATACATTTGATAAGATGTAGCATTCCTTGTGAAATTAGCCAACACATTCCCATCTTACCAGAACAGCCTAACGCAGTAATCATTTGCTGTTAATTTTTTGTTAGCACCAATAGCCTCAGGAGCCACTTTGCCTCTTGCAGCAGCGCAGAAGTAAGACTCCTGCAGTACACGCCACCCTCGATTACTTCCGACAGCTGGATGCTACTGTCCCAAACACATTAAACTCTTTGCTTGTTGGCTAAAAGTGGTCCTCTTGGTCGAGCTACTTCAGACGGATTGCACTGCATATACAGTTCATATGTCCTTGACAATGCCTGAAACATTATCAGAAATGAACACATTTTGGGAATTTCCAAATACTCTAAAGTTTAGTGTATTTTAATGTAATTCCCAGTCTAGCAAAGCAATTAGGCGTGTGCCTAGCTTTAAGCACGGCGATAGCATCATTAATGGGACAATCATGCTTGAAATTAGGCAAGTGCTTACGTGCTTTGTGGGGTCAAATCTTCGTAGCAGTGCTCTGATGAAGTTGGGATCTCCCGAATGTCCTACTCCTAGCTTCCACATTTACAGCCACTGCAGATTTGGAACAGCTACAGTCTGGATTTTCAAAAGTGCTGAAAACAGAAGGCTCACCTGCAGCTAATGGAAGCTGTGAGGGTGCAACACACCACTAAACATCAGGTCTTTTCCCCAGCTTTTTGTTTCCCATCTCTAAAATGGTGGTAATACCTACCTGCCTCTGAGAGGCCTGGCATGACTCGTATTTGTAACATTTTCTGAAGAGAAAATATGCCAGGAAAATGCAACATACCAGTGCATTTCTTTGAATAAGCCTGAGTGTGTGGCATTCTAGGTCGTTTCTAATCCAGCGTTGATACATATGTATTGCACTTAGAGGAAACATAAACATCTGGCCAAGATGCATTCGCATGACAAATGTCTTGTACCAGTCATATCATTTCACTTGGGAATGCCCTAGAGAAGTGCTGACATGTTTCAGTTTGCAGGCATTTAAGTGAATTATTATGCTAAGTCTTCCCAAACTGTCAGAAAGTGATGACTGCAACTTTTGTCATCACTAAAGGAAAGAGAGGTTGTGGGACCTGTTTCATCTCCTCTCAGCAGAAAGATGTTTTTCCTTAAGGAACAGAGGACTAACGAGGGAGTCACAGAAGGGGAACCCTCCAAAAACGTTTGGTCAGTTGGTAGATCGTGTATTGTGGCAGAAGAAACTCCAAATGCCCGTGTGAGATGCACCAGCTGCGAGCCTGATCTGAGGCCTGTGCAAAAGGCTTGGGCCTTCACACAGGTGTGGTTCTCCATGGCTGTAGGACCATGTGATGGCAAAAGTGAGACAGCGAGGAGTTGGCCCCACAGATCTGCAGTGGCCAAGTGGTTCATGAAACAGGGTGGGATGCTTTACTGCCCCGATGTGAGACGGCCACGTGTGCTGGGCCCATTCTCCTGCCCCTCTCCATCCCCCTGGGATTGTCCCGGTGCCAAGGCCTTGCGGCCATCCCACCAGAGGCCATGAGCTCACCCCCTGCTGCAGGGTCACAGGACCGATTGTGGCTTTCATTCAGAGGTGACACGTTTTTTGAACAGAAAGTAAAGCATTCTCCAAGGAAATAATCTAAATGCAGTCTGGAGAAGGCAGCACTGGGCGCGGTGCGCATGGCTGGATGCACAGGGCTATCGTAAAGAACAGCAAAGAAAGGTAAACTGGGACAGAATCACCCCACAGAGCCTCCCTCCCAACTGATGTTGCACAGGGACTTCATTGCCTTTGAAAAGGAGGTTTTCTTTGACACTAACCCTCCAAAAAGTCTGCAAAACCCTCGTGGACACAGTGAGCTCTACAGCAACCTCTGAGTCCCACATCAGGACCATCCCCATCCCTCTCACAGAGAGAGAGGGAGAGGACAATGATGAAATTTTGTGACCGTTCTCAAAAGTCATGCAGAAAGTGGTGCTGAATCCTTAAATATGATTTATTCTCAAGCTCCTCCTCATTTCCAGAGTTCACTCTTAAAGCCTTTATTTCTTTTTCACAGACATCTCAAATAACAAAACAGTCACATATGCAAGAGTCGGTACGGAATGGGATTTAGAGATAAACGTCTTTACAGGAAGCATCTCTATATTCTCACACAGAGAGGACAAGGGAGAAAGAGAGATATACACATCTGACTCCTCAAAAGAGGGAAAGGGGGGGCAGGAGAGGAACGTCAGGATGAAACAGTACAAATTAGACAAGGAGGTACTGTGCTGAAAAATATCTGTTGATCCCTGGAACTCAGTTTTATCTCCCACTTTCTTGCTGAAGTCTCTCCCTAAGTATTGGTACACTGTATTGAATATTTACTATATAGGTCCCTGCAGGCCATCTGAAGTTCTTCTTGCCATAACACCAACATTTCATTTATTTCATTCTCAGAATGAAATAAATTAATTCTGAGAGATGGGTGAGCATTGTCAAATTCCTGACTTCACTTTAGCTGTGGAAATAAATAGTAGTGACCATCTGTTGCCACCACAGCCAAAGTTCACTTAGCCCTGGAGTTCTCAGAAATGGGTTTAATTCCTCCACTCCCCTGACTGTGTTTACTTTATTCAGGTAAAATATGGGAATATACAAGCACTTCAAAGTTCTTATACTGGATTATTTTGCTGGACTTTCCAACCTGGTGTCAATACATGATTCCAGATTTCAGCTCTGAGAGACTCTCGCCATGAGATGGAGATGTATGTTCAGCCTTGTCAGAGCAGCTTTCTGAATAACACGGTCACAGTTCATTCTCTTGTTGAGTCCCTGGTTCAGTTTTTTTGAGGACAACTATAATCCCAACAATAAGGGATGAAATTGCAATCTCTTTAAGCTCCATGTAAGCTGTTTGTAAAGCAGTTGTTAACATGGAAAAAATAAAAATAAAAATACCCAAACTTTACCTTGGAGGGGAATGTTTTTGATCCTCACTACTAACTAGATGACATTTTCCAGGCTAGTTTGGAGATGGAGCAAGAAAGTAATCTCTGAGCATCTTAGATTTTCAAACTTTTAGGATGCAAATTCACTCATTGCACTGGTTCATCAATGCCCGAACTGGCAGAGAATGGTGACGAGTTCAGACCAAAGGTCTCCGACCTCCAGCACTGGGACCATACAGTGGTCTACAGCTGGAGATCACCATAAGGAACCCGCTACAAATGCAATTTCCAAGGACTGGGGAAAGTGCTGCAATGACTTTGCAGCCGTGTTGCAGTTTGGGGTGGAGAAGGCTGCTGTGAACATCTCCTTTTGCTGCATGTTGCATGGTGAGCACCACAACTGATCTCCGTATGGATGCTCTTCTGCACAAGGTCCTTGAGTCATCCCACTGGGATTTAAGATTAAAATAGGTGAGTGGTCACCCCATGGAGGGAGAAGGAACTCCAAAACTCTGTTAGATCTCAGTTTTACTCAGTCACCACCTAGAAGCAACTGTCTCTCTTCATTAACTATACGAGAAATCAAGGCAGACAAGACCATCAACACCAACAGCTCAATTAAGTGCCTAAGGTTAATGGGGATGGATTCAGGTCAGAAAATCCAGGCTTTTGTGTAATTTGACTTCATCCACGGAGGTCTTCCTCACAGACGTACACCTAGTGCAGAAGAAGACCATCTGTACAAAGGACTTCTTGGTAGAGGATAAGTGAGTCTAGAGAGCTGGAGTGGAACAGAAATGCTGCCATGGCTTTTAAAGTCCATTTCTCTTCCTTAGAGAAGCCCTTGAGACCCAGTCCTGCGACTGGATATATGTGTGTGGGTGTGCATACCACTGACTGTGGCGAGATACCCCTCCTAGACTGGTGCAATGGCAGAATCAGGGTTTTCCTGGGAAATAATACTTTTTCATTTGTTTTGATTTGGATCTGAGATACATGAGGGTTGTGAAAAAGAAACAGTCCTCTGCCTGAAATTCTGTACATCAACCTCGGGTTACTTCAGGCAGTCATGAATCTATGGACATTTTTCATAAATTTACAAAGATGTATACATATATATACATATATACATGTATATCTGTATCAGCCTATGGGCTACAATTACCACTGCATTATTCCAGCCACATGAGTATAATGGTTGTGGTTTTTTTTTTTTACAAAAAGAGATTGGTATAAAGTAGGAGAGACTTAGTAGCGACTGTTCTTGCGTCTATGCAAAAGATCCTGCAGTGGGCTGACATACAAATACAGCCCCCCTAACCTAAGTCCCCCATGACGTATACAGATAGGTAGGACCCAGTCTTACAGTTTTAATGAAACAAACTTCTCATTGATTCCAATTACCTATAATCAAAGGGAATTTTACTTGAGAAGGAGCTGCAAGTTCAAGCCCATTTTAGGTAGAGTTTACAGCTTTCAAAGTTGTAACCTCTGCCATACTAGGTCACAAAACGCTTTAAAATAGTTTAAGTTACTGCAGAAAAATATCTTCAAAAGTCCCAAATAGGCATTTTTACGTAAGTAGAGGGAATTTTGTCCTGCACAAGATCAAACAACAAATACATGAATATAAACACATTAAGTGATGGAAATTGCCAAGTAAAAATAGTAACAGCTTAAATTAGATGTCTGTGATTGTTGTCGGTGCCCAGGAGTTATAAATAATTCAGTACCCTCTTACTGAATAGTCTAAGGCTGCACTTTTATTTTGTTGTTATGACTACTTGAACTTTTTTCTTATAATCTATATTGTTAATGAAAAATCCTTCACAAAATATGTAGCGTTATGCTTCAGACAGATGAAAACTATTCTTGAGATAAAATACTGCAAGAGCTTAAGCAAATCAGGAGCTTGTGTGTTGGGTGTTTTTTGTTTTGCTTTGTTTTGTTTTTTAATTGTATCAGCACCAAGAACATGTAATGTTTTACTCCTATTCACTGCCTGAACAGGAATTGGATGCTGCAGCTCTTTTGTGCACCAGATCCCAGGAGACTGAGCCCAATCGGATTGATGCTCCTTGGTGTCTACATCGGTTTGAAACTGGAGCGAAACCCGCAGGTCACACAGCTTTTTGAAGACGTGACTCTTCCAGAATTGATGTTGCTGTTTGGGAATTTCCAACCAGCTGGCAAAACAACAAGGCCACTTGAAAGGAATTGCCTTTGCAGTGCTATTCCTGTGCTCCATTGCCGCAGGTAGGGCACGGAGCCACAGGGATGTGAAGCTCTCTGCTGCACTGGGCAGCATCACCTGTGGCCGTGGTGCTGCCAGCAGCCTGCATGAGCCCTCTGCAGAAGACAGAAGTAAGACTCAGGCAGCACGGTGCTGACTCTCAGTACAGCAGGATTTCTACCTTAGAGGATTGCAAACTTTTCTGAGTTGGAGGTGATATGGTGCATTTTTTTCTCTTGTGACTTATGTGAACACCGACCATCTGTTTTAGAGAAACACCTTGCAACAGTGGGTTGCAATAGCCAATCTTGTGAATACCAAGGCTCTCCTGATGAGATTTTTTTTTTTTTTTTTTTTTTTTTTTTTCAGTAGCCTTACAGTTCAGAAAGCAAATCCCATTTGTACCACACTTGGCAGTGTTTCCTGCCAAGGTCTGTGGCACTAGAAGGTAGTAAGGACTTGTGGGCACAACTGCATTTTCGGAGGTAGAATTGCTAGCTCAGGACTGGCTGGATACAGAAGTAGGTCTGTAGAAACCCCATATTTAAGAGCACTGATGGTCAGCTCTATAGAGACTTGCTGCGATGTTTCAGGATGTTACTGCCCTGAGCTGTTCCCTGCCCCCCTTTTTGCTGGATGTATCTGTCAACAGGCAAAGCAGGCAGGCAGAGAGACCTACGTGTGTCTCCGCTGCTTCCTTTCCCCACACCTCTGGGATCAGAACAACATTGGCAACTCTTTCCTAAATATCCAAACACGCTCCAGTGGTGAATATCCAGTTCCTCCCAGCTGTATGGTGCCTCCCCACTTCTCTGTAGCAGATAGTTTCTGTGTGATCTGCACACACAACCTAACACCTGAATTGCATTGCAACTCCTGAGTTAAGTACAAAAGAATAGAAAATAAAGTATTATGCTGCATTTTGCAATGTATTTCCTCTCCATATAGTACACGTATTTACAGGTTACTAGCACCCACATCATGCGGGGTATGTATGTGTGTGTGCGCCTAAGGAAGGAGGGGAGTGAGGGTGTCCATGTATATACACCCTACACTAGAAAACTTTTGAAGTTGTTTTCTGCCACTGCAGGAGTGTTAATCAGTAAAAGAAAAATATAAAAGTCCCTGCCCTGGCAGGGACTGACAATTCAGGCTGCTGATGCTGTGGGTGACATCGGATCATCCTTGTGTAACTCAACCAATGCCCATCAAGTCTGACCTATAGCAACTGCTGCTTGGTTTCCTTTTTATCTCTCCCTACCTTCCTCCGGAGATAATCTGAGTCTCAGTTAGTTTCACTGCCAGTCTTTCCTGAGCAAGGAAGGACAATTGATCTGTGATTCTGGAGTGCTTTACTTAAGGGGACCAGCATTTCATTTCCCCCTTGGGGCCTATATTGAGACAGCCGTCCAGGCTCTTTCTTCAAGTAAAATCCTAAGTATGTGCAAGGCACACTACAATTAAACTGACAGCATTGTATCTGGCTCCAGTTCTCCCACTGATGTCAACAGGAAGCTTGTCAGAGCCCACTGGCACCAGCAGTAGGTTCTTTGTTTTAAAAAGTGTTTCGATCTCTAGCTATGGCTCTGAAGAAAGCTATAGGATTGGGGTATTAGTGATTTTGGGAGACAGTGAGGCTGACAGGATGGAAACTATAAATCACACACACACACACACACACAAAAAAAAACAAAACTGATTTCTTTCTAAAGCTAAACATTAGGTGTCCATGTGTGTGAGTATGCATTTCATTTTCAGTACTAACCAGGACAGCACTACAATATTTTTTGAGACACCTGATCCAAAACCCACTGGAGCCAAGGAGAAGCTTTCTATGGGCTTCTACAGAGTATGAATTGGATGCGCTATATTCCTGGCTGTTATAGGAAACTGGGGGGTTTAAACGTTGAGTTAAGCCCCATTTTTATGAGCTTTCCAGCTCAGAGTGTCAGAATCAAGATCTTATGGAGAGCCTGAAGTCAGCAACAAAATTTAGGTTTCTTTGAAACTCAGCTCCTGACCTGGGATATTCACTCATCACTAACCTTTACATGCCTCATGCACACTTTTTGCTCCTTGTCTGTCCGTGGTGCCTGGCAGTCATTCAGAACTGTCTCAGCTTTTCACCTTGAGTCCCCCCTTGCTGACTGGATGAGCACAACACAATTGGGCCATGGAAGCCATGAAAAACCTGGGGGCAAGGAAATGCAGTGTTGATACACGGGTCTGGTTTGTGTGAATGTGCCTGAGCTCCTCTATAGCCCTTCTACGCCTATGTAGAGACACAAAGAAGAAAGAGCCTGAATAATGCATGTCTTTATTTAAGCTATACTTGGTAACATATTATTTCCTCTCCATTTCACTCCTGGCAGTTAGCTTGGCACTCAAGAATTAAGGACAGATTACAGTGATTTTCTTCTGAGCTCTGCTTATCAGTGGGGCTCCAGGGATGAGCCTTGTTCAGAGGTGCTGCATGGTGGGTAAATGGACAGCCATGGAGAGACAGTCTTCCAGGAACACTTGGGAATCTGAGATATCCCCTGCATAACAATCCTCTCCCTTACGGGTGCTGTTCTATTCATCATCTGATGAACCACACAGCGAACGTGCCACAGCTAAAAGTGCTCCCAAATGACTCCCATCTACAGGAAAGCAGCGTACCTGCACTCTCGCAGGTCTCTCCTGGGAGGACAGGATCCTCTGCTTAGAGGACTCTGAGGGTTTTTTGGTTTTCTTTTTCCTTTCATCTGTTACTGTAGCTGGCATAACATTTTCAAAAGTAATGGCATTTTTTCAAAAGCAGTAATTCAAAGAAATTGCTCTGGTCACCGGTGGCTTGTGATCCACTTGTGACTGTCCCTGGGGTAGAATGAAGGAAGAAGAAAGCCCAACTAGAAATATAACTTGAAGCACTATTCTCTTCAGATCAGGGAAGATCAGTTGTGTGTTTGCAGAGAAGGAGAAGGGAGAGATGATATATACAGGTGGCCAGTATGAGTCAGGAATTTCAACACGCAAACAGCTTTAGCTTGAAGAAGGTGTCCTACACAGTCCAGACGACACAGAGCACAGGGACTCCTGCCACGTAGCCCCCTCACCTACACAGTGCCCTGGCAGGGATGGACAGCAGAAGCCCTTGTAGCTAACTCACTGCTGTCCCGGGACAACCCCCCATACACGAGCTGGAGACTCTCTGCACATAAGCCTCAGCCTGCACATCGCAGCGCGCTGGGCACATTCACCCCGCTCCCCTGGGACTGCTTCCTGTGGAGAGGGGGAGTCCGAGCACCCGCTGACACATCGGGCTAGGACAGGGGCGTCACATCATCCACAAGGACAGGGTAGGAAAACAAGGACGGGGGCGGGACTCTGCGGGAAGCTGAACGTCACCCAGCAAAGCACATTCTTAACTTTAAGCATATGAATAGTCTACCAAAGTGAACGGGATCAGTCACATGCTTGAAGTAAAGCACATGCTTAAACACCGCACCGGAGCAGACCAGAGAGACTGGGTCAAGCCCCTTAACGTGGGGACCACAGCTGACAGACTTCTAAGTATGGCTGAAACTAGAAAACCAGACACTAGTCAAAAAGCTTGAATTTCTGCTCAGACAGGCATTTCAAAGCCTCCCAAAAATGCAGAAATTCAGACTAGATGGGAGTGTGCTTTGGCTCAGGAGAGATGGAGGCACGAACTGTCACAAATCTGGATCTGGATGTCTTTTGAGTCAGCCCTGCAAAGATGAGAGAACTGGTGCTTGGACAAATGGTCCTTTAGGGATCCAGCTTGAGATTAAGGTTATGCATTCACCTGCTGCTTCAGGCACTTACACCCACGGTTTTTAACACGCTTCATGCTCATACAGGCCTTAGGGAGCCTGTGCTATAGCGAGTGGAAAATCCCAGACCTGGCCTAAAGATCCAGGGTTAACACTTCTCGGCTGTAAGGAAAAATAAACCTCTCTCTCCTCCACCATCGCCACGCACAGACCAACACTCAGCTCGTATACAGCTTGTAAGCCAACCAACACCTTCAGAGAACACTTCATCTAGGCAGAACTGCTTTCATGCCAGCCACCGAAAGAAGATGTGAGAGGCCATGAAACAGCAAAGTGCCTTCCATTGCTTTAAATCCCACTGCTATACCTCTTTCCAAACTCCACCTGTAAGAGAACACACCCTGTGCATTGTCAGGGATCACACGAGGCTGTACCTCATCACAGCAGCTCTCGTACCGCTTTCCGTGCCACAGGGCTTGGTGGTGGACACCAGCTAGAAACCTCTGTGCCCTTTAGCTTACCCAGGTCACTCCAGGTATCAGTATTCACATGAAACAGTTTCCCTAATGCACTCAGAACTACAGAGGAGGAGGAAAGTTTGTGTTCAAAGAAAAATTGTTTTAATCAATTACCAGTTTTCTAAAGCATTAACACCCTTGTGAGATTTTTTTTTTTTTCAAAATTGTTCATATTTTGAAAATTTTCACAATTTTTTTTTTACAGGTCCCTTTTGGTATTCAATGTTTAGTTTTCTGCATTCAGTTTTAATTTAGCTTTCCAAGAGCTGTTTTTAGTTTTAATTGCCTTCTGCCCAATGATAACTCATCAGCCTCCTTGCCTAGTGGGCACTTGCATATTCAGTTTCAAAGCTTCTCAAAGCTGCTCTGTTTGAAAACATTGCCAGGAAAAAAAAAATAAAATTCAGTCTACTTTAAAAGAACGTTTCTTCAAAAAGCTTATATTTTCGACATGAATAAATACTTAGTTTCTCCATTCAGATCTAATGGAGAATGAAATGACAAAACTTCGCTTGCCAGGAATGGCATTTCAGTGGCAACGCACTACTTGGCAGCTGGCATTGGCGTCTCGGATTTGTAAACCAGAGAAGAGAAAAGCTAAGTAGCTGAGCAAGAGTGCAAGAAAACCAAATCTAGCCTACTCCAAAATGCCCTTCAGAAACTTGATTTCTTCGGGCACTGTTAATAAAGCAACAACATCACACAAGGTGTAACAGGGAGGGGAAGCAGGCCTGGAAGGGGAATGGCTGGCTGTGCGACTGGGCTGCAAAACAATTAGTTGTTGGTTGGATTTTTTTTTTATTATTTTAACAAGGCAAAACACTGTTTCTTGACAGCTGTGTAAATAGCATGATCTGGAGATTAATGCCTTTATTTCTGTGCAGCAGGCACAGTTTCAACAGTTTGCCTCCTTCTCCTGGTGAGTTTTTGCAGATTCAGGGGACTAATGAGGACTGATGGCATGCAGTTACTGTGTGTAAGAAAGGATTGCTGGAACTATCCCTGAATTAAGAGCATGTTGGGTCGGGTTGTTTGGGAGGAGGATTTTTTTGCTTTGCCCTGCCTCCCTCTGCATTTGTCAGTGGTGCCACCACTCCTGCGCAGCCACTCAATAGTCACCTCTCCCAGCTCCCTCTGGCCCTACGCCCCACCTTTCCCTCAGCCACAGTTCCACTGGGCAGAGCTGCTGCCCTTGTTTTGCTCCCCCCAAAGGCACTCATCCCCCCTATCTGCTCAGTTAGCTCTTCTGGGATCTGTGGCCTGAGGGATGGGAAGAGCAGAGAAAGGGAAACAGAGGCAATGGGAAGAGGAGTAGAGGGAAAAAGAGAAAGACCAAAAGAGAGAGAGAGAGAGAGAGAGTCCTATTTGCGAATTCACAATTATATCATACAAAGCTTGAGCTCATGGGAAATGGATCTCCGTTCTCTGCATCTGACCCTTTCCTTTCATCTGTACACAGTTCTCCCAGATGGAGAGTGGAGATGTCCAGTGAACTGGGGTGGTTTGCAAAGACAAGATGTGGGAACGTCTCATTTGGCATACATGAACACAGCAAGAGGCGTCTCTTACTTCTCCCTTACAGACATTAGCTCCCCTTTTCTCCTTGGCACTGGCTTTTGCCCAGTTTTCTCAAACATCCAAAATAGAAACTCAACAAAATCCCAATCCAGTAAATAACCGGGAGGAACAATTGCCACGGCTCCCCCCACCTCCCTTCTCCCTGGTCAGTCTTCCCTTGCATCCGCCATCCTGAACTCTCAGATGCTCCATGAAAAGCAAAAAACATCCAGAAATCCTCCAGAGGAGCCACGCCACCTCAGACCTGACGGCTTTCCTCGCGCTTCTGTGGTTGCCTCAGTCTTGGGCCACAAACACAGCATGGATGGTGTAGTGGACAATCACACTGCAATGTTTTAAATTTTTCTTTTTCTTAAAAATAAATAAATAAAAGAAGAAGAGGGAAGAAAAAGTTATACACACATGTATCACAGCATTTTCAGAAGGCCTTCGACTGCGTTTGCATTAGCAGTTCAGCCTCAGTTGTAAGCCTGGATGTAAGGCAGCTGGAAGATTAAAACCGTGTTGTTGGAGAGTCCGCTGAGATGTCCTCATGTTTGTTGTTGTTGTTGATTGTTTTCTGGTTTTATTTCATAAGATCCTGTTTTTAAATTATTATTATTATTATTTTCATCTGCTTGCTTCTTTCTAAAGTTTGGCAGGAAAGAGAAAATGCTTTTTTGCTTTTCCCCACATTGTCTGTCCATTCTGTTTTCTGTGTTGTAAGTGAAAAAAAAAAAAAGAGAGATCCCCAAACCAAAAAGAAAAGAAAAAAAAAAAAAAGAGAGAGAGAAAAAAGAAAGAAAACGAACAGGGTAGGCTTCTGTCATTTTGTTTTAAGAAAGAAAAAAAAAGTGGGTGGGTTTCTGACAATGGCCTTGAGGAGATACATTGTAGAGGTGGCTCAAATGCTTGATTTGTTTCTTTGCTTTCTGTTTGCATTTTCCTTTCTGGCTGCAATGGACAGGCCTTCTGTCCCCCCACCCTCCATGTCCTGTACAGAATCTGTTTCCAGATCCCCCCACGGACGCCCTCTCCCCGTTCCCGGGTGGCAGCTGGTAGGTGCGACAGTATGTTCGTTCGGCCTCTAAGGTATGATGCTGAAGTTAAGAGTTGGATGGAAGAGCCACGTGAGAGAAAAGCTTTCCCATCTCTGTGAGAAAGAACGAAGCAACACAGAGTCTGGTGGAGATGTGAGTGCCGTGTTGGACTCAGCTCTACCTTGGCACTGGCGTTAATTTGAGATTATATATATATATATATAATTATATATACATATATATGCATGTATCGGTATACATAGACATATATATATATATACCTGTGTGTGTGTGTGTTTGCTATTTGTTTTAGCACACTGTCCCATTCTCAGGTCTAGATTTGGGGCAGTTGGTCCTGGGGACAGGTTGGACAGAAGGGGCCAGGGTGCAGAAGAAGCCAGAGATAAGAGTGAGGCCCAGGCCCCCCCACGCACAGAACATGGACCAGCCATAGCCATGGCTGATGTCGTCGGGAAGTCCGTACAGGTAGCGGGGGTAACGGGAGAGCTCAAAGTTGATTCCAGCCACACACGTGCACAGTGAAATGATGCAGAAGGTTCCTGGAGGAGAGCGGGAAGGGGAGAAGGAGGGAGGAAAAAAATAGAGAGAGGTTAGAAGAGTGACAGACATACCGCTTTCCAAGCTGCCGAGGGTTGGTGCAGTCAGTAGGGAAATACCTAAGGGAAGGCATTCGTACAGAAAGTGGCCTGGTCTAGCCATGGGGAATGAACCGAGTGCCACCAGTGCCTCAAATATTGATCTGATGTTGTATAAAGAAACTTTAAATGTAACGTTTTTGTCATTATGAGCACTCCCTCGGGAACCAGAATGTTTCACGAAACCATTGATTTTACTGGAATTTTGCTTTACACAAATATAGAGTGAATTGTCATGTTTCAATATTTTTTTTTGAGGAAAAAGGATCAAATTTTTGTTTAAATTCAGTTTTTCAGTGATGGGTTTTATAAAAGAAAATATTAGAAAATACTTGACATTCTGGCTTTGTTGAAACATACACTTGAAATGCCTTGGAGAGATTTTTTTCAGACTTTTTTACATCAAAATATAAAATGTTACCCTCTACTTGCCCTTTTAAAATGCCACTCTCAAAACCATAAATACCTCACAAAATTTGGATTCTACCCTCTGCCTGACTCCAGTCCCTATCTAGATGCCCTCTGCAGTATTGGGGAAATCTTCAAAGCATCCTGTTCTTGTTTTCCATCTCCACAGCAATATTTCATTTCTTCCTGTGAGCACTGCCAGGACAGGCTTCATAACTCTGTCAAGTCGTAAGAGTTCTGGAGAGCCACACACATCAGATGAGGCTGAACCTTAGCCCACCCAGATGAGTCTAAGTTTGATCTTTGGCCTCCAGCTTCAACACACTTAAACTCTGAGCACCTGAAATGTCATGGCTGCCACCTACACACCAATTAATGGATAGCTACAGACTCTGTGCGCCCATCTCAAGAGATAACAACCACAGTAAACACAAAGTTGGTAGCTTATTTTTTTTTTTTGTCTCTAATTCCTCCCCATGTAGGCCTCCTTGAACTGATGGAAGGCCCTCGGCACAAATGGCGGCTTAAGGACTGGTGGTAGCATAACACGCATGCTGTTCGTGCATGAATAATAGCATGCTGTGTGTGTTACCTGTAAAGCATGTCCTGTGTCAGACCTCTGTTTGCCAGCAGCTGCTGGTGAGGACTATCCTAATCTTCTTGGTCCTGTCCTAAGATAGTGAAATCCCCAAAGGAATTCACACCCTGCCTGTGAAAAGAGCAACAAGCTCTTTTCTTCTGGTACTTTCGCCTCCTTTACCTCTTCCTGCCCCTGCTCCTGCTGCTCTCCTGCAACTCTTCTCCTTTTGTTTCTCTGCTGCTTTGCTCTTTTTAGTTGCTGTTACATTGAATAAATTGATTTTATACTCCCCATTGAAGACACAGGTAAGATTATGTGGTGAATTCTCCTGGAATTAGGCATAGAACCTGGGGGCATTTGTACAAACACACATGCCACCAAAAATGTTAGGACTTCCTACCATATCCATCTCTTTAGTAGGAACATCATACAGGTCTAGGATCCTGTACAAATCTCTGTCATGGACGAGCTGTGAGTCCACTGCCACATCACTCTCTGTTCCCTCTTCTGACCACTGCCTCCCTTGTCTATTTGGACTGTCATTTCTCCTCCGATGTGTTTACTGATTGCCACTTGCAGACACCCTCTGTTGCAAAGGACAGGGGATAGGGGAGCTCTGGGTGCCTCCCTTCATGCAATATATGGCTGCCAGATGGCCCAGCGAGCACTGCTCATAAGCATTCACATTATGATAATGCCACGGGGTACCAGTCTGGACCAGACAGCTGCTGTGGTAGATACTGTGCCTGTATAAATAAAGACTGCCTTATTACCTCACCTCGGCACCCAATTAGCCTGCGATTGGTGCTGTGGACTTTGCTAGAGCCTTGTGAGACCCCAGGCTCTGCAGCTGTCTTCAGAGATGTCCTGCACTGCTTCGAAGTGCAGAGCAGGACAAATGGGAGCCTCTCTCCCAGAATCTTGTACTCAAATATCACGTTGTTTGATCAGAGACCACAAGCCCCCTTCTGTGTTTTACTGTGTCACTGAGGTTATCCAGCAATGTGAAGCTGTCTGGCAAGAACATGGCTGTCCTTGTGTGACATGTCAACATGGCTAGTATGCTGTCGGACTGGGGAAAAAATGATCCGTCAGAGCCACTGTGCTCTAAACCAAGCTCCATGGCTTGTTTCAAAGGGTTAGAAAATGACATGAAAGGCCTTTCTTCTCTAGCAGGAACATGATAATTTCAGTTCTCTTGAAATACATGATTGTTAGGAGAGGTGGGTGGGAAAATCTGTGCGGCCAGACTGAAACTGCATTTGGTAAGTACAAAAGGGAAGAAAATAACTTCAGATTTCAAATACTCCCCATGCTTTCACGCTTTGTCTTGGCTATTTTGACTACAAGCTCTTCAATGCAAGGAGTGTTGTTTACCCGTTGTATTTGTACAATGCCCCAGTATATTGGCACTCCACCTTGCTGGGGATATTCTGCCCCATAGCGAACAAACAAAGAATGAGTAACAACCACAGAGAACAAAGCATATCACGAGCATGAGACTTTTTAAAAAAAGCTGCTCTTGTCCTGCCCCTTCAGTGGAGGACGTGCTAATCCCATGACGATAAATAATGACTGCCATGCACCATGTTAGAGGATACATTGCGTGGTTCTCCGCCATTCACACCCCGTGCTTCTGCAGGATGTCTTGTACAGCACTATGGGCACAGGTTTATCAGCATCCCTATAGTGCTATTCATTACAGACACAAAAAATGCCAATTAATACCACTGGAGGAATCATTGTGGCCATTATACGAATCCTGTGTGGTGTTTGTATTCAGCCAAGCAAGGAAGGTCTAGCACTTCTAGTTAATCTGGCCTCTCACCAGGAGGGCTACTGATGAAAACTGGCTACTGTTACTGCTTTATGACTGCTCAGTAGCTTTTCCTCATGAACTGGCAATCATAACATAAAAGATTTTCCACCCAAATTTTACAGTAGTTGACCATCATAGCAAAAGAGGCATGGGTGGAAGTGACAAAGAGAAAGAGCTTGCCTTTGGAAATACTGCCTCTGCTAGACTGGGTGCAACACTGTCATGGTTTTGGTTGGGATAGAGTTAATTTCCTTCACAGAGGCTCATATGATGTGGTGTTTTGGATTTGGATGGAGATGGTGGTGATAACACACCGATGTTTCAGTTGTTGCAGTTCTCACACAGAGCCAAGGACTTGTCAGCTCCTCATGCTGCCCCACCAGCGAGGAGGCTGGGGGTGCACCAGGAGCTGGGAGGGGACAGAGCCAGGACAGCTGGCCCAGGCTGGCCAGAGGGATGTCCCACACCATGTGGCGTCACGCTCAGCAACAAAGCCGGGGTAAAGAAGGAGGAAGGGGGTGGGGAAGGATTCAGGGTGATGGCGTTTGTCTTCCCAAGAAACTGTTCTGTGTGCTGAGGCCTGCTTTCCTGAACTCCTGCCTGCCAATGGGAAGCAGTGACTGAACTCCTTGGTTCGCTTTGCTTGTGCATGCAGCTTTTGCTTTACCTAGTAAACTGTCCTTATCTCAGCCCATGAGTTCTTGCACTTGTACCTTTCTGATTCTCTTCCCCATCCCACCTGGGCAGAGCGAGCAGCTGTACAGTGCTCAGCTGCTTGCTGCGGGTATGCCACCACAGCCCTTTCAGGTGCCTAGTGTGGGGCCCGAAGGGTTCAAGATGATTTGACTGGAGTGTGGAGTGTGCTAGGCCAAATTTATAGATGTTTAGCTGCCTACTGGCAGGCCCATGTGCTTGTCACAGGGCTTGCTTGTCTTACTGTATATTAGAGTCCAGTGCCTGTTAGTGGCTGCTTTTGCAGTTTGCTGTACCCCTTATCGTCGTGCTTTGCTGTGCCCGGGAACATTTTGGTAACAGCTGTGGCCACCTGCCTGGGCTGGCCAACGGCCAGGGCATCGCTGCTGCTCCTGTGCTGTGCACCGGACAGGCTGGAACTTCAGACTGAACTCACGTCAAAGGGCCTGTGACCTGTGGATGAGTCCACGTGGGAGCAGAGACACCCTGAAGCCTCTCTGGCCACAGGTAAGTCCACTCCAGAGCAAAGTAGCCTTGAAGCATCTGTGACATGAGGAAGTCCGTGCTGCAGCAGGTACACCTTGTGGTGTCCATGTCTGTGGAGAAGGCCACAGCAGAACACCTAGAAGTGTCTGTGGCTGTGGATGAGACCATGACGCAGCAGGTGTCTGAAGGGACCTCTGAAGGGTCTGTGACCAGCGGAAAAGGCTGCGCAGAGCAGCTACACCTCAAAGCAACTGCAGCAGGTATACCTCTGAAGGGGCTGTGGCACGTTAATAAGTCCTCACCAGAGCAGGCAGACTTCAGAAGGGACCATGGCTCATAGATAAGGCCATGCCGGAGCAGGTACACCTCTGAGAGGCTGTGGCCAATGGGCAAGCCCAGGCTGGAACAAGAGCAAGAGTAGGAGTTCACTGAAACGTTAAACTCTATGGCCTGGTCAAAAGGACAAGGGTGGTGATTGTAATAGAGATGTCTTTAAACTGTTGTAACCTGTGATTTGGGGTGCATGTTGTAGCAAGTCCTACAGAGGATCCACTTGAACCGATGGAGGATGAGCCTCAGAAAAGCAGTGCAAATGCAGCAGTGACCCAAACTGAGCTGCCTTCGGCATCCAGCAACTCCACATAACGCACCACCTCTCCTGTCCTGAGTGACCGCCGTTACGGGTAGAAGCTAAGTCATGGACTAAAAGAACTCAGGGGACATTTTATAGGCATTTTGGGGACATTTCACAGGGGTGGTCCATAGACAAAGGTGGCGGGGGGGGGGACTGAATGGCTGTGCGGTGCTTATTTGCCCGCAGGGTTAAACCAGACAGACACCAAGCTCAGACAGCAGGAGGAGGGAGGCTGTCACTCCTGCCCAGGACACTGCCTGCACTTACGGGCATGGCACCAGGAGTGCAACAAGTCATCAACATACCTGATCCTGAGGTTCTTCCTCCCTCAGAAAATAAACTGAACCCTTATTAGCTTTCCTAGTAGGCTCTTGCAGTGAGGTACACACAACAGGTACTACTGGGCTGCATCCCCAGGCAGCAGCAGCAATACCAACTTTTATTTATTTGTCAAAAACACTACTTAACTTCAGTCGATGGGATGTGAAGGCTGGTGGGCCAAGGTGCAGCGCCTGGGCTGTGGCACTGGCACAGACAATGTGAATGACAGGTAGAAAAAAATAAGAGCTCACTGAGGACGTGCCGGTGCATGAGCTGGACAGGGGAGATAACCACCATCGCCTTCAGCAGCTGGGGAGAGCAGAAGACACTAAGTTCTTTGTGATGGGATTTATGCCTTATCATCCTACGTGAACATCAATGAACAAGACAAGGCAAGAGCGGCATTTCTGACAAAGGAAATTCACATGTCACTGCAAAACGCTACAGACAGGTGAGGGATGAAATTCCGTGTAAGGCCACGTCTGCACTGCAGAAACTGCAGTTTGACATGTAGTCACACCTCCATCTCCACTCCTCGTCAGACAGCTACCTTCCTCTCTGTCTGGTTTTGATGATGCTTGTCCTGCTAACAGAGCACCTGAGCTATTAAATACCTTGTGGTTATCCGACCCCCCATTTCAGAGCTGTTTGGTGCAGAGGCAGGGCTCCGGCCCCCTGCCAGCTGGATGGGGCCTGGAGGGCAGAACCTGCCCCTGCCCTGCAGCCAGGGCTGGTGGACACAGGGCTCATGGGGCACTGCTCCTGCATCCTTGCTGCAGGGCCAAATGTGGTCTGGAGGGAGATGGCTAGGAAAAGTAACATCACTGTTGGTCAGAACCTAATTCAGCGTGGGTTATGAGTCACAGCCCTTTGCTGTCGCTGGCTTTAAGCATGATTTAGCAAACAGGGCTGTGGGCCGCTGCAAGGAGTTTTATTTTTATTTGGTAATCATCCCTTTTCTTTCTAATCAGCCTGGCTGTGCGAGGGGCTGCAATGCTTCTGTCTGCAGTTTTCAAACCTCACCTCCAGGGGAGAACAGAACTGTTGGTAAATGAATTGGTTATGCTGAGCTGATTTCAATACAAGCAGACTCAAAGCACCCATACCAAATATGTTTGAATTTTGCCTCACGCTAGTGCTCTCTGAACCATTCCCGAAGCCGTGTCCTCCTCCCACACCCCTGGGCTCTGCTTCCAGACTGGGGGAGCTTGAGGGACTTCACAGGGTGTGTGCTGCTGTGTGAGACAAGAACTGCTGCCTCGCTCAGGTAAACTGCAAGCGAAGGTGAGCCTAAGTGCGGCTGGTTAACGGAGTGCATTATAGGGGTGTATTATATAGTGTAGTATTAGCATATGCTAGTAGGTGCCACCTACCAGTAGGTGTCATTAGTAGGTGTCTGTAGTGCCCACCCATTCGACCCTGCTACACAGTAGCCACCCTACCCACGGTAGCGCTCCTGTTGTTTCAACAACCATTGGAGGCAATTTCAGGTCACTGCTTCTCCTGGTTTGGGAAGGACTAGGTCATTTGTATGGTTCTTCACTGGGTCATATCTGGAGGGTCTTAAATCACCAGAATGCTATTGATAGGAGTCTACCTCACTACTCCTTCAGGGAAAGGACAGAAGGAAGGGAAGGGAAGGGAAGGGAAGGGAAGGGAAGGGAAGGGAAGGGAATTTTCTGTTTGGTGGATCTCCCCCCTTCAGGAGACATCATCTGTGTGAAGTCAAGGGAGATCCCAAAAGACAGTAATTAAAATGTTCCCAGCACCACGCCCCCCTCTGAGATCCCTGGCTCTGCACAAATCATTTTTCTTGCTATTTAGAAAACATTTCCTCCATGTCTGACTGGGAGACACACATTCCCTCCCTTTCCCCAGCAACAGGCAGAAATGACTCACGAGCTCACAGTGCTGTCAGATGTATAAAATAAACAAACCAAAAAATGGATTCTTTTCCCCTTCTGTTTTTTGCAGAGACAGAGATGTCAAGTATTACTTATAAACACTAGTAGATAAAAAGAAAAACACAAAGGTAAGGATTTTAAGATGTCCTCTGAAACCGAGCAGCTCTCAAATACATGCGACTCTCCTCCTTTTCAAGTATTTCTAGTGGCTGCCATTGATGGCAATTCCAGGCTAATAATGTCTTTGGAAGAAGTGCTGTTTATTTAATTATCATAACTTTTTCATTATAGGGTTATAGGAAAAAAAATTCCTAACTGAAACAAGACCGTCTTTAGTTTCTCTCTGCCCTGCTAGCTTTTATTGTTTTCAAGGTACATCAAACAAACAAATAAAATGGGGTCTGATCCTAAAGTGGATTGTGTACCATTACCTATTTAAATTATATCACAATCAAATGAAATTATTAAAGAATAAACCAAATTCCCTCCCAACACAGCGATGACAAAAGCCTTTTGGAGGGAGCAGCTTTGCAGTAAACTCCTTCTGTGCATGGATTAAACGCCTCAGCAGCACACAGCTCTTGAGAACACTTTATTGCTCTGTGCATACATGCACAGAATATAAATTATTGCTTAATTATGTACCACTCCAGCAGAAGCAGCTTGCAGCATCACCGATAGGCTGCAGAATAGCAAGGGGGTTACTGGAAAATTGCCCTTATAAAAAAGCTGAGCTGGAAGCCAAAGTCAGAGTGGGTGATGGAGGTTCAGTGCTGTGTCCGTACAAGACCATAAACCCACCGGGGCTGGAACCTCACACGTTTTTATTTTATACTGAGAACCAGAGCAAACTGCAGGGGCTGTGGCGGTGCTGTGATATTGCATTATAGCCCCGTCAGAATGCTGTTTGCATTTGGCCTTTGGCCTCCTGCCTCCAAGTGTACCTGTGGCATCCGTGCCACACGAGAGCTGTTCGCCTGCTGTGGGTCACTTCAGCAGCAGCACCTGTCTGTCGAATTGCTGCTGCACGAGCTGAAACACGTTCTGGGATCAGAGGGCTATGTGTCCTCCATCGTGACTGCAAATACTTACAGGTGTGCTCCTTAGGTTCAGGTAAGTTGGTATAGGATATGGAAAACCACTGCAGCAGTTGAGGGCTGAGCCTTAGTGTACTGTGCTGGTACAGCTGGCAGCCTGCACCTCACGTTTACACGTGATTTACAGATTTGCACGTGGTGACCTTTCTGCTAGTGCACGCATGGCACGCATAGCACGGCACCAGGAGTGGATGCCCAGGCTGTGAACTGCCACAGCCAGCGATAACCAGCTGAGAGCATGCACCCTCTGCAGCTAGGAGTTGGTACATAAGGCAAAAGCAATGCTACTTAGCTAAAAGGCATGTTTTGATAAAATGGGCTAGGGAGAAAGAGGGGAGTTGATCAAAGCCTGAGCTGAATAACCCTCTGATTACTTTAGCCATGACCCAGAAAAGGCAACCTAGAAATAATAAAGCGACTTGACTACAGCCAGTAAGCAAATGTAATGGCTCAGGAACTTGCAGCCACAACAGAGGAGGCAGCAAAACTTGTGCCATGTCTAGCTGTGGGATGTTATTCAGTATCTTACTGGGAGCAGAAGGGAAAGAATGTCAAAATAAAGAAACATCCTAACCAAAGGTTAGTGAAATTATCACAACGCTTGGCTGGCAAGCACCATGCTTAGTGACAGGCAGAGGCTGCCAGCAGGCTTGTTGCACCCCTGCAGCACGGACCTCCCAGGACTGCCTGGTCAGAGCTGCTTCATTATGCTCTGAGGCTACGGTCTGAGCCAATTCGCGTGACTCCATCACATTTCCAACTTGTCAGATGACGAGGCGTGTAAGTTTAGTATCAAACTTCAGGCACACGCTTCTGAGCCTCAGCATTTTGGCAGAGTTGACAAGAAACCTGTAAGGCCAGGGCTGGGCTTGCTTTGTCACAGGGCATCTCCCATAGCACAGGGAATACACACAACTCTTCAAGTTTGGTCTTTTAGCAAGCAGGCCATCCTGCCTCTCTCCAGGTAGGGTCCTTTTATTCCGGTCAGAAAACTGAACCTCTCACAGAAGGCTTGCTTAGCAGAACCTTTCGTTGATAGGAAATTTTAAATTGCTGAGGAGTCTTCAGACTGATGTTCTTCACAGCTGAGTGATACAGCTAGTGAGATGTAATAGCCAGAAATCAAAATAAGATGCAGTTGTTTTGGTAATAAAGAGCACAGGGTGCAGGCCACCCCTGTGATATTTATGTGAGTGCCTGGAAGCAATAAAACCACCCTGATCCCCTCTGTGCTGCCTTGAAGGATCCCAGGGTATGGAGGATGCTGAAATCTCCTTTCCTGTTGCAGAGGAAAAACCTGTACAGCCTCCGCAGCACACATGTGTACACAGGTACGGCTGCTTTCCGTAACCCCTGAAAGAGCCAGCTCAGGGCAAGCTGGGTGGAAATGAGGAGGGCTCCACTCATGCACTTTCTGCCTGGTCTTTCTGCTTTTTCTGTGAAACTTCCAGCAGCCTGTTGAGCTCCTGTGTCCAGGCAGATTAGACCAAGTGAGCGTAGCAGAGATTTGTCCAAGGGGAATGTTGTTTTTTTAAGTAGACAAACCAAGGAGCCACAGTGAATTGAAGTCTTGCTTCAGTTTCTGCATTTAACAAGACCTGTTACACATACAAATTCACTCCCCTCTCTTTCTGTAAGGAATTCTTCCTGTCTAGCAAACCATGCCAGTATTATTTTATCTTCTGTTGCCTATGCACTCTTCTTTCCTCTTTGATGCCAGGCATGCAGAAGAACTCAGTAAATATATATATATATATTTAAAAGCCAACCCAATAATAAATGCCAGTTTTGTTTTCATTGTCTTCCTTTGCCATTGGAATTCAGAAGCCAGCAACAGATCAAAGACCCGGTGATGTTATTAAGGGATAAGGAACAACCATGGAATTTTAAAATAGCACACAACTTGTTCTCCAGGACTGTGGGTGGGGAAGTCTTTTGTATTGCTATCGGATCTGTCTCCCCTACTTTGTTTCTACTTTAATTCACCTTCTGTCAGCTCCCCCAAAGCCCTACTGACATCCCTGAGAAGTAAACTAGATTGCAGGCCCTTCACAGCCTACGTTAGGTTTTTTGTTCTCTTAACTCTTGAAGGTACTGACTCTTCTATCAGTATCTCCTGTCCTGCTGAGTGAGAAATTACAAGTCAGTAGAGCTGACTTTTAAAACAACAAACACAGGTGTGTGAATTGTGGTTTTTTTTTGTTATTTATTTATTTATTTTTTTCTGAAAAGCCAGAGTGAGCTGACTCCTCAGTTTACTGTACACCAAGTTCAGGGAGGTAGGCTGATCTGTGGTAAGACTGAAAACCAGTAAGTTTATAGGTGCACCAACACTACTTGCCCTGCCTTCTGATCCAGACTATCAGACCTCTTCACCTCCAAAGCCTTTCCTCTCCTTCTCCTAAATGCTAATGTACTTCTGTGATCAGGTACAAAGATGTTGGAATTGCTTGTGTTGGCATTTCCCTGAAAGGGTGCAAGTGAATATCTAGGAGCATCAAAAATGAGCCACAGGAAAAAATCCAACATATTTGAAGGCTGACTTTAAAGTCAGCTCCTAATGTTTCCATGGAGATCAAATGCTATGGAGTTGACAATAAATTCTCTGGTTGTGCCATTCTTTTCAGGAAAAACAAAAAACAAAAAAGGCAAAACAACAACAACAACAACAAAACAAAACACAACACCTTTAAGTGCCTGGACCTTGCAGTACAGCCGGGTCTGCAGGCTGTATAAAATAAAAAAATAAATTTTTTAAATTGAAAAATATATACTATATATATCTCCCACTCCACCCCTATTCTCTTATGGAGGTGTTAAGTCTTAGCCCCCTGTTTTTCAGGGCTAGGTCTGTCACTGTTGACCTAAAGAATCAGCTCAATTCCTCAGGTACTGAAAAAAATCCCCAGGCACTGAAAAAAAATTAGCAGCTAATGAAAATAGCATGCTTCTGTGAGAAGAAGGACATAGCTCTGCTATTCAACATATGCCGTAGGAGTTGCAAAGATGTGTGTGATTTCCCTTGAGGAATATTACGAGATGAAATTACAACAGAGCATTTCAGCGGAAGGTACTCAACGGCATACAGAGAAGCCCATACAGTGAAAGGAGACAATCTTTCAAGTTTCCAGAGAGCCCCCTATTTCATTTTCAAAATGGGTGTTGGCATTAATAAATAAAAGCAAAATGTGCTCTCAGAGCACCAGTAAGCATAGAGAACTACTAGAAGTAAAGATTTAACACAGTGCCCTAGCTCTGCTGTTTAAGTATAATATACTGTGGACCTTGTCCCACCTTGTCTTGCAGTCAGCTGAGCAACTGTTTTCAAGCTAGGAAACACTGAACAGGCTGGACTCCATGTTGAAACCCCAAAAGATGGCAAGGGGGGCATATGTTTACATGGATGATTTCCTAAGTGTTTATTTTTGGAGTCAAAACAGGAAATTGGATAACATTCAAAAGGGAAGTGAGACTAATTTCTAAAAGATGCTTACCAGTGGTTAGTAAGGACAAAGAAGCACCTTCAGTCTTACCTGTGTATGCAGACTGAACGTGTATCCATATATATCTGAATATATGTGGACATCTATCCTTGAGTGTCCAGGTTTTACAAGAAATACACAAGAAAAGGAGAGCAACTCCTTAGGTCCAGTAAACATAGAGTAAAATGAAAACAAAGACCTTGACTGTCCATGAGCTGTGTAGAAGAGACCTGACTGAAAAAAAGAATCATAGAATCATAGAACATCCCAAGTTGGAAGGGACCCATACGGATCATTGAGTCCAACTCCTGGCACCACACAGGTCTACCCAAAAATTCAGACCACGTGACTAAGTGCACAGTCCAAAGCTTCTTAAAGCGTTAAACAGAGAGACTGGCAAGTCCTGAAAGTGAGGAGAAAAGGGCATTTTAAAGAACAGCCTAACTCTTATTATCTTCCTATGCATGTGCTCTGTGTTGTTACATTGCTGCCTGAGGGGCACTGAGGCACGAAGCCTGCACGGCTGCTCCAGGCTCTGGGTCTCATCGCAGGTCCACAGAGACCTTCATCAGCTCCTTTGTGTCCTCCCCAGCACCCTGGTAATGCGTTTGACCCTTTTAAACAACCAAGAGCCTTAGAGGGGTTTAAACATTTAAAACCTATTAACGCCGTACATTAGCTCAAGTTCATCCCAAGTCAAGGCCTTAAATCACTTTAAACAGAATGCAATATTTAACCGAAAGCACAAGTAGGAGCAGAAGTGTGCTTGTGCTGTGGGAGGTATGGGAAAGGGAGTGCTGACCACGTCTCCCCGAGGCATGTTTCACAGATTCATAACCCATTTATGACATCTGATACAAATCAGCCTTTGTCTCCATCTGGAGGTCAATCCACCTAGGTAAGTTCCTACACTGGTCTGAGAGTTTTGCTGAATTAAGTTCCTCTGCAGCCATCGGTAATTTAGTGTCTCCCACAGGATTAAAATGCGATTGGCATATCATTTCTTGCAGTGGTCCAGCGTCCTTTGAATTATAAATACTTTTTTGAACTGGCAAAAGGTGTTAGGTCTCTGCAAAAACTCTATTTGTGCCAAGCTGCCCTGCTCAGATCCCAGCCACTTATTGCATACCCCTGTTTTAGCAGAGATCACATGCTGCTCTGCGTGCATACAGCTGTGCCTACACGTGTGCACTTGCACTTGCCTTTCCATATGGAAAAAAAAAGATTTTATGTAAACTTGAAAAGGCTGATCCTTTGGGGAAAGAAGCACAATAAACTGGATTTTCAGGGAATGAGGCAGTGGGAAAGAAAAGAAAAAAATATCACACACAATGTCTTCAATCTTCAGTGTCATGGATTGATCGTGTCACCACAAGCACACATCCAGAAGAATGTCGAGACACCTTGATCATTAGTGAGAAATAGACATCCGAGGCTCCCTGTTAGACCCACTGCATTTCCAGATGGACTCCAAGGAATGCCTTTTGATTTCTGGTTCTGTTTATCTTTCTCTTTGCCTCCTCTTGGCAGCTGCTATGAAGGTACTTCGTAACTGCCGAGGAGATGTCAGTCACGGAGCTTTGCCTCACACTTGCTGTATTAAATCGTTACATTTTTGTTTCTTAAATTATTCAGCAGCAGAATGATTATTTTCAGATGGCAGGACCACAGTTGTGCAGAATGAATACTTGTATTTTCTACCGCTCTGTGCTATTTTCAAAGTACAGTGAGTTAAATTTGGGCTGCGAATGACTCAACAGCTGGTAACGATCCATGGCTGCAAATACACAGATGCCTCAGTTGTCAGCTACCAACATAAGCAGAGCGCAGGCAGAGGAAGCACAGCACTCGGGCTTGGGGATTTTAAATACGAGGCTCGGCATGGAGGCAGGGAGTGAAAGAGGATACAGATGCATGCGGCACATCTGTACCAACAACTGTGCCACGCTGGCTCCCCAGCCCCGTTTCGAAGCCCCCCTTTCTGATGGGGTTTTCATCCCTCAGCATCCGACCACCCAGCACCGCAGCCACAATTGTGCCTGTGCCCTGCTAGTGCCCGGTGAAGCGTGACCTGGCCTGGGCAAGAGCAAGCGACCCACTGGAGGAGGGCAGCCCGGGCTAGCAAAGCAGTCTGCTGGCAGGACTTACCCCCAGAGAGAGGGAAGGAATATTTTGGAGACATTTCTGAGAAGGGATGAGGATGAGAAGGATTTGTAAAAGGTTGTTTCTCCCCGGATTAGAATATAAAGGCAGGCTGGGAAGAATGCGCTCATACATTCGTAAGCAGGTTGTTCATTTCTTTAATAAACATCCTTTCCTGCGTGTCTGAAATAAGCATTAAATTGTGCCAGCACACCTGCATAACTTTATTTTTTCTTCTCTCTCGCACATCTTTCCTGCCTGCTTATCTCCACCACAGCAGCCAGCACTGGAAAGAATAGCAGGTCACCTCTGCTGCGGCAAAAGGCTGGAAGCTTTTGTAGCCCTGACCTAAGCCCTGTGAGGACAGACAGGCTACGAAGAGCAATCTCTAAGCAGCAGTCTTGGGTGGGTCAGAAGAAACCCAGAAGAGCAGCAGAAACGGAGCTGGCAAAGGACTCTCAAATCCCCCAGACTGGCAGATCTCCACTGGAGGGGTGGAGGAGGAGAAGACTCAAAATCTTCCTGATGTTCCTGGCAGCAAGTGCTCAGAAAGAAATTCAGAGAGGAAAAACTTCAAAAAGCTGCTTTAGATGGCCTTTTAGTGCCAGTGAGAAAAGGGATTGCAGCCTCCCAGACAATGCCCCAAGCCCAACATTTCACTCAAAAATGTCACCGGGCAAAGGCAAAAAATGAGATGCTGTGGGAGACTACGGATCATTTTATCACAGATATGCATGGTGAAGCTAAATCACATGAATAAGGGCATTTAGCAGCTGGAATAATTTCCAAATAGACTAATTAGAGTCTGAATTATTAATGGTAAAATTTATAATTGGCTCAAAGCAAGGTTACAGCAAGATACATACTTGACTTTGCAAAGAATAATGAATATTTGTAAAGGTAGTAAAAAGATATGCTTCTCTAAGGAAACTGGTAGCAAAATGGGGCAAAACCCCTGAAGAGATACTAAAGTGCATGGCACAAGACAAAACTGGCAGAGACAAGAGAAAAGAATAAAGAGAACAGGTAAAAGAGCAAACAAGCGCAGAGATGATTTATTGCGTTTATTTGCAGTAAATTTGGAACAAAGTAAGACAATGCAGAAGCCTCTCCCTGAAGGGCTGCCTTGTTAGGCATGCAGTAAAAAACCTAACGATTTCACTGAAATGTGTTCTCAGTACTGACAAACTTACAAAGGCAAAATACATGAGTGTGCAGCTGAAGGACAGAGCTCTGTTAAGGCTGATAAAACGTAACTCTTTGTGGGTCTTTTAATACATTTACAAAGGCAAGTGATGTAGCTCTTGCCAGGGATGTAATTTGGTCAGGGATAATTCTGTGCTGAAGCAAGTACCAAAAAAAAAAAAAAAAAAAAAAAGATACTAGAAGCACCATTTTTTATTTCCAGCTGGGGTAAGGGACAGAATTTCAGAAGGGAAGTGCACCATGGTGGGCAGGGGAGGGTGCAGCCACTGCCAAGACATGGGTGCGTGCTCCCATGGGGCTGTCCTGCCACCCCACATTCCCCAAGGCAGGCATTGATAGGAGGGAAAGGGAGCATTTGGGTACAAAGTCAGCCCTGCTCTCGTAACTAGGAATACAGAAATCAACATGTTATTTCAAAACAGCTGGCTGAAATGAAATACGCACTGAACTGGGAAAAGAGCAGGCTGTCAGAGATTGCGTTCAAAAGCTGATTTGGTAAAGCAAGTACAACAACAGAAGGCGGGCTGAGGTTGTGTTTGTACGTTTGGGGAAGGACAGTCAACCTAGCAGAATCTGAGATACCAAAACAAGAAGATCCTATGCGTGAATGTACTGGAGAGGAAGTGGAAAAACCCCTAACTAGGTGGATAGATACCTTGTGTGCTTACCATCAGCTCTTAAATAGTGTTCTTAAAGTGTTCTTAAATAACCTGATGAAGTACTGAAAGGAGGGACGCACTGAAGATGCAGCCGTTTGCCTTGGCAGAGTTGCCAGCGTGCCAGTTCATAGCATCCCAACTCTTCAGGGCTGGAAGTAAAACTGAAATTTGGCCTTGACTTGGCAATAATGTTAGCTACTACAGATGGAGGAAAGACGCCAGACAAATGAGCTGACAGGTTTACCATGATAATAAAAGCAAGTAGGTCAAGGATTTGGCTACATTCAGAAGAACTTCTCAAAGTCTGGAAATGTGAGGACTACTTCCTGGGAAATGAGGAGGAGGTCATGCCTGGACTTCAAAAAGCAAAGGCATGTTTTTTTTTGTACACAGAACCAAAGCATTGTTAATGCTTTGGTCAAAACACAATGTATAAATGCCCCACATGCATTTCAGGTAGATGCTTAACTGAATCCTTTTTTAGACTATCACTGAGTACTTGATGTGCATGAAAAAAACAAGTTTGCCACAGGACTCTGGCATTGGGAAGCAGTGTTACAAATGCCTCCAAGGTTATAGAAATTATTATAAAATTGCAAAATTACTGGAGGACATGCCCAGTACAAAGCTTTTTACTGGTGCACGGATTTTTAATAATTTGCATGTAGAGAAAAAGCAAGAAGCTGCAAGAGGATGTGCTTGGAGTAATGTATAATTTGAGTGTGACCCACTTCTGTAATAGAATTAAACAGTCTCAAGTAAGATGCATAAAATGAACCAATCCTAGCGAAACACAAGAGCACAATACCACATGGAGATCGCCATAAGGGAAACTCTTCCACCTTGCAGGATAAAGTCATCCTGACAACTCAGAAATGAAACTACAACAGATAGTGCAACTCAGGGTACAGGAAACTATGTAATCGTACCACTGTGCAAAATGAGGTCAGAAATACTAAGCATAACTTGCAGTATCCATCTGGCTATGTGCAAGAGGAGGCACTAAAAAAAAATCGTACTGTGGTCAAGCAAATGTTGTCACTCGAGATAAGAAATCCAAGCACAAATCCTACAATAAATACAGAAAATTATGCAAAAGAACTTTGGAAGCCATAAGAGCTCTGTGATTGCTGTTGATACAGATACATTTGGACTAAACAGGAAAGATGAATTATTAATAATTTTAACTTGTTACAAAACAAGCTGAATAACAGTGTAAAACACACTAAATCACAGTTTACATGTGCTGGATTCCAGATGAACTAATACAAGATAAGGGCCTGCATTTCAGAAATGACTTATTTCAGCCATTTGCATGAGAAATTAGATCAAGCATAGTAAAGCAAGTCCTTATTAGGCATTGCCACATGGGCTAGCAAGAAGACTGTTCAGTAAATATAATAAAGAACCAGAGGTCCAAGGAAACCATGTCTGGTCTTGTTAGATTATCACAGCACACTTCTCAGTGCTCCACTGAGATTTCCTGTTGTAAGAATTATGGGCAATAAGGGACCAAACCCACAGATATCTCAAGCTAGGAAATGTTTAACCCTGACATCATTACCGAAGAGCTGTTTGTCTGGAAATTAAAACAGAACAAATGCTATAAACAGAGCCTAAACAAGCAGAAGTGCAAATGGAAGGGAAAGTTACAGTGATTATAGCTACCACCTTAACCTGTCATTTGCAATGAGGTTGGACGTCATAAGCCTCCCAGAGCATTTTTCCCCCTATTGGACCAGAAAAAAAAAAAAAAAAAAAGCTAAAGAGAACTAAGAGGCACTCTGGCTTCATGCATTTTGAGTATTGATGGGATGATACCTTGACAGCATTTCTGTGATGACAGAAGTAACACAGTTGTCTTCAAACACTGTCCATCAACAAAAAGGTTCAAATTAGACTCGTTGGCTGTAGAAGGAATGCCTACGTAACTTGTGACACACCAGGAAAACATTGATAGCGACTGACTTTCAGATTAGATAGCTTTAATTGTGTATCTTGTTAACTGGCTGCTTCATTTTCTAGATGTTACTTCATGCACATTTGCTGTTAAGAGAAACCACAAAAGGTGTAGCAGCTGCCACTGACTTGTGCAACAAAGATAATAACCTTTTGTAGCCCCAATCCACATGCCTCTGCTTGGAGCAGAAAACATGGTTGATCTCCTCCCAACACATCTTTATTAAAAATATCACACATCTTGACAGAATTTGGCAGATAAAATAATCTGGTGCCTCTCATTTCAATTAGTTTCAGCTCCCAACTGCTAGATCTTGTTATTATTTTGTCTACTCAGTCAAAGAGCACGCTACTATCAGATGGCTTCTCCTTGCATAGGTACTCCCACATTGTGTTCAAGTCAATTATAAACCTTCTGTTTAACATTTTCAAGCAATTGGCTTTTTGTGGCATGCTGTGTTTTCTTGTTTTCTAGTCCTGGAGTCATTCTTGTAGCTCTTCTGCAATCCTCTCCCAACTTTTCCATGTCCTTCTGTATTAAGGACATCAGGTTAGGATGACCACAAACAGTTTTGCTTTGCCCAGAGATAATCCCACTTTAGGCTCTTATTGCATATTCCCATCAAAACGTCTAAGGGGTGAACTGGCACATTTAGCAGCCGTGTGGCACTGAGAGCTCCTGTGCAGCTGGATGATCCCAGCAACTGGGATCCCAGAGACCTTCTCAGGGTCTCTGCTTTCCGGGAGGCAGCCTCTCATTCTGCCAAGCTGACTGACACATTTTGTTCCCAGCTGCATGACCCCGAATCTGTCCCCACTGAAATGTCTATGGTTTGAGCATCCTAAAAGATGGCTTTGTAAAGTTATGAGTGACCCATCTCATTATGTATGGTTACACCGAGTCTTGCTTCACCTGGAAACTTTCATCAGCCATCTTTCAAAATAAAGTTCTTCACTAGAACCTCCCCCATATATATTGGTAATTTCCAATTAATAAATAAGGCTTAGCTAGTTTCTCAGAAGTGTATTTATTTAGCACTTCTTTAGCATACATGTAGTGTTTTAATCTGAATGTCGTGCTGTAGTGAGTTAAATACCACACAGATATCTGAGCATATTATAGCAACACATACAAATTAAGCCTTTAATTACTTAAGAAATACTAATCTAATTTGGCAGACCCATTGCCCATAGAGTATCGAACACCCACAACAAACCATTTGCAGCCATCCGCAGACAGACCAGTGTGTGCCTGCAAAAGGTACTAGCAGACTTCAAATATGTTTGTGGGCACTGAGACAGCCAGCGTCTATCTCACCAGCACCAACAGCACTGGAACATAAACACTCGCTATCTGAGCACTTAGCTCCTCTTCTGGGTCTACACGTGCTTCCCTGTATCTCACACTCGTAGCTGTGCCACAGCATAGTACGGGTGAACCAGTGACCAAACGCACTGAACGATGATCTGCTGGGAGGGCAAGGACCCAGCCAAACAAAAACCACCAGCAGAGAAGCGATCAGAGAACAGAAGCAATGCTATTCAACTTGAGACACTCAGCCAGGGCTGTGTTTGGGACTTAACTCTTACATCCTTCATTGAAAGGAACTGCGTGCCATGAGGCCTGCTGGTGACAGACAGTGGGATGGCATCTGTGGTGAGGAAGGCTGGAGCACTGCACAGGAAATACTGGATGACCTCGAGGGCTCATGTAGTCAAGATGGGAAGAAGCTCAAAAGCATGGAGTGCCAGGGCATGTGTCTAGGGACTAATAAATGGAATCTCTGCTGTAAATTGGGAGCTGATCAGTAGGAAATTACAAAGGAGAAGAAAGGTCTGGATGTATTATCCAGCTGAAGGATGACTGTGGGTCTCTGGTGTGACACAGCATGAAAAGGGCAAATACAATCATAAAATACTTCAGGCAAGGGATTTCCAGCACAGCAAGGGAACCTTCATGCCCCTGTTCATTGACCAGACTTATTTGGGAGTGACCCTTCTCATCTACATCTGAGAGGCAAGTACATCCAAGAACAGGTGGCAGAAAGGGCTGCTGGATTGATAACTGGTCTCACAGAGGGAAGTCTACAGGAGTAGGAAATTTGTATTTAGGGTAGGAAAAGGAAAGCTGAGAGGATACCACTGCCCTTCATAGATATATCAGAGAACTTAAGCCAAAGGTTGTATTTGACTCAAGGACCACTGACTGGGAATAAATACAGGTTAGAACTGAGCACGGTTTCCAGCTACCAAAGCAAAGTCTCACAATGAAATAGGATAGTAGTGGGAATAACACTTGCCTTATCTTCAGATTTTTCTTTCTAGGTGTATTAAGCTGATAGCATGTAACGAAGAGGAGATTCTGTGACAGTGTTACTTGTGTCAATAGGGAAGTGGTCTCAACAACTCAGAAGGCCTTTTCCAGCCCTCTGATTTATGGATGCTGCTTTGTGCCAGAAGTAACATGTAAATATTGCTACTAGTCTTGACATACACCAGAAGGAGCTCAGCATGAAACCAAGTCCAGATCACCTAAAACAACTCTGAAAACATGTTTTCAGTGACAAAGAAAAGGAGGGACATGTGGAAAGAAGAAACATGAAAACAGCAAGGAAAAGAACACATTTCTTCAGACGCCAATATCCTTACCTCCCATGAGGAAGAGAAGCCCCGCCACATACTGCATAAGGCCTCGATCCCAGCAGCACCCCAGCACCCCGATAATCCATCCAAACAGGATGATGGCCACGGCCATGCCCATGAAGCCAGCTGTCATCCTGCGCAGATCTGCAGTGGGGAAGACAGAAAAACAGCATGCTTGTGAACAGTGATAAATTGCCATCATCACAGCTTCCTAACAGTCCTGATCCAAAATGCTACCAAACTGCCAGGTCTTCGGTGTGTGTTGGCACACGATGGTTTACGTAAGGATGGTCCAGAGGGAGGACAACCCTTAGATTAAGATGCTAGCTTGGGCTGGGGAGAGTGAGCAGGTGACCATTCCACCACACAATGAAGCTCAGTGCAGATGCACTCAAGGGACTTGTGACAACTTGCTCAGGAATTAAAAGTTGTAAAATCACCTCAGAGCAATGCTAATAGTAGTCTCTGGCTGCTAGCACAGGCCATGTTTAAATCCTGCCTTCACATGTCCACCCATTGCTGCACTGCATCCAACAGATGTACCTGCTCAGACTGATGAGCAGGTCTCTGGACTTTACTCCAGTGCAGACACGACTGGGGATTCACCTTGGATCTGACTCCCTGGGAGATCTTGGACCAGTCACCAAGCCCCTCTGGGACACAGTTCCCCATGTGTAGGACGGGCTTAGCTCCTTGCTGTCCAGCAGCATTGTCAGTGAAACCCAGGACCTTCCGGATGGTGAGGCACACAGATACTCTGGTGGCAGAGACAAGAATCGCACTGCATGTACATGGCTGGGGCATAGGGCACTTTACTGCCCTCTCTTGTATCTAGACGGACCTTGTCAGCTGTTTTTTGGTAAGGACGTTTTTGAGTGCTCCAGGGAGCACTGGGAGTTAGGAGGAGAGCACAAGGCTGAAGTTAAGTATTTTGTGCTCTGCATGTGGGGACAGAGAACCACAAACGGTCTGTGATTGACCTGTATTTATTTCAAAAATAAAGGGTAAAGATCCTCAAGATCTAATGTCAAGAACCTATAAATTAAGCCTTTGCTGAATCCCATATTTGCTTTCTGCAAAAACGATGGGACTACTGGGATCCCTACTCCTACACATGCTGGAAAAAATCTTCACTGCTGTTTTTGATGTGAAATCTGAGGAGGGAGACCACCTGGAAAAAAGAGCAAGGACTATGAGAGCTGACGAGCATCTTTACATGCTCGAATAATGGAACAGATGGAGACATCTTCACTAACATTTGACTGTTCCCTGTCCCTCCTCATGCACACATACGAAGTTTAAGCACTGATATGTCAAGAGTGTGTGTGCAGAGAAAATTCCAGCCAAGTCAGCTCTCCAAACATTTGTTTCCTTCTGGAAGCAAATTCTATTTGCATAGCAATTTCATTTTCTTTCAAGAAACAGAATGCTTGTGACAGAGGGAGGACAAATTGAAAGCAGTGAAACAGCCACCAGCCTCTACGGCAGCTTTTCTCCTTGGCTGGTCTTTGACTGCTTCTCAGCTTCTGTTATTTTTGGTCCTTTTTCTACAGTGGTTCTGAAGGACCACCAATACCAGTAGTGCAGGTTCAGTGAAACTTGTGAACAACAATAAAGTGTCACAACCAGAGATTTATAAAATTCCTAAACCAAAAACTCTCACAGTCTGCAAGGCCTATGGGCATGTTGGAACAGAGTAATCTGATTCAGTGAAAGGCCGTTTCCTCAGGGCTGTGTTCACTGTAGCATTTCTTACCCAACATCAAGTTGCAGAACAAAACCCCTCCCTTGAGGCTATGGGTTCTTGTAGATTGTCACTGATTGTCGCAAGGAGTTTCTCTGACAACACAAAGATTATCAAGCCTTCAGCCCATCGGTGCCCTTTTAGCTAGATGTATGTCTTTAAGTCATCTTTTTATCTTCAGGTTTGTGACTATCCCACCAAAATCAAACAAGAACTCCCCACAAAGGTATTTTAATATGTTCAAGTAGGTCTGGCGCAGAACAAATAAAAATAAAAAAACGCATTTCCTACAGAAACTCCCACAGGCAGTGCTGGTCTCTGTTCCTTGGGAATTTCTCAGAGGGCTTCCTAAAGCAAGCCGTAGGTGTTAGTAAGCATTTCTGATGGCAGAGTGTCTTCATACTTTGTAGCCCATAAAGGCCTGGGCTCAATTTGAAAGACAGATGAAAACTTAAAATGTTTACTGTTTCCTGTGTCATCCTCAGTAACAGCAAAACGCATTTCAGCACCGCTGCCCGGCTGTCTGTGTCAGCTCAGCACAGCCTGTCCGTTTTAACTGGTGACTGCTGACTCTGGGTAACAGCACTTGCTCATCCTAATGGAAACATACCTAACAACCTGCTTTTAATGAGCTAAAATTAAATAGTTTTATTCAGCTGTGAGGTGTCAGTTACTCCTCAGGTCCATCCCAGTAACAAACTGATGGAGCCGGTTCTCACGGGTCCCGGAGGAGACCACAGGTACCCCCATACAAGTATCCCATACACCAAACCAAGGAATGGTTTCCCCCCCACTAAAATGCGTGTGAGTTTTGCCATTGAACAGAACAGTTCAAATAGCAGGACCAAGATTTCTAGACCCGATTTTTGAGGTTTGTTTCACTAGACCTTTCTTCCTGATGGAGCCTGAAATTCTCTTTCTAACAACACAGCAAAATCCATCAGCATCTTAATTCTGGGCTCACACTCTCTTGAAAAAAATGAAAACCTAACCTCTGACTGACACTTAATGCCACCCATAAAAACATTAAAAATCACACTTCTTTAAGAAACCCTAGTTCTTGCAAATTTAGTGGGCTCAGTTTAATATTACCGCTGCTTGAGCCAGTTGCAGTTCCTCACAAGCCCATCCATTAGGGCCTATTTGAAATAAGTAAAATATGATCTTTCTTTTCTGTTCAAAACCATCTTGGTTTTTGTCCTGTCATAAACTTCCTTGAAGGCAGCCCTTGCAAATGGCAGAGCCAGGAAAGGGATTGCAAAGTTGGTTTCACAAACAGCCTGTGCTTGTCCGGCAGCATCTTCCCAGGGCTGCTCACCTGTCAGAGCCAGCATGACACTGACGGCTGGGCTGGGAACGAGTCTGTGCAAAGTGATTCTTTTGTGGGAAAATATTTAATGTATATAATGTGTTCCAACAGCAGATCAACAAGCTCAGGCTATTTAGTGAGGAGAAGGGCAGGGAATAAAACTCCTCTCCTCTGGACACAAACCCACATTAATTGTACTTTTTATGATTATTGTTCCGTTGGCATGGTGCTCGACAAGGAAAGAACAGCCAAAAAGCAAAGATTTATATTGTATACTTGAGGCAATATATAAATTCTCTCTGCTAATTTAGGAGCAGGGGGTGCCACATAAATAAACAATAGCTCATCAGTAAAATGTGATATATTTTTTTGTCTGAGTTTGATTGGCACTGATAAGACTTCTTCTGAATACATAACCTGCAAAGGTAAACAGGGTCAAGCTTTGGTCATGTAACACTACTTTGTAACATCTGAGCACATTCTGGGTCTGATTTTTTCTTTTTTGTTATTATTATTTTTAGATAATGAAATGTAGGATTCTCACACTCTTTCTTTCTTGGGAAACCTCTCTGAGTAACTGCAGAATCTCAGGATGATGGCATGGCCTCCCAATCAACTGAAGGAGTGATTGTACCGGAAGAATGCATTGCTGGATTTTATACAGCCAAATGGAAGCTGCAACAGCAGACACACCTACCCTACCTTAGCTCACTCGTGCACTGCTTAGCTGGTTCTACAGCTGATCCCCTCCTGGGTATCTATCCAGCATCCTCACAGTGTAGCAAAGTGCCCAGGCTGCAGTGGTGCTATGAATCCCGTTGTATGGGATATGTGAGAATCCCATGGCACTGTTCTCCACCATCTAGTAACCCAAGCCTTTAGGAACGTGGCTACATGGTGCAGGTAAGGAGGGATTGCACTGCTCGTTCTGTAGGACCTAGAGTGTAGAAATGGAGCCAGTGCCGTGCCTGTTTGACCAGTAGTCTCAACGATTTACTACATGGACTTAGACAGCCCCGTCACTTGTGAGTGAGAGTACAGTATTGTCGTTCTACT
This sequence comes from Oxyura jamaicensis, assembly GCF_011077185.1. Taxonomy (NCBI): domain Eukaryota; kingdom Metazoa; phylum Chordata; class Aves; order Anseriformes; family Anatidae; genus Oxyura; species Oxyura jamaicensis. The sequence continues at coordinate 59,735,356 of NC_048893.1, read as the reverse complement.
CATGTTTCAGAGACACCTTCTTCATCCCATTTTATTTTTTTACATTAACAGACTAAAAGTTAAGTGTGAATATCTTCCCCTTGGGCGTATTTTCCATGCCTAGCACTGCCACAGGTGCTGCTGCATGCAGCAGGCAGGGAACTCAATCCTGACTCAAAACCAATGTGGATCCTCAGGCCAGGAATCCAGGCATTGTGTTCAAGTAGGCCAGAAACAACAAATTTCTTGATGAGTAACACCGGAGAAGGGACAGCAGATGAAATAATCCAATTCCCATGACTGAAACTGAAATGGTAAGCTTGAAAGGCGCAAGCTCCATGAATCGTGATGAAAGGAGAAACATTAGCATTTTAGACAACCTCCTTAAAATAAAGAAAGAGTCTCATAAAACAACATGCGTTTCCTAAAAGCATTTTAGTCTTCCACTGGAGAATATTAACTGTAAAGGTTTTCTGAAGATAATGAAAGGCAGAAGAGCTGATTAAGATCTGCTTATTTCCAAGCAGCCTGTGGAGAAGGTTCACTCTGTCGGTTTGCAAATGCCCCTGCCCTTCATTTCACCCTGATATCTGTCCATCTGTATTTGTTATGAGCAATAAAGTATTTCATGCTGGTTGTCACATCGTGGAAGAAGTTTCACACCCCAGCAGCTGCAAACTAAACATGTTCTGAATCAGTGTTGCTTCTTGAAAATTTCAATATGCCTTTTTGACTTCTGATGTTCTGCCCTATTCTTTGAAATTGCAAGTCATCTTTCTAAAGCAAGGGCTCGGTCCCCCTATTGATATCTATCTTCTTCTCCACGGAGGAGTTTAATACTCCAAAAATATTAGGCATTTATTTTCTCACAACGCATAGAGAAAGGAGAATATGAGCCTCTTGTGAAAGATGGTCAAATCGAGACAAGATGAGAATAATCAACCTGCCCATGACTACACAGCAAGTTTGTGGAGGAGCATATAATTGAATCTCTATTACCACAATTTCTGGCCAGCCCTTTAACCACACAGCACTGCTTTTGCTTTCAGAACTGCTTGTTCTCAAGTGTTTGCTACCAGATCAAAGTACAGAGCTTGTTATCAGAGCATCAGAAAGTGCAATACTGCTGCAAAATAGTCCACCCTACATCTCCCTTCTACCAACACAGAAGGGTCCATAAGGACTAAGGATCCTGAAGTCTGTATCCGGAATACCTGCAACACCTTAGGGGACACTTGGGGTACAGCATCACCCTTTCCTGAGGTGTCACATCAGTAGGGAAAACTGAAAAGGAAATCACAAATGTATTTCAGTGCCCCTCTAGGACCAAACACCAGGATATAATACCACATCAAGCTGAAATAGACTGGGGTAGCATTATTCTTTAGCATAATCCTTCATTGCACTTTGATGTATACTAGATCTTGATCTGTATTAGATCACGCTTAAATCTATACTAGATCATACTTTGATCTATACTAGATCAAAGCACTATAGGAGATCCTGTACTAGATTCATTCTCATCTCTCTTTACCAGTGTGGATTTAAACACATTTGTATTTAAAAAGAGTCTAAATCACTCCCTTCTCATCCTTTTCTAAGCAAATGTATGTATAGAAAATTGTTTAAGAACCAGCTTTCACTAGGTTTTGTTTAAATGACTTCTCTTACAAAGTTTCAGCTGCACAGCGGTGTCTTTATCTGACATCATCCCTCCTCTCTTCTCACCCCAATAACACAGGGGGGTCAAGATGCAAAATTGGACAGGTGTGTCTTTCACTGAAAACGAAACCTAGCAGCTCCCAGCTACCATGAAGAACGAGTATCAATGCAGATGATTTTGAGTGGCATCTTCTGGCTTCATGATTCTCTCCACACAGCTTACGATGGTATTTTGGATGAGGTTGGCAAGTGGAGGGTGAGGTTTTAATCTTTTCTTTCCACTTCAGGAATGAAGAGATAAGAAAAGAAATATGTATTAGTCTACCTGAGACTCGGTTAAAATCTCTGAGTGCTTCTCCTGAATTTTGTGGCAACCCAGTCTCCAGTTTGAAGATTACCCTAACACCATCACAATGAGTATGACCCACTTCAACAGAAGTAACAGTATATGCATGTACTCCACCAGGGGGTGATTCAGAAACACGTGTCAGAAACACTAAAACACAAGTCTCAAAAATGAGAGAAAGAGCAGCAGAAGGTCCTCACAAAAATAAATAAATATATAAATATTGATATTCCAAAGGACTTTGCTGAACCTTTGTTTCACAAACTAAGATATATGTGCAATTTCTGTTAAACCAGAAAATCCCACCCCCTTCTCTGGACTAGAGTTATTTGTGTGATAAAGTGTTTAGCTACCAGCATGTATGAACTCACCTATACAGAAATGCCAATACAAAGCCTCACCAACACTTGTTCCTGGCTGTGATCGCCACTAGTCAACATGTTACTCAGGACAGGATGTAAAATGGACATCCTGACACACAATTAATTCTTGTCAGGGCAGACCATCTGTCTGGATTTCCTCCATCACAGTTCTTAAGCATTTTATAGTTATTTAAGACAGAAACAATCACAAAAGGTTGGTGCCAGCTGCGTGCTGCTGGCACTTCAGCCTGCCTTCTTTCGTAAGAAATCCCAATGACTTCAGAGTTGGGTGAGCAGTTCATCAGAGGGTGAATGGAGTCCTGTCTTGTTCAAGGGCTGACGCCTTCAGAGATTCATGCTGAGACAGCAACCCCCACATGGCTGTGCAATTTCTTGTCCCCAGTGAACCTTCTCATGAAGCACCGGAGAGGGAGGGGGCATCCCAAACCAGGTCACACAGTGTGGTACCTCCCGAAAGCAATTCCTCCGGTATCTGGGGAAACTGCAGAAGCCTAAGAAATTCTGCAGTGGCCGAAAGCACCATCTGGAGCTTGAATATCAAGTCCTGACCTTACTCTTGCTTTTTGCTTGTGCAGAGCAGAGAGAAGACAAAAGAGAACCACTAGATAATACGAGAGAGATTTAAGGAGGCAGTACAGAAGGGAGGAAACAAACCTTGTTTAAGTGCTGGGAAAAAAGATAGGTGAGAAAAAGTGTCTCATATGAGGCTGAAAAGATGGATTTGTATTCAAGAGACTTTATGATATGGATATTAGAGAGGTGGATGTATAAAGGAGGCTTTTATACAATGGAATTTTAACGCATTAGATGCAGTTCTGATCCAATGTAGAGGTTTACTGTAGAAGGCAGAAAATTTATGTTAGGTCTTTGGAGAAAGACAGCTGTGAATATCATCATGTAGAATGGTTCAGCCTTTAGCTCCAATCTTTCTTCCCCTTCTGCTGAAAAAGAACATTTGATCAGAGAGGAAAAAGGATTTTTTATTATCTGCTGTGTTGCTACTCATCTCTGAGTGACAGAAGGCTGGGAAGGAAACACAAGCTTTGCCCTTATAACTCCTGATGCAGTGGGCTCAGCATAGCTAAGCCTCTGCCAAAGCATTATTCTATTCTATTCTATTCTATTCTATTCTATTCTATTCTATTCTA
>NC_048893.1:59714579-59731828 GCF_011077185.1 Oxyura jamaicensis | reverse complement strand
TCTATTCTATTCTATTCTATTCTATTCTATTCTATTCTATTCTATTCCATTCCATTCCATTCCATTCCATTCCATTCCATTCCATTCCATTCCATTCCACCCTAACCTATCATGTCATTCCTTTCCTCTCCTCCTCTGATTTTGGAGAGGAGCTCTTTTTTTTTTTTTTTTTTTTCCAGAAAGTACCTAAAGTTGATGATTTCCGCTTAACCAGAGATGTTCAAGAGCTGGTTTCAAATAGTCTTTCTCTTTCCAGATTTACCATCCAGGATTTTAGCACTGCAATATGTGATCATCTAGGAACATTTCCAAGCTTCAGTCCCAGCAGAGTACATTTGCAATTTGACCAGTCAACCCTTTCATCCTTCCTCTCCCTTCTTCATTCCTCAGAAACAGGGAAGAAACTCTGAGGCACCTGCATTTTTGGCCATCCTTCTGCATATTTATAACTTTAATTCTTCCTGCTCCTGCGAGGTGAGGCCACACAAAGCAAACATTTCCCAGCCCGAGTCATACCAAGGGGCTTTTCATTACATGGCTTTCATGGATTATGCAAGTGTTGAAGAATTTCAGGCACACATAATAAAATGCCTTCTGCTCAATTTCAAAACGAACTGTGGGACTTCATCAGATCAAAGCCGTGAGACCTATAGACACTTGGGACAAGTTTTCTCTCCAGCACGCCTAGCTGCAAAGGACTGTGCATCTGTGTGAAGTGCTCAGAGAGCTCTGTTTTCCTTGAAATATGTGGCAGGGTTGGGTGTTCCAAAGCTTTTCTCTGAAAATCAGACTTTCTCCCATCTCCCAGAGGTGCCATGCAAGCTGATTTCCCACTTTTTTTTTTTTTTCAGAGGCATTCAGATAATAATGATGTGCAGAGTACAGTAACAGTTGTGTAAAAATAATCTGGATACAGGAAGCTCTAAACCCTATTATATATAGTCATGGCTTTATTGTCAAGTTTACAAAAGCCTACTTTCATGGGGAGCACACTCTGCCCCGTTACATGGCTTTTTATGTGCCAATCACCACTGCAGTATCCATGTGTCCAACTCAGCAGCGACTGCTCCAGCCAATACAGCAGCACTGGAAGTGGGCAGAACACATGGAAAAGCTGTGCTACCACGTCACAGTGCTGGCTCCCACGAGGATGGGGTCTCATCTTTGGAAGGAATTCCTTCACTAAACTAAAATTTTCAAAATTGCACTTAAATTGAAGCTTCAGTTAGAATCTCTTGAATCACTTCTTGCAAAGGTGGCCAGAAGGAGGTAGAATACATGGAAACACATCTTGTCTCCCTTTTTATTTCAGTGAGGAGAGAAGAGAAGACAAATAAGAGATGGAGAATGGAAGAGAGTGAGTAGGAAAATTAAAGGAAAGTTTGTATTACAGATGACAAATGGGGTGTGACAGGAAACAAGAAACATAATTGTATGCAAAATCCCAGTACCGGGCAGTGTTAAGAGCCTTTTGTAAAACACAGTTTTAGCCTAAGCTCATCCTGAAGATAAATGAGGCTGGAGGTACACAAGAGTGGACCTCAAGAGAAGCAGGAGATATATTACAGAGAGATACTTGGTAACACCTCCTCTGTTTTACCACCTTCTTGCTGCATTTGACTTCCCTCCCCTGCTGCCCACCCCACCACCAAACCCTGCTCACATTCAGGAGGGACTAAAACACTGTCCTAAAGCCTTTTCTGCACTCTGTCCCAACCTCTGGTGCAATATTACGCAGCACAAGCCTGAGAATAATCCCATCATAAAGCATTCAGAGCAGCACGTTTGATAATTGTTTGGGATGAAAAAGGCTGGAGGTGGAAGGATGATACCTCCGCTTTATCAGTGCCCCAGCACTCTGCTCAAACATACTCATTCCACAGACCCCGGCATTAAACGATTTAATTCAGGAACTCTGAAAGGTGTATTCTTGGTTTTTAAAAGAGTGTTTAATGCAAGTGAAGCCGGGCCGGGGGCTGGGAAGAGAGGAAAGAGGATGGGGGACAAGGAGGGAGGAGATACAGAAAGACATTTAAAGCTATGAGAAAATACTCCCTTATGGAGAAATTCTGATTTTGAAGTTTACTCTTCTATTAACATTTAAATTGAAAGGCGTTTCTTCCAGGCTCCACATAGGAAACCAGAAAATCTGCATTTAAATAGATACCATTGAAAAGGGGGGGGGGGAAATATATATCAGCATTGAATGCTTCTCCATTTGTCTGAAAAGAACTTCTCTTACAGATGATTATTAATTTTTTTCTTTTTTCTTTGTGCGTGCTAAAAAGATAAGTTGGAAGTACATTAAAATTCCACTTGGCACGAGAAGGAGGTGGGAGAATGGCTGCTAATTGCTCAAAACTCCACTTTTGAGCTCAGATTTTCTGCCGGCGGGCCTCTGGAGCCAGCTGCCAGGGATGGGGCCTGGCAGGCCCTCTGCGGCCTGGTCCTGGTGCTGTGGCAATGAGCACGAAGGGCTGCAATGCCCCCATCACTGGGGACGTTACCACCTTCCTCAGTCCCTGCCGGACAATCAGACCTTCAGCAATTTTGTTAGCCCCTTTGGGGAAGCACCTAGCAAACAGAGCCACGCACCTCCACAAAGCCACCTAAGCATGGCTGCAACCTGTGGCGTTAAATTGAGCTGCCACAGGAGGAGAGCTCACAGCCAAGCTGTCAGTGGGACTTGGGGAGGCTGCCCTCACAGGGGCTGGAGAGAAGACCCGGGGCAACAGGAGACATCCACACACTGACTCATGTTTTCTGTCATGCTCTCCCAAGGCTTGGCCTTGCTGTGTGCCAGTGCCCTGCTCCCAAGGCTCCCAAGTGTTGGCCATCACCTCATGTACAGAGCGAAGGGCAGGAGCGTGGTGGCGAGCAGAGAAGCTCCTGCCTCGTGTGAGAGGGGCCTCTCACTGCCTCTGTCCATTGGAGGCCACCAAATCCCCGTTTTATTATTATTATTTTTTTTCTGACATGAGTGATTAAATTAAATTTCACCTACTAACAGCATTCAGGGAGCAACAATGAGGCACCTGCGTGTGGTGCGCGCTCTAATTCCACTACACAATGGGCTTCGTCTCCAGCGAAAAGTCCCCAGGACAATCCGATTATTAATATTCATTCCCTTTTTTTCCGCCTCATTTTGAAGAGCATTACTACAGAAAAGGTCAGGAACACACTACCCCCCCAGCACTACATTGTAGGCCACCTAAACGGTCTTTTCTGCTGTGTCAAAAAGGGAGTAATCAGGAGAAAATGAAGAGTGGTGCCCCAGAGGCTCAGCTACAGATTCTGGTGGATTTCACCTTAAGGTCACTGCTCTGAATTTAGGTCAGGTTGGTGCTGGCTGCAGGCTACAGTCCAAAATCCTGGCAGGGGTTCCTGTGAAACAGCAGCTCCAGACAAATCCAACAGATGAGTACCTACACTGCACTTTCGCTCTATTTGCAGAGTAAAAGTGCAACACAGATTTAATCTTTAAGCAGAATCTCGGCACTCCTCTTTTTTCTCCTGCTCCTCCTCCTCTTCCTCCTTTTCCCTGTCTAATAGATGGTTCCAGTGCTTACGGGTAGACATTAGGTTAACTTTAAAAGAACAAGGTGAAAAAGTCAAAGGACAAAAATAAGGCATGTGAAGGATGACTCAGTGATCCAGACACTAGCAGAGAGCCTACAAAGATCCAGATACTACTCTCTGCTTTCTCACAGACTTGCATTGCAAAATAATAATTAGGCTTTCTGTGCCTCAGTTCTCATAAACTAAAATAATCTCATGTCACAGGGCCATTTTGAGGATTATTAAAGATTGTGAGCTAGGTTCTCTGCAGTGATCGTGACAGAAGCCACAAAAATGCCTTGTACAGATAAAAACTTTGTGGTAGGATATAGAAATTTTTTTTCAGTGGTGATTTTGTATGCAATCTGATTAAATCTGGAAAAGTATGGAGATGAAAACAGTAAAATGGAAGCTCTCCTCTGTGTACAGGCACCCGTAGGCTTGAGGAGCAACCAGATGTCATGAGTACTTCTTGGGCCCAGCTGAAATCATGGAACACAGACCAGGGTCTCCCAGTCCAACACCAGGCCCACACCAGACACAAGTTCTGCAGCATGATCCTGTCTCTAGCCACTGGGTCAGCAAACACAAATGTCTCCTGCCACACAGCACCAGAATAGATTTTGCCAATTTGCTCTCATTGCCTCTCCATCTCCCCCTGCCCAGCTTCCCTGAGATCTCACAAGGAGCAGCTTTGTTCTTCCCGGGGTCTCTAGCTATTATTTTTTCCCATGCAGATGGAAAGCACTTTCTGAAAACATATATGTGACAAGCAGAAATGTTTAGTAGGAGAAGCAGGTGCCTGGAAAATGGATTCCCATTTGTCCTTCCCTCCCCCTCTCCAAAACCCAATCATTTCCCTGTTAATAAGCTCGCTGACTATAATGTGGCACTAACCTTTCACAATTGATGCCAGTGACATTTTGACAGTTCCACATATGGGCCTGCTGAAAGCAGAAGGAATATAAATTTGCAATTTGGTAAAAAGCTGGGTGAGCAGCCAAAGCAGCTTGGGGGAAGGAGAAGAAAAGTGCCAAGCAGCCAAACAAAAGCCCACTGCACAGATGTTACGCACAGCAAAAAGGAAAAGCGCGTCCACAGCTGGATGTACCCCAGCAAATATGTACTCAGAAAAAGAGCCTGAGGCACCCATTAAGCCCAGTCTAGCCTGAGATGCTTCCTCACATGGCAAATTTAGGGAAAGTCTTTCCTAGCAGAAGGGAAATGGGACGCGGCATTCAGTCTGTGCAAACTCTGTGGTTAGCATCAGATGTCACAGGGCTCAGCAGTTGCTCTAACAAGGAATCTTCCAATATTTCTGCCAATGTGAGCAGCCCCAGGGAAACTTTCTAACTCTGTTTTGTGGAGCAGCTTTGAATGTACTTTTCAAGGTATTTCGACAGAAAACAACACTGCACAGACTGGGTCAGCGAGTCTGCTGTGTGTATCACACACTGTACACCTTTCTCAGATTACATCTGTATTGCATCCGATAATATTGGGCTAAAAACTAACTTCCAGAAAGGGATCCAGTTGCCACATGACACGATGAAGATGAGAAAAATGTTGAACTTGGTGGTTTGCTCTGGTAGTTAGTTAACCCCCAATGTTAGAAAGGCAATCCTGTTCCTTTGGCTGTCTGGTTTCTACTTCCAGGCCCATGTTACTGCTGCATGTTCTTCCCACCTCCAGAAACACAGAGCCAAATGTGAAACCCCAAAAAGCTCTAATGAACTCCAAAATGCTAGTGAGGGATGTGCACTGACACAAAGCACAACCTCAGAAAGCTGGGTCTTTGCACAGGCTGGGAGTAGTGAGCCTGATGAAAAAGTTGGCCTTTTTTAGGCATTTCCCCTAAAAGTTGGCCTTTTTTAGGCACAGTGTTTCTGTGCTCAAGAAATAATAGTAGGGTAGCTGCTGGTTCACTGTATTAACCACGCTCACGGGCAGTGTGAAACCTAAGACCTTTCCCAAGTAATGTCACTGGATAGGCAGGGGACTGCGGCCAAGGCCGGACCACACGTGGGTGTTTCGTGCAACTGCAGGTTGGAGTTGATGACTACCAGTATGACATCTGGACAGGGTTGTGCTTGATGGGACTGGGAGGATAATGGGGGTCAGAAGTGCAGGGTGTCCAGCAGAGGTGACAGAGAGCATGCTGGATTTCACCATGCCATGCTTGAGCTGAAGTCCTTCACCTGTCAGACTCAAGGGAGCAGCGTAAGTTGCTCCCGAACCTGGATACCATTTTTAGCCCTGACTGCTTCTGGCAACACATGCTTCATCTAAAATAACAGGTAGGATCCAACTTGGCGTGTGTGCCTACCTGGCCTCATCAGACAAAAAGAGCGGGACTTAAGTCATTGTTTGGCCACAGCTCAGCAAACAGGTAGGGTTTTCACACATGGTGAAGGACAGAGAGAGCCCCTGCCTTGTTTCATCTGTGCTGGTAACACAGATAGCACATAAATGTTTGTTCGAAGCTTTCTCCTCAAGTCTGCTCATTCCTGGTTTTGTAGAGGACGACCCAGGCCCAGCAGCCAGTTCCCTGCCTCCAGAGGCCTTGTTCACTTCTCTGAATTCCCACAACATTCTTCACAACACCAGGTATTTTTGCACAACTCTAATAAATGTTATGTTTGACAACAAAGTTTTAGAAAACCACTCAGATGTACAATAACTTTACTGAGAAAAATAAAAAAATAAAAAAAAATAAAACAAATAACTCTGTAATCAGATCCCATACTTGATAGAAATGTCGGGCAACTCCGGTTATGCTACACGTGAAGTTGAATTACTCACAAGCACACTGGAATGACCAGATGGTTAAGTGATCAAACCCTGCTCCATGAAACACATACTTAGTTTCTGTGTGCCAGAACTGAGCCTCAGTAACCTTCCAAGTCTACAAACGATACGGGATGCGTGGTGCTCCAACACGTGTACCCAAGGGACCCTGCTTTGTTGGAGGCGCAGCCATCTTCTGTCTCTCACTGGGGGATGGCCCAGTGAAGTCCCAGGTCAGGAAGCTCACCATAACACAGGGGTGTCTTTACTCATCCACCTTAAAGGCTGCAGAGGGAGATCAGAGATGTCTGAAATGCAAGCTGGAAGCTGACTGCCAAACTGCCTTAAATTTTTCCTGACATTGCCCCGATGCTGTAGTGCAGCATGTGGCCTGCTCCCCCTCACCCAGCACCAGAGCAGCCTTGAGGATGTTCTTTGCATAGGGCTCAGCCGTGGCCACAGGATGGTAGCAGGATGACGATCAGGACTTCCTCCATTTGGCCAGACGTGCCACCCCCTGCCCCTTATACCAAAACTTATTTGAGAATTAGAAGACAAGGCCCAATGTTGAATCAACATGATCGGCTCAGAAGCAGGGCAGTTGGTGGTGGTGGGGAGTGAGGAGGTTCCCCAAAAGCCACAAAATGTGTGTGTAGTTATCTGCTTAATGCTGTTGTCTACTGGTTCTGTAGGAGTTAAAAAAGAAGAAAATTTAAGTATTGCATAAAAAGGCTGATATGTTCCATATTAAAAGAAAAAAAAAAAAAGAGTTTTCTTAGAATATAACTTTCTGACTTCATTTCAAGCCAGCCTTTTTTAAAAACACACTTAAATTAAAAAGAAAAAGGCAAAAGGATTCAGAAGGGTTAAATAAGGCAATCAAAGCATTTCAATTCAGCCAAAATTCTCTTGGCTGCTCCAAAACAAATTGTTGTTCATTTTGCTGAAAAAAAACTTCTGAAAGCCACCTGCAGCCCTTCCACCATGCTGTTCTATTCACTTTGCCTTTCCAGCCAGAAAGCCCTTTATTTCAGCAGCCCTGTCCATCCTGCAGCACCTGAGTGGTAGCAGAGGGCTAATAATAACCCTGGCAAGAATGGGAAGGCTAAAATTGGAAGCCAAGCTTTGATGGGTGTGTAAAAAAGGAATTAATTCTCAAATATTTTGTTTCTAAGATAGCATATGGTTTCATTTTGTGCCTACCCACGAGTGATGCAATTGATTTGGGATCTAAAATCCTTGCAGCATATTTTCTCACTTTTAAGAAGCTTTTCAGCTCGCCTGTATTGGCTGGTTTGCTCACTTCCTAATGGGTCTCTCCAGATCTGATGCAGCGTTTGAAGCTGTGATGGGTACATATGCGAAGGAGGGGGGAACAAATGGAGGGAGAGGCCCACTGTGCATTGCTAACAGTCGCACGTTTCCAAAACGCTGTGGTTAGGAGATGCCTAATTCAGTTAACCTCTTTGATCTCATCATGCAGTCTGAAATACCAAAAGGTAATGAAAAGATTGCAGGCAGGTCTGCTACTTTTGCATATCAAAACACATGCCTCAGCGCAGCACAGAGCAGAAGACAGATACAGTAAATACACTTGTGATAGATGGAAAAAAAAAACATCTTTTGATTGGGAAAGAACAGCTTTCTTCCTGGTCGTGTAGTGCTCATGTACGTGCAATAAGAAAAAAATTCCAGAAAGCTTACGCTCTGTCAGAAAGCGAATGCCCACAGGTGCCAGAATTCATTCCTGCTGCACTCTGCTGGGCCACGGTCATGACTTACCTCCCTTTCCCCTTAGTTATTAGCAACAGAGCAGAAGACAGATGGCTGCACCTCAGCTGACAGCAATATGCCCTTTAAAATAACCTATCCTGCCCCAAAAGATGGGATCCACTTTATCAGGGTCCAAGAGCCCATTTGCCTTTCCTCTAACTGCAGCTTATCCAGCGAGAAGCCTCCATGCATGTCCAACGCATGAAAACAGCTCTGCTTTAAGAAAATACAGCATCCTTCCATTACAGCTGTCAACCTGCCCCCCTCCAGCTCTCTCCCCATCTTTCCTCTTGTCCCTTTGCAGCCCTGTCTTTGGTGCCAGTCCCCTTCTTTTCTCTACCTGTTCCTCTCTGCCCTGTGCCACTCTGGTTTCTCATCACCTCTTGCTCCTCCTTTCTGAATGCACACCTCCCTTCCTCTCTTCCATTCCTCTGTAATTTCCTCCCATCTCCTTTCTCTCTCTTTCTAGGTCGACACATCTGAACACCCTCCCGGTGACTTTTAAGGCATCTCAAAAGCTGTAGTCAGGTATCAGGCTCCTCTGAAGGTCAAAAGAAAATTTTAAGGAAGTCAGCAGCCAGATGTAATGATTACTGCTCACTGCGGACAAGAGTGACACTAGCCTTTATGATGCCAGATGAGATTTAACTTGTAAAATGCTACATCATTGTTTTTCCACTTCTTCCCTTTGTGGCATCTCTATGGGCTGAGGTAAGACAACTTGAGTGCCTTATCTCTGTATTTCTTACATTAATGTAGTTGCTTTTTCTTACACGTAAACTCAGTTATGAATATCCTGGACCTCTACTGTTTGATACTGTCCTCTACTACTTTTACCCAGAAGTTACTGTAGCTATAACTCGACTTGAACATAATATTCTGATTAGAAATTTTCTTACTGTGTTTGTTTTAAAATCTTTTAATGACTTACATAGGAAAGCCAAAGGGAATCCTGCCATCTGGTATTTCTAACGGCTTGAAGACCTGAAGTGCCAGTGTTAAATCAGTCCTGAATTAACCCTTCTTAGGACATGTTCCCTGTGTCACTGCAGTGTCACACAGCCAAAGCAAGCTAATGACTTTGGCTTTTCAACTTCAGTCAACATTTTGGCCTCAGGGCTCTGTACATGAACATACCACAATAGCAAGGAGTGCCATCCCCCAGCCATGGAGGTTTCTGGGTCTGGGCATGCCACTGCCAACCGAGACCTCTTCCTGCAGGGCAGGGACGTCCCCAGTGCCACCAAGGCCCTGCAGCCCACCGCTGTGCAAGTTCAATGAGCAGTGGAGAAAATGAGGTGACTATTTGGGTTCCTTTGTCTGTCTGCACCTCCAAGGGACCCGTGTCTGACACAGGCTCTGATAACCACAGCATCCAGACACAGCAATCATTGACAACTTAGCTTAATTACATCCTATTTTTTCCACATAGAGGCTACGAGCAAGATTTCAATTCATTTTAACTATATGTAAGTTTGACGCTTCTCTATCATTCCATTAAGATGACTCGGGACAAGACAAAGATAAACATAGATGTCAATGTGCTATAAAGTATGAGATTTTAAATTAATTTTAATGAAAAAAATAATTATCAATTTACCTATAAAGGCTCGTAAAATTCATATTCTAATCACAGAATATATTTTCTGTACATTTGGGATAGATTTGTTCTGTCTCTCAAACAAAAGGGAGATCCTGAACCTCCTTTTGATCTAATCTGGTCTTACCATGGAATCATAATCAGCAATTTTTGTTATAAAGAGCTTTGGGATCTTCAAATCAAAGACCCATCCAACTGCAAAGTCCTATTAGGGTTTTGTAGTGGACAGCTTTATTAGCATGCGAGGAGCTAAAGAAGTTTCAGCTCAGGCTGGAGCCTCTTTGACTGAACCAACCCTCTTCTAGCCGGGAGGAACAGCTGGATTTATGCCAGATCCATAACACAAAACCCTTTTAAAGCAAAGCCCTGTCAGGGCCCATTACAAAGTCACTGCATTCCTGAGACACGAGCTGAAGCTCTGCTGGCACAGAAGTAAGTAGGTATTTTCAAGTGAGGAATTCCATACAATAAACCTGAAGACAAAGCCATTTGTGGAAGAGAATGTTTCCTGAGTCGAGACCTTGGGTTCACTTACTAAGCAGGCAGCTCGCCTTTGGGAACACCCAGTCAGGGCTTGCTGGCCATTAAGGCCTCCCTGTTTTCTGGCTATTTCTTAGTTTTAAGCATGACTGCGTTAGCAGCCAGCAGCCTCCCACGTGCTGCAGCAGTACTCGGTGCCGTTCAGCCGGCAGACAGGTTGCTCTGCAGCTCTCGTGGCCTGCAGGGACACCGGGGTGGCACCTCCTGGACGCTACAAGGGGACAACCATTGCAGGTCTGACTGCACCCACCTGCAGCTACAGCTCGGGCACGACTCTCAAACCTCAGACACATTTCTTGGTCCCCGTTGTCCCCCCATGGATGTCTTTGAAGATGCCCGAGGGGATTTGCTCTGGAGGACACCTCTGCATTTTGCTCTTCTGTGCTCTGCAAAGACACCGGTAGCAGTGGGGCTTGGTGTCATACCGCCCCCCTGCTGAAGCTGCTTTTTCCCCAGGCAGGCAGCATGCTGTGGAGCAGACGGGCTCGGCTCCCAGCGTGGGGTCAGAGGCTGGGTGCTGCCCCATGGGAGCCCTGTGCTCGCTGCCACCCCTGGAAGGAGCGCCGCTGGCGGACTGCTGTGCTGGCTGCCCCTCCCCGGAGAGGGTGTCGGGCTGCTCAGCAGAGACGAGCAAATTAAGGAATTAAGAAGGAGGAAGGTAAAATGCAGATGGCTGAGGGAAAATCAGCATTGCCCATGGGAACTCCCCCCACAGCGTTATCTCTCTGGCCAGAGCAGACCACACGCTTTCAAGGCAGCACTCGCTGCTTGTGTCCTTGCCTCCAGAGGAATGTTTGGCTCGGCATGACTAACGCAGCTAGCAAACCCAGCACAGCACAAATGTCACCAAAGCCTCTCCTACGCAGGACCTGTGATCATCATAAGTGAGCACTCTTAACCTGCTCCATCTTTAATTGATGGCTAAAGGAAGCGGGGAGGGAGGGGAAAATTCTGTGCCGGGTTTTGGCACCTCCTTGACTCTTGGCGAAAACATGGCTTCTGAAAAAAGCAGCAAACCAGGCAAGTTTAATTCCCTTTGCACCGCTGATTCCCAGCTTCCAGGCAGTGGAGAGAAACAGAGCACATCCCTCACACCGTGGTACCTCCCAGATCGGAGGAGAGCGCAAGTGAGACCAAGGGAGAGATTCAGGTCCCAGCCCACGCCAAGCAGCTGTGAACGAAAGTCTTTAAATGGTTTTTGTTCCTCCGGAGTCGCAGGGGGTGCGAATCCATAGTCTAGGTAAATCTGGATATAAAACAAGCAGGGACCCAGCTGGAATCAGTTCAGTGATATAAAGACACATAGTCTTAATTAAGGGAATTGTGATTTGCCAATGAAATCCCAGCAGGGCGTCTGTCTGCCTGATCAAAGGCTCGATTTTCTGATGGAATCTTAAGTGCATGAGCCATGAAATTACTTTTTGAAAAGGGAACACGCAGCACAAAGAGGCAGAGCGAGAGGGGAGGGGGTGGTGGGGAGGAGGGAAGGAGGGACAGACGGACAGACAGGGCGCAGGGCTCCAAGGGATGCTACCGAGAGCCTCTGAACAGAGCTAGAGAGGGGCAGGTGGGAGAAGAAATGCGCAAGGATGCCACACTGCCACCAGAGTCGGTGCTTAAAATCACTGCCCACCACCCGCTGAATAATGACACATCCCTAATTTGGTCTTAAAAATTGCTTCTAAAAGTGCCTAGCAGAATTTTGGGGAAAATGGTTATTTTTCTAAGTAAATTCTGTTTTTCCCGTTCCCACACCCCTCTTAATTTTCCACAAATGAGATGAAGGCGCCTGCTATTTCTGCTCAGAGACAAATTTTCTAACAACCCCAGAGACTCCAAAAGCAATGCTTTCTCCAAATGTTTACTCCTTTCTTCCTTATTTTTTTTTCAGCAACACACAGAGCAACAGATATCCCTCCATGTTGTTACAACGGAACGAATCAACAAGAAATGTTTCAATCTGCTCCAAAAGATAACGAGCCTTTCGGTGTACCTGGGAAGAGCTTGAGATTGAATTCCAAAGTACGCAAATCCCGCATCATCTGGAATTATGTTGCTACGGGGGCCTAAAACACCGAAAGCTCTGTAAATCAAGAGGGAAAGTTGACAGAACAGACACAACCCACCAGCTTCATCTCTCCTGTCTGTACCGCAGGAGCATTCTCGCAGCACTCAGTAAACTTCCCAAATCCCACCTCCTCTCGCAGAAGACTCTGCACAGAGCTTCGGGGGGTTGTTGCAGGGCAGCCCCAGCTTTGTTCCTCAAGGTCCAGTGAGGCATCCGGAGGACATCACATCTCCAAACATCCTACACAGGTCTTCTCTCCTCTGACATTTAAATGTGTGTTTTTTAACAAGTTCTCTCATTGCTGGACTGAAAACCCGATGCAATGATTACAGGAACCAAGATATCAGAAAAAGCCACCTGTCACCTTGTCACACAGTCTTCCTCAAAAGCGAGCAAAGCAAGAGCTTCAAAGGATGAAATAAAACACCCATATGCACCTGCTGTGCAAAGCAGGACTCTGTTTAGTGTAGGAACGGTCCCAAGCAAACACACTGGGCTGTTTTACTGGTAAGGCAACAGCATGGACTTAATAAATCACAACTGGTGCGCTGACACCATGCCAGGATCTAAAGTAAAAGTGAAAATAAGCAATCAAGCCCTATGAATTTCTGGCTGTGTTCAAAATACCTGGGGGAAAGCAATGGATGTGGTAACATAAAAAATAATAATAATAAAAAAATGAAACCACTATGGGAAACCACTCTATTTTCAAGCATCTCCAACAGTCTGTGAAGCAAAAAAGCCTAAGGGTTTCTGACAAGTGGCTGCACAGCACAAAGTGCAGCACAGATCCTCGCCAGTGGTGTAAGGAGCACTGTGCCTTCAACGCCCCCCCATTTGCTCGCTTCTTATTAATGGTGCTGGACCTAAAAGGAAAACACATCTCCACATCGTTCACTGAGTCAGCTCTGAAGCTCTGCTTTGGGACTGCAGAGCTCTTGAGAAAAGTTGCAGGTTGAACAACTAAATAAAAAGTAAAAGTGGGTCACACAAACTCAAACATTTACCTTAAGTACGCTACTTTAAGATGTGAATATCTCCTTTCGTGCCCCACTCAGCCAGTGCCAGTAGCCCAATTTATTTAATAAGGTATCACTGTCTCCACAGTGGCTGCACACCACCAAGTTCTTGGGTCCAGGAAAGGCTTCCCCACATCAGAAACGGCCCTCCTGGGCCCAAGTGCTCTGCTTGCAATGGTGAAAGACCTTGTGAAGCTCACGATAGTGAGCAAAACATTTTCCTCACTACTTTTCCCTCCACAACATCTGCTCTCTCTTGGCCCCCCTCTGCACACCTTCACCGCCAGCTCCACTGCAGCTGCAGCCACCAGCTCCCGTTCCTTCAAGCACCTTTTCCCTTCTTCAACTCTTTTCAGATCTCAAAGAAAGCAATTTTCCCTCTTGCCACTTTTCTCTCTCTCCTACCATTGTTGCTTGTTGCTGACTGCTCCTGTACTCTAAAATTCTGAAGAGCAGGTTTATATTAAAAATACAGTTCAGAGTATAAAGGAAGGTGTTTTCCAGGAGACCGTAATAAAAATGTGAAGGTCTTAAGGAGGACCAACAGCCATTTCACATACGTGACTTCTTCAAAACACTTCCCTTCTCACTCTTAGAACAGGCTTCACAGAGAAGCAGCAACTCACCAGCTCGAGTTTCTTAAGCAGGTTCTGTGTTGTGCTTGAGGGGCTAATTAGAGACATGAAAATGTGCTATTACTTTGTGTATCTCGAGTCACAGACTGCTGGCTCTGCTGCTTACCCCCAGGCATGCTTGAGATCCAGACGAAAGTATCCCAGCGTAGCAGCTCCATCCCGTTCTCATCTCAGTCACTCCTCCTTTATTTTCCAAACCCAAGAGCACCTGGTGGCTGCTCGGCATCAGCAGAGCTCTCCCAGGAAGTCTGAGCGTGTCTGTCTGCCTCGACAGCACGCCCTGTGTCTGGGGCTTTGTGCTTTCACGAGGTAGCTGACTCGGGAGCACCTCACACCAGTTGTGAACTCACAGCATCATTGGGGTTGGAAAACACCTCCAAGGTCATCTGGTTCAACCATCCCCCTACCACCAATGTCACCCACTAACCATGTCCCCAAGCACCCCGTCCAACCTTTCCTTGAATACCCCCAGGGACGGTGACTCCACCACCTCCCTGGGCAACCCCTTCCAATGCCTGACTGCTCTTCTGAGAAGAAATGTCTCCTCATTTCCAACCTGAACCTCCCCTGGTGAAATCACACAAGCCAGGATGCTGCATGTGGCTGGTTACTACCAGCATGAATCTGCTGCAGAAATAGGTTCTTGAGTGCCAAGGGAGGGTAGGTCAGCAGAGCTCCCCTGCTTCAGCGCAGCTTAACAGCAGCTGAGCATCATACTCATGATATGTGGCCAAATCTCTGTGCAGGTGGGGTATATACAGCAATAGTCCACATGTAGCTATTAATGCTGAAATACAGCACCGCAGACTGTGTAGTCTTCCCTTAGGGATACTCCTCTGTATTTCCCTGAAACACCTATGTGGCCACAGTCTAGTAATGGCACACCAAGAGCCTCAATCACCCCAGGATCATCAGCAGGAGGAAGGTTTTCTGGTAAAGGTAAGGAATGAATACTTGGGAGGGTGAGCCTTGCTCCTGCCCTTTAGCCCTCCAGACAGGTAACAACACCTCCCTCCATCCCTCCCTCTCTCCATCCTTCCATCACATTGTGTTAGACTTGCCTCCTTCTCAGGTTCTACAGTTATACCTGACCAAAAAATAAATATATACACACACATATATATATAAAGAATGAGCTACTCCTGCCCTTCAGAGGTCTTTTCTTTTTTCTTTTTTTTTCATCCCAGCCCTTGTGGATGTGCATTTCTGAGCACTCCTGCTTTCTCAGAAGAGCTCTATCAGCCCTATCAGTTTAGGCAGCAATTCCTCCGCTACAGGAAAGGGGATGCTTGTAGAGATGCCACCAGCAGTCGCTCCCCGCTCACAGCTCTAGCTCTGCTGGAGTTCATACCTGGGTTTGCTCATCCGCAGGGACTTCCTCTGCTGCAGATCCCCCCTCCCCTTCCTTATATAATGAAAAACTCCTAATCCATTCCTCCCCAGAAACACTCTGCTTAAAATCAGTGTTCATTGTAGTTAGTCCCCAGTTCTCAAAGGGCATTAATTGCTTTGGGCTTCACCTAAGAGCTGTTGAATACTGATAATAACTGGTTTGCCTGGGCTTACTGCCTAAATAGCTGATAATTACTGCCCAAGAACAGCAAGGAGCATGCTGTCTTTCTGCCACAGCCGTCTGTCTATCTGGTTTGCTAGGCATCTGTCCACCTGTCTCTGGGCAATTGTTCCTATTTCTGTTTGACTTTCTTCTCTTCTCCATGTCACTCTCCTTTCCTCTCTCTTTTTCCTTTGCTTTTCAATCTCTCTTTTTTGCCTTTTCCAGAGCCCTGACATCTTTGATCTCTTGTCGACAAGGAACGCAGTGTACTGACTACATGCTCAGAGATCCAAACATTTTATCACCAACCCAAAAGAAGCTCAGGACGTGACAGGTGAAATGTCAGAAACGATTACAGAAAGCGTGAGGCGTTCCAGCCCCACGGGGAAACCATCCGGTCTGCATTCTGTGCTTCACCTCACGACTGCGCGCAAACCGGAGAGCTGAGCCACCCAGGCACCCATCCGGAGAGCTGGAGAAGAGAGATGCAGGCACACAGCAAGACACTGAAGGTCTGGGATTAATGGGAGGCGGTCCTGCAGTGGACTCCACTCGGGTCCTCACCTAGATTCCTCTTCAGCTGTGACAAGATGCAGTCATCTCCGTGCATCCAAGACAAATGTGCCCCCATCAGGTGCAGTTTTCATGTAACACCATTGCATTATTGTGACCATCTGCTCCCCTGCCTTTGCCAGGCTCCCATGGACTACGAGGATCACCATACATTGACCGGGGGAGCCAGGCACTGAAAGAGAAGCGCAACTTTACAAGTCAGAAGGGCAATGAAGGAATTTGGTCTCTGTTGTAGCTCACTGCACTGGAAACAGAAGGATCAAAACTGCACAGAAGCCTCTTGGGAAAGTGGTCCTCCCCCTCCCCCCCCCCCCCCAAAAAAAAAAAGAAAAAAAAAGAAAAGCAAGGATTGCCTCGTGCCAAGATTGTATTTCAAGGCCCACGGAAGAGCAGAGGCTGTGTGGTGGCACATGCCAGCTGTGCCCAAGCCTCTATAGCTCACAAAAATGCAAATAAAGAACCCCATGAAAATAAAAGCATACTCCGCATGAATTGGTGGAGCCTCTGCTGTCTCCACGCTGTTGGGGACAGACAGGAGAAGGAAGGGTTGTCATGAAACAGCTCTGCCACGGGGTCTGAAGAGTCACAGACCAGCTGGGACTGCCATGACGTGTTGCTCACCCAACCCAGGGCCACATGCTGAGGCTTGTCCAGCGAAGGAGCTCACAGACCTTTCCATCCCCTCCTTGCTGCCCAGACTGTGCAGATGAGCAACAGGAGGAGCCCTGAATGCAGTGCTGTGGTCAGAGAAGAACTGCGATGTGTTTATGTATGGTGACACACACTGCTCTGACGTCCCTCACGGCTGAGGAACTGGAAGGGATGGCCACCACCAGCCCTTCCCACTGGCTGTGCTGAGCCGCTGCCTCAGCTCGGGGAGATGGCTGCTGGGGCTGGGAGGGCAGGCAGGGAGCCACCCAACCCCGTCGGCACCGCACGGGACTGGGCTATGCCTCAAAGGGTGCCAGAGCAGGATGCAAGGCCAGCGCTGAACACACAGCAGAGGTGTGGTTATACTGGCCTTTTGTAACGGAGGTACTGTGGGGTGTCGTATACCTTGGGGAGCATCATAGTGCTGCAATATCCCCATCAGTCTTTGCTCGTGCAAACAGAAAGGCTCAAGGCTGGTAATCCATGGACA